>NW_013527660.1:208506-455099 GCF_000836215.1 Papilio polytes | reverse complement strand
GCTGCCGCAGACGTCACACTCCTCCCATGCCACGCACTTGGACTTCGCCACTTCTATACAGAAAGTCAAGGACGTAAGTTGAAAGTAATGTACTTTATCAATCACTACGTTTCCACCGAGGGGCTTGGAGCCAACACTAAGTTAGGGTGACTAGGCCATAGTTAACCAAGTTGCCCAAGTGAGGGGTGTTTGTTGACATCACACATGTCTTTGAATTTCTTCGCCGAAATATGCGGGTTGCATCACGATGTTTTCCTTCGCCGTAAAAATGTCGGGTAAATTATGTACTTATAAAAATTCGAAAAATCGATAATCACATTGGTACATGGCATGATTCGAACCCAAGACCTGTAGATTACAAGAAGTGCTTAAACCACTGAGCCACCGACGCTCCGTTGTACTTTATACATCGATATTGCATTAAATAACTGATTATCTGCTTTCAGTATCCGTGGTACTGGGGCCCCATATCTGTGGAAGCGGCTGAGAAGATTTTGTCTAACGAGCCCGACGGCTCATTTATTGTCCGCGACAGCAGTGACGACCATTATATCTTCACCCTTACATTCAAGCTGAACGGTCTCCGCCATGTTCGTATTGAACATGATCAAGGTATGTCTTCTATTTCACAGATACTTCAGTAGTCTTAAATTGTACAATACCTACGATTCAGAATGTTAGATTTTGAATAAGAAAGAACGCCTGTATATCCGTCTGTTCTTCCGAACTTTAAATTCATGTTATTGACGAACACGCGCGTAGTTTTGTATATATTTATGCATCTGACTGTACAGAACAATTCATTTCGGGATAATTCTATCATCTCGTTGTGAGTATCTACTAAATCAATTGAACTTCCAACTGGTATGCGGCTTGGGTAGAGCACCTTCGTGTTTCCGTCGTTACCTTTGACAAGCACTTGATCTCACTCGAGTACAAACGGCCGTCCGCGTGACTGAATGTAAACTATTTCGAATGTAAGGGTTTGCATTGTATACATATATCGAACATGTAATTGCTCATTCTTTTAAACAAACACAACAATGCTAGACAACTCGAATACAAATGTAAACAGTTTAATATTTTGGTATTAATTACATCATTGCTTTAAAATCAACAAGGTCTAATAGAAATGCGTTATTAAGAGCGTAACCGATTATGTACGTGTATGGCGTAGATGTATGAAAGTGATAGAGGCGGATGGACAACTTAGACACTGTTTTAAATACATTTTAACGGAAACATACATCAACCCTTTTAAACCGTGAAATTAGCACTCCGCGCAGGTGTTTGAAAAATCGTGATCATAGAAATATTATTTCAGGCTTTTGAACTCCGATGTTCGCCGATACTGGATGAGTACATACGCTACTATTGTTTTTTTTTTAATTGCCCACGGAGGGAGTCGCGAGCTCAAGCTAGTACATAAAATCGTGCCTTACCGGACTACTAAAGCAGGTTTAGTAATATATATTTACGGTGAAACATACCCACATATTGGGGAAGGCCTATGTCTAACAATAGGCAATATAAACTGATAATATCGACGAATATAATATGAAGCACTGGTCAGAGTTAAACGAGTATTTATAACAGTATATCTTCGATGTTGACAATCTAGTGTTGGTTTATCAATTAACGCATGTATTTATAGCTGTTGGAATTAACAAAGCTTAAAAAGTGAACAGCGCGGTAAACAAATATTGACGTATTTACAATGAACGATTTGATTGCACGGCATACTAGTAAACTACGAGTTTGTTTTATTACTCTCGTCAATATTTACTTCATACAGACTATTTTCGGGCGAATCGTGTTTTTTATTTGATATTCATTTCCATTTTTTTTTTTTCATATATATGGAGCCTGCGGCTATGAATCGATTCTTTTATTACTATCAAATTTAATGACGAACAAGGCTGCATGTAAAATAATAAATGCGTAACAATATTTAATATATTTACGATGAAGAAATAAATATAACTATGTAATATTCAGATTTTTAAGTAATAATTTTCATTTGAATATGACGTTTACTATTCTTAATTTCCTTTTAGTAATCGGGCTAATCATAGAATTTAAAAAAGAAAACAATCCTACGGGCACTAATCAAATCAAGTCAAAACAATTATGCTACTTGGACACATTAACGTACCGAGTTCTCTTTAGCCCGACATTCTAGTCCAGCGAGAAGTAATGCCATTTACTACTAAATTAAGAGAATTTATTGTACATTTGACAGGTAACTTTTGCTTCGGTGGATGCACGATGTTCAAAGCGCAAACGATAGTTGAGTTCATCGAGAACGCGGTGGAGACTTCGCGCTCAGGTCGCTACTTGTTCTTCCTGAACCTGCGGCCGGTGTTGGGGCCGGTTCGTGTACAACTGCTCTACCCCGTGTCGCGCTTCAAGCGCGTGCAGAGCTTGCAGCACTCCTGCAGGTCTGTATAACGTTTTGAACCCGCTGCATTGTGGCGCTTTAAGTTCTTTTAAGTCACTTTAGCAGAAATAATGCGAGTTAACTTCGTAGTTTAAGCGCCAGTAGTGCTTAGACGTAATAGCGCTATGTTAAGGGATTAGGGGAAAAATTATTCTAATTATAATATAAGGTGTCCACCTTATTTCTAATTCTAACTAGTTTCGATCGATTGATGTTTGTTAGAGTTTCTCGTCTAAATTGCTGAAGGTCTCTATGAAATTTGGCATAGATATAGAACAGTCTACATGAGGGGTAGTGAACCGCTGGCACGCGTGCAATAAATAGCACAAGAAACAATACGATAAAATTATGAAGTAGGTCCCCCATGGAATTGACGACATAATCGCAGTCAAAATTATTCGATAGCACATCTAAAAACGCATTAATCATTTCGTAATACAAAGAAATGTTCACCACCCCTGGATTCTACTTACTTTTCGTAATCAACGTGGATGTAGTCGCGGGCGAAAGCTAGTTCACTATAAAATCAATATACCGTAAACTTAAAAATGCTATGGTTTAATATTATTAATGTTTTTTTTTTTATAAATTTCAGATTCGTGATTCTTAAATATGTGCGACGTGATCTGATCGGCAGTCTACCGCTACCTCGCCGTTTGCTGGACTACCTCAGTGCTACTCATTATTACTCAGAGTTGCTAGCCGAAATGTAAGCTACCAATGCATCAAATCGACGTACGAAAAGGGTTATAATGCATTTTATTTAAATCTGAAGATGTTCCCCTTTTTGTATGACTACTCGAATAACGGCCATTAAAACGTTTCGCACTCAACGGTAGTTCTAAGACTTTAAAGCTCACAACTCTGACTAATCTATCGCACAACTGTTTAGTCACGCTTTATCCTATGATCTTATGTGAAGATGCGCACACTATTTGGTTTTGCGCTGCGAAACAATGGACAATCGCACAACAGTTATGCGATAGTTTAGTCCAAGGTGTGCGCCCGCTCTAAGGCTATTTTAGATGTTAGTACGTAAGTAATACTGTCACATTCAGTACGAAATATTTCTCGTCAACTTGCAATCATGGTGTAATTAGTTTTAATTTTCGGTGTAAAATTGTATAAAATTGTATTTATGTACAGTCAGCTTTATAAATATAAATACATTTACAAAACTTGTAAAGGCCGTCGGTTTTAAAAGTATTAATGCACGAACCTGTCTCTATACTTTCGATTATTATGCATAATATTAGTAAATACTTGCCTAAATAGTTTTAAAACTGATGACATCCACGTTATTAAAGTTTTGTAAACGTGTCCATATTTATGCAGCCGACTGTACACAGGCATGTGGTATTTATAAGTTTTGGAGTTTTTTTAATTATTTTACAATTAAAACCTTTCTCATATCTGACTTGATCTCGTGAATTAAATGAGCATTTCGAAATGGGAAAGGATTTATATGAAATTTATTAAAATATTTGTATTCAAATGAAATTTGATATCAACGAAGTTTTTATTACTTTTAAACTAATTATAGCTTTTATATTAATTCTAAATTTTAAAATGTTGGCTGTGTAACTAAACAGTATTAGATATTTAATGCAAGTAAGTTTATGGTAACGTTTTTAGACAAAGCCACAGATGCCTGGAAGATACATTCGTTGAATAGAGTTACATATGTAACTCTTTTCATCGAAAAACAATTTATACACACCACGACAGAATGCCTTAAAATCATGCACCAATTATAGTTAATGGGTAAACTAGTTAATAGTTTGTAAAGTAAAAATCAAGTTAACATTTACTTTTGCAGAAAACTTGTTTGGTGTTTTCATTTGATAATGTAATTAAGCGTATAGTGTGATTTTAATATTGGCTGTATTAGAATAGGGTTTGCGCTAATATCGAAATCGATGTATATAATAATTGATCGGTTGTAAAGAAATATTTTTATAATAAAATAAAAAAATCTAAAACGTAACATTGGTAAAACTATCGGTTTACCATCAGCGAGTTACTACAAAAAAACTTTCAAATGAAAAAGCATAATAAAACAAGGTTCCATCTAATATATGAAAAATGCAATAACAACGTAACTAAAATGCTACAAAAATACAAAACGTTAAGACTTTTAATTTCAAGTTTTAATAAAATGGACATAATACCTTCAGTTTTCTTTGTCGAATATATATGTGTCATTAATGTAGGTACATAATACATGTTTTAGTGCACATTATAGTAGCAAAATATGAAAAAGGACTCTATATTTATACTTACAATATGTTCCAACACAACCATATAATACTGTTTATTACACATAATTTTCCTTCAAAATTTGTACATAACTTTATTGAATGTAATTTTAATTAAAAGTGAGTTGTGTGCTATTTGAAATTAAAACATTCAAGATATTTCAAGGTATATATTTCAGAGTAGGATTTTTTTTAATTATGCTGTTCTGTTTCTACAGAATCTCAAACTGAATGACAAATTACTAAGTTAAAAAGCACATAAGTATTTTTAACTGTAACCACATATCAAGCATATCGATTGTATTGTTTGAAATAAACTCCCTTTTCGACCGACTTCCCAAAAGAAGGAGGTACTCAATTCGTTTGTATGTTTTTTTAAGCAAAGAGCTTTAACATTTTAAGTTGATATGATTTTTTTTCAAATTCTGAAGGAAAATAAACCGTCGGAAATCGGCAAACCACTCGTCAAACCAATCATCACAAATATATATAAATAATATTATATAAGAAATCGCGATACTTATAAGTTCTGACAAGTTTTTTTTTAACTACATTTATGTCGAAGTTTTCATGTAAATATTTGATTTAAGGCCTGTCCCACCACTGGCTGATAGAGGCTCAGATAGCTTAAAAGTAACGTCATTGTCAGATAAGAAAACAAAATCCGATTAATCTATCACATATTTTATACGTTGGTTATCTGACAATTTACAAGAATTGTGGGACAGGCTCTTAAACTTTTTTGTAGTGCAATATTTTTTAACTGTTAGATAAATCTTGTAATATTTGATTCAAAGAAAGGATAATGCCACATGGTCTTACATACACCATAAAGTGGTTAATATTCTTTCTATGATCCTATTTTTTCAATTACGTTAAATTAAAAAAAATACTTTTGTTCTTCGTTTTGAAACTTTCGTTCAAGATTCAATAAATTAAAATTGCAAATCCAATAAAAGGTATGACCTTGTATGACCTTGAGAGAGTAAAATGCAAAGGATTTTGTATGAAAGAGCAATGAAGATCCTTTGATAGAATTGTGATGTTAGAAAGAAGTATCTTGTCTAGTAATAATGAAAGAGATAGAGTTTTATCTGTTTTAAAGTATGAGAGAAAAAGAGAGATTGAGTGAAAGAATTTTGGAAGAATATTAGATATTGAATATTTGCTTCGGTTGGCTTTAATACACAATCATACTAATATAAATGCGAAAGTTTAGATGCATGGATGTTTGTTAAAGTTTGTGCCCTAAACTGCTAAACGGATTTCGATAACATTTGGTATAGATGTAGAGGATAGTCTGGAAGAATACATAGGCTACTCACTTATGTATATTAATTCTACGCGGAATCGCGGGTGATAGCTAGTCTGTCTATGAACCGAAGAAAATGTGAACATTAAAGTGTGTACTAAAAAGTATTGATCTCTTTATTGTGTGTGTGAATGTGGTTATCATGGCTTCTAAATAGTTTATGTAATACATAAGGAAAATCGTATTTATATAACACATTTACAATGCATGTAGTGAATTATGTAAGTTTTCACTGATCTTTTACCTCCTAAAAGTAAATAAAGGTGACTCTAGATGTCTCATAAATGCAATTTATAATGCAAACTTTTAAGTTGTGTTCGTCTTCAAGTGGCTTAACACGTTCAGTGCTATCTATAAATGAAAATCTTATTGGCATTTAACGTGTTAAATAAAGAATTTAGAACGAAGTAATCGTCTATTGTACATATGTAATATACAATGAGGGATGTTATTTAACTAACAATGAAGTTTCAAATAATCTTGCTTTATTTTATCAATACGGTGTTTCAGTGTTTCTGTTTTATGATAAAATGTCTCAACCAAAGAATGAAACGTGTTTGAAGTTATCCTTAGCCGTGATTTATTTGTATTGTGGCTATTGTTTTTATTATAAATATGTTAATAAGTCTGTAAATTTCATGTTATTTGCTTTTAAATGCTGTTAATAGTTTAGTTTTATTTTAACATTTAAGTGCTTTCTAGTTTTAATTTATTGACAACGCCCGTTAGTATTTTAATCAGTGATTTTTTTTATTTTTGAAATTTATCGTCAAAGTTTTTCATACATTTTGTCTTAAGTGGGTTTAAATTTTTTTATCGAAAGTCATAATTTTGTCGTCGATTTTCTCAGTTATAAGAATTTATTATCTATCTTTTAGGTTCTGTCTATGTCTCTGAATTATGGCACAATAAATGTTTAACAATACAATAATAGGAGGGTTCATACCGCTTTATGTTGTAGACACCTGAATGATGTTTATATAATTTTGGCCCACTTGTGTACAAATATGTCAAATGGATATATTAAACTGCTCTAAAAGACCTGAAAACATACAAAATGAAATTACAATGATTAGTATCATGCCATCCAAAGTTTACAACGGCTCGGAGTATTCCGGGAGGTTGTTTAGAGCATATTGGTATCAGTACGTATACGAGTGCATCGCAGCTACGAGCTGCAATAACTTTTGAATCTTATAATACGAAATACATGACCGTTTACGAATATGTTGAACAGAATACAGGAATTGATTTCTTTTTACAAAACAACTTTCGTGTAACAATTTAGTTCTATACTAAATCCTGCATAAAATCGAGCTCCGTTACTTCAATAACAGACATTAACGCACAAGTACAACTATAATTCTTGCCAATGTATAATTACTTTATAAATATGCGCTTACCTACGTTTTTTACTATCGCTTTCCAATGTTCAATCCTACAAATACTACCAAAATACGTTTTTACATCAACGTTTCGCCAGTGGAAACGGTTATAAGCATAAACCGTATTGATCTTTACGCTAATTCTTCAATCTTCAATCAAAACTGTAACTTATCTTCGAGGAAAAATTAAGTATTGTGTACATTTTGTAATAACAATTTATATGGTAAATAGACAAGAAAGTTATGTGACACCCAAGTGTTTACTGATAAGCAGAAACATCGTATATAGTAACAATTCAAAAACAATCTAAAATTGTATTAACCACAGGTCAAACTAAAGTTGATAAAGTGTCAGAAAATATTCTATCACACGTAGATGGCAGTATTAAAATAATGTTGGTTTAAATCAAGGCGGTATTCAGCAAAGACAAAGTAATGTAATAATATTAATAACAGTCAAAATAATGCTGTCAAATTTGATTAAACTTAACTTTAGATTTTTGAGAACTCAAACCCTTTCTGGCTTCCTGAGATCCTGAATTTCTGATTTCCATGGTAAACCCAGGCAATCCAATATTGCTTCAGTAACTATGTAATGGGGATGTTTCCTAATGTTACAAATCCAAATAAAGTTATGTTTAATATTTTAAAGACAGCATTTTATAACCTATAATAACATTTAGAGACCTTGAATGTTTGTCTCAAATTAAATATAAATTAAAAACGCTGCAATATTTTTTACCCTCCATTACTCGATCTCAAACACCAATGACGTCACTTTCTTGCATATAACATGGCAGTGTGACCAACTTCAGTGAATGTCAGTGCATTTTGTAGTTATATTTTTTTCTAAATGATTGTAATAATTGAGTTTGCGTGTTTTATATTATGAGGACTCCATTATTGAGTGTTTTTATAATTACGACATAAGTTATGAGCAAAACATTTTATGAATATTACAAAAGAAAAATATATCAAAATTTATAAGAGTAGCTTATAGTACAATTTAATTTATACCTGGTCACACTGGTGTAGGACGCAGTCACTGTTTACACACAAACATAATCTTCCACGAGAAGCAACAAGTGTAATTAATACGTTAAAAGTATCACCTCCTGTTCATTTTGGTTTTTTCATTTTTATCTCCATTACTAAAAACAACTTTAGACAACAAAGATTTACGAGTATTATCAATCAATGGTTCTTTCAAATTGACAGTGACAGGCCGTGACGCGAGGTTCGTATGCAAAGAAGTGACGTCATGGGACGTTTTGGGGGGAAATGAAAGAGTTGTTTTTATTTACGTGTTTTTTTATTGAAATAATGAGTTTTATATTTTATACTATTTTTTTTCGTGTTCATACATGGTTTATCTACAAAATAAAGGCTATTCCAAAAATTAGGAAACATCCCCATTGTACTGCACATCGATGTTTTTGTACAGTCCAGGTATTTGACGGTGTTCTACCTCAAAAGACAAATGCAAAACGCAAAAAAAAGTCGCGAGTCAAAAACCAATTTCTTATTATCCCATCGTTCGATCAACTACTTGCTACCTAATTGATTATTTGTAAGAAAAAGTGTAGTGTGTGACATTGCAAGAAACAAGGATATTTTTATGTATGACTAGCTGTTCCCGTGCGACTTCATCCGCATGAAATTATGAAAATTTTATTTTATTGTACATCTATACATCTGTCAAATTATCAATTACAAATTACATGACATGATGACAACCTTGTTTCCTGGATGTTGGCAGCAACTTATGGTCTCTTTCCACCATTAGGGTTTTTATGCAAAATATTTACCCCCTAAGTTTAATAGCGTTAAAATATATAGCCTAAAGCGTGACGTAAGCGTAGGGCTCTTTATTAAAAAAAGTATTATTCAAAAATATGTTGTAATTGCTGACATCTTAGGCAACAAAGAAGTGTGTGTTTACGCTTTATTATAATAGTATAGATACCGCGAAGTGATCTAACTGTACAGGTGTTTCGGTAAAAAAAAAATCAGAAGTATTGTTACATTATACAATTTGCAGGATTACAATAGATTGCCCACAAATTGCTTATTTTTATATACGTATACATACTTATAAGATCCGCTTAACTAATGCTATTAAACACTTGGGTGTCCATTTCGGTTTTGATATGTAATATATGGGACGATAGTAATATATTTTCTAGCATATTTTGTATGTTATTCTAGCGGTTAGTAGTATGCTGTCGAGTAATGTAGCGCGTTGCGTTAAAAGTTTTCTTTAAATGACGGTTGTATGTGAAATGAAATCGAATGACGTTGTGGTAACAAGATAAAACTATTCACAGATAAACTCGCATATTAGGGTATATTATATTGTATATGTAGGTTTCCACTACCAAAAATAATATATCGACGGGTGAAAGGGTATTTGTTTCAACCACCATTTTAGCCGATATTGTCTTTATATGTACATATTTAGAATCAGCGAATTAAATATGAAATAAATAATGAAGTATGCAGAATTAACTATAGTAATTTTAATCTTAAACCGGTCTGAACATCTTTCAATTGAAATTATTTTGAGGATCTGCTTTTATGTTTTTTTGTTCTAAAAGTGAAAACTTTAAATGGCTTTCCTGAACATTTAACCTGGCGCTTAAAACAAATTCCCTTTCACCAATCGATATAAACTGAGAAAATGTTTTGTAAGGCAATGTGTTTTGATTGAATTTAGGATGAAAAAAGTTGTTTGTGTGTGTTATTTAAAAAGATACAACGTTGGATTATTTGTGAATAGTTTATTAACTAATTAATGACTAAATCTAGGCTGTGGGTGAACCGAATAAACATAGTGATATAATACATTTGTATTTGATCGTGTATTAATATAGGTAAGTCGGCTTGTGGGGTTTCGTCTCTGGCCTAATCGTATATGCACCGACGCGTACAAAATCATGTTCTATCTCGTTATAAGATCGAATTAAGTATTAGTGAAATTGTCAAATAAGTTTTGCAATTGTTTAAGATTAGGCGTGAATAAGAATTGCGTAATAACGATAGCTATGTATAAAATTTACTATTATATTAATCCCCTTAGAATTTGTCGATTTGATGTGTTCTTGATAATAAATTCATCCCTTTTAGATAATGTGTTTATGGACATAATATAAAATCGATTATGTAACGGTAATACACACTTATAAAAAAAAATAAACCACAGATAATAATGCTTTGGGATGAATCATTGTAACCTAAAATTCCCACGCTTTGAAATGTAATTAACAGCTATTTTTAATTTACATTTGTTGTGCAAATCGATTGGCCAATATCTTGGATTGATTAAAAAAATTACATGTCGCTTACCTTAAAATTAATAGTGTCGTCCTCCTTTAGAATAGAAATGACATATCGTTAGATTCGGTAGTGTTAGCATCGACCGTTGCAGGTCATAAAGTGATACCTAACATAGCGAAATACATATAACATATTCTAGTTAAACACTATCGTAAAATAAGATATATACTATGCATAATATCACGATGTATGACAATGGATTAAACGTAACTAAACGAGTCCTGTTATGCTAGAATAAGTTTTCACTGTCGGAAAACTTGTATAAAACCAGCTATCTTCTCCCTTTAAAAAAGATACATGTGTTGAAATACAAGTATTTGGACGGTAGAATTCAATATTATCATATTTAGCGTTTACATCTCGCTTTGTTTACGCCCCGGCGTTGTTCAAGCGTAGACAATCGAACGCATATTGTGTAATTGGATGCATTTATACAACCAAAACTTGAAGTATTCATAGAAATGTTAATCTAAGATCGCTTGTAGTTTAACTCATAGATTTAAATTGACAAACTTTTTTATGGCAAATTGCAATTTTTTACTCATAACAGGTTTAAGGGTCTATTAGGAATGTTACGTGACAGTTGCGAAAACTTATTCCTAAAGTCATCGACAGATATGAGATTTGTTGTACTATACGCCCTGTTGGGGCGCTGCACAAACCTAACAAGTGTTATCGATGACGTTACGAACATTTCTCACAAATATTCATAATAACTCTATGAAGTTTCTAATGAAAAGTAATATGATAGTATCAAAAATTGATTGATCAGTTGATTTTTAGTTTAACTTAATTTAAATCTATGAAGAAACAGTAGAATCACGATAACTCAAACCTCGGTAACTTAAAAACCACTATAACTTAAAAAAATAATATGTTCCCTGCCCATCAGTGCCCAAATCTCTACAACATAGACCTTTGATGACTTAAAACCTCTATAACTTAAAATTTTTTGTATTTCCCTTGGACTTTAACTTATCGAGGTTCTACTGTAGTTGAAGCGGAGTTCGCAATGACTGAATAGATATCATATTGTAGCCCGCAATTATAGTGCTTTGAATTCTTTATAGTAAACATCCTACACTTTGTAAGAGATTGCCTAAAAAGGTTTACACCACAATTATAATTTTCACTACGTGAGACCACGATACCAAAACCACTTATACCGTACACGTATTGTTTAAGATTGACTTTTTATAAATTCTTAAACAATGTGGCAATCTTGATCAAATATCTAAACTCCGATATGATTAGAGTTTTACATTAAATATAGTTCTATTGGCTTTCTAAGGTTTTACACGTCATAAATACGACAAGCATCCCTTTGTTGTCATTTAGGTCTCTCCTTCAGCTAATGTGTAATTCTTAAGGCTGAATTTTGAAACGAATCTGGTACACTTCAAATTTTAATAGAATTTGGACTTTGAGCGTGGTCTTATCTTTTAAAACGCTGTTAATTTAAATGTTTCCAGTGTTCCCCCGTTAGACTGCCAAGTTTATGACAATCCTAAAGTCCAAATACGATCTTGAAATTATGAAGAAGTCACCCAATAAATGAGACTCGTATAGTGTTTTTTGGAGCAAATAAAATTACCTTTTTTAGTAGAATAATTAATTCTGTTTTATCACGTCGGAGCTTAGGATGTTTATGTAGATTTTGTGTACAAATTGTGTAACTAAGTATATTTATAAATAATTTTATTCTAAACTTTAAACCTTTTAAGGTAAAAGTTTTTAATGAATTTCATAATTTTTAAACCGATATATAATTATATAACGCATGTGTGTTTTAAACTATATATAAAATAATTTATATTATATGCACTGTCTTAGTTATAAAAACATTTATGTTGAACTAGCTAGTTGTTTTCTGACCTGTTTGAATATATGGCTCGTTATGTATTGAATAAAACGAAATTGCTATAATCCTGTATGTAATCGATCACAAAAGAATATAATAAGTGTTTATAATCACCATTGTAAAAGAGGTACGCTTTCTTATAAAGTTTGTCGCAAGTAATTTGTTATTCGAATCCTAGGGATATTTTATAGGTTTTTAACATTTCCAATGACATTTTAGGCTATGGCTACATTTTGCTGACTCATGTTAAAATGTTTCCTATCAAATTGGTTTCCAAATACATTTACAATGCAACCAACATTTTCTTAACAATGCAATTAAATTATGCACAAATGAAGCCAAAGTAATAATCGAACAATTTTAGTTAAATTTACCACATCAATATGATGTTATGATTTTCTTTAAAAGTCTTTGAAATTCAGCAACGGTCGAATATTAAAACGAATCTTAAAATACTTCGTATAAGCGCCTTTATAGACATATAGACGTCAACATACGAGTATAGGACGCTTACAACTTTTTCGTTATAGTATTCGGCCGTTAATCTTTCAAGATGAATATTTATTTATTGATTAATCACAATAAACATTAATAAAATGTCGTAAATACACGTTACGTTTAAGTCATGTTTGTTAAAATATTAATCGATTAATTTGTAAACATATTAAATTTGAACTAAAAAGAGTTTATTTTTTATTTACAAAGAGAAAGTGTTATTGTTAATGTCAGCTTTTTTTCAGTAAAATTTAACAACGAATTAACTTATTAAGATAATGGTACAAAGTCAACCAAGTGTTCAAAAGGAAATGGTTGTAATAAATTTTTTTATTGGCAATTTTGTTTTGGTGTTTGGTTTCGTATTTTATTAATTGCAGATATGTTTTATAAATATGATCGTCTTGAATAATATTTCAAACATCCTTAGAGCCCTTTTTAGTTATGTTAGTGTTGTTCCCAAAGCACAAATTAGTTTTGAATAATTTTAAGCAGGTAGTGAAACATTATTTATTTTACTAACGTTAAAATATATGTAACACTTTGTTATAGCAATTTAATGTTACAGTTACATCACAACGCATGTAATGCACTTTTGTAACACTTATAAAGTAAGCTAGGTCATACTGTTTTCTAAATAACTTTGAAATAAGAAGGATTTCAACAGAAAATATTCGTGTTTTATTTCATTAGCTATTAATTCTTACTAATATTATAAATGTGAAAGTTTAGATGGATGGATGTTTGTTAGAGTTTGTAGCCTAAACGGCACAAGGGATTTCGATTCAATTTGGTATAAAGGATAGTCTGGAAGAACACATAGGCTACTTACTTTTGTTTTTTTTTTTAATTCTACGCAAACGGAGTCGCGGGCGAAAGCTAGTGTTTTAGATAAACCCTGATCCAATTATACTTCTACCATTTCTTTACAACAAATTAAAATACGTCAAATTACAAAAAAAAATTATCGCTTTCTTAACTTTGGCATATCAAAATCTATATACTCGTAATATGAAATAGCGTGATAAATGCAAAAAGTTTTTATTTTTATTTGTCTAGTGAACACTTCTCATAAAATTCTAATGAAAAATGAAGGAAATCTGCCTTGGACTTTATGCTAGCTTCACACACCGACAGTATTGGGACTGTTTCATCTCACGCTTAGTCGGAATATACCTTTTTCATAGTGAGTCTAAAAATTGTCTATATTGCACTGTCAATTGATCTACTCTGGTGTGTTACTAGCATTAAGTAACTTGAATTACGTATGTTTCAGACAGGTAAGTAAACTTTTTTAAAACCTATTAAAACTGCCTTCTGTCCCAAATCTTACGTTAACTACATTTTAAATTTTAATTATCATATAAAAATATTAAGAGGTTTGATTGCAAATTACCCAAACAAAGCTGAAATGAAAGTGGTTTCTTTATTATTAGATTAATGTCCTGTCCCGTTACTGGCTGATAGAGGCTGAGATAGCTTAAAAATGACGTCACTGTCAAAAAAGGTAACAAAATCCGATATTGCCCTAAGTCATTTTAAACGTTAGATTGTTATCAGACAATTTACACTTTGGTGGGACAGGCCCTAAAACTTATTATCGACTCTGTTAACACACATGAACAATTATGTTATTGTTAATTTATTTCTTACCGCTGTTGCAGTAATTAAAACGGTTACCTATTAAAATTTATCATCGTTTGACTAACCAACGTAAGTCTATAATTTTATCGATGCAGGCTCTACGTTCAGTTCTTTCAGAAATAAGTAATGAATCCAACGAAGACGCCCCTGTTCGTGTCGGCCAATGAAGTGCGTTCGAGCGCTGCTCAAGCTCCCAAGAGTTGCCCCGCCTTGTCTCAGTCCGCCCCATTCCACAAATATGTTATGAAAGTTCGAGTTTCTAACCTTTGCTCTGACGGTTGGCCAAGTCCTGTTGTCTGTGAGTTACTTGTACACATTTAACTAAGAAAAAATTTGTTAAATATGCAAAATTGTGTTGTGCAGTGTCAACTCGTTTGAATATTTGTAACGTAAGTGGTTGATTTTTCTGTTTTATTATACTTTATTAAAATTTTCAATTACTAACACAATATGACTAATTTTAATGTTACGGTGGCGGTCCCTGGCCTGTTTTAAAAATAATTAAATTAAAATTAATTCTACGTGATAAGTTTGAGTGAGTACGTTTTTTTAAAAGCATTGCCTTCCCCAGATGATTACATTTTTTCAGTTTTTTTTAAGAATTCTATCCACAACGTTTTGTTCTATTTTAAACTAGTTTTTTACCGCGACTCCGTAGGCGTTGAACTTGAAAAAAAAAAACAAAAGTGCCCTACGTAGGCATTCTTCCATTATGTTCTATACCATATTTCATTCAGATCCGTTCAGCGTTTAGCCTACTCTAGCAAACATCCATCCATCCATCTATATAAACGTTCGCATTTAAAATATTAGTACGATCAGTTTGATTCTTTTGTGAAAAATCATTGAAGTTACTATATTTTCTCCACACTTTAAAAACGATTACTCAAATTGGTTCTCAATTTCTAACACAGTTTATGGAATTCAATTTCTATTCTATTACTTCGTGAAATTTGGAAGTTCTGATGAACCTAATTCGGAAGTTTCTGACCTTTGTTGAAGGTCTTCCGAGAACACTAATAATATCACCTACAATCTTAAACGTGTCGAAAGATTTAGCAACGAAAAAAAACCTTTTTGTTAGAGGTCGCCCGCGACGTCAATGTCAGTCTGTTAAAAAAAGGTTCCATAATATTTCAGCATGCAGCAGCTACCATCTTGTCAGTTAAAATAAGTCCAGTTGTTCCGTAGACAGCAGTTGCTCGCAATTTCACATTGCGAATTTTACAAAATTACGTTTCCCAAGTTCAACTTCCCGACAAAAACAGTCTAGCCTTTCCAGAGATAGCGGTCATCCTATACTTCCCAAGTAGCGTTGCAAGCTGTATAAGGGCCGTATATCAATTTATTTGAACACTATAGGCTGTATAGGCCGTACAGCTGTATAAGCGCTTATACAGCCCTTATACAGGGCCACAATTATAAAGCTTCCCGCGTCATTAGAGCTGTACAGTAGCTGTAAAAGCAATAAATAAGCTGTATAACAGCTGTATTTCGATGTAAAAGGAAATCTTAACACTACAAATTATCTCTTACAAGTATCATCATCATCAACTTGCCCTTATCCCTTATGATGGTCAGCACAGTATGTCCTGCTCTTCCATACATCTCTATCAGCCGTCATATCTGAATCCACTCCTTTCTTAAGCATATCCTCTTTCACACATTCCATACTTCTGTCTTCCTCTTCCTTTGTAGCCATCCACATTCATTCTTAACACTTTCTGGTTTATGTCACCATCGTCTCGTCGCATAACATGTCCATACCACGCTAACCTCTATCTCTTATAAGTATGATTTAAGATAAAAAATAAAAAGTAGCCCGTCATATCGCACACATCAACTTTACAGTGGAAGTTCCTTCAAAATCGGCCCAGGCGTTTAAGAATTTTATCACTCCGTTTAGCGTAGTTATTATTTTGATTTTTAAAGCACGAACAATCTATGACGTAACAAAACACCCGAACAATCTCATCAACTGTTAAGGAACGCACCGAGAAAAACCATCAACGATTTTAACAATTAAAAAAAGTACACGGTTGTAAAACAATTTAATAAACTTTAGTAACTATGGGTTGGACACATTTATCTAAGACCTGACAGAAATAAGTCAGGGCATTGTATTGATAGGACTACTACGAGTATAAGAATGATCGATGCGTTAGATTATACATACACCACAAAAAGTTTGCGATCACTTGATAAGTTTAAAGTTTAACGTAACTGAATAAAATTGTTCATGTTATATCATAAAGAAAATACTAACACAATTAAAAAAAAGTAATACAAGTTTTTAATTATTTGATAAAAAAAATACATTTTTAAATCTAAGATAAAATTTAATGAAAAAAGGGTTTAATTAAACACATGGAATCATTTTGTGACGAGATTTATTCTGTACTGTATCTGATATCCTAGCCCGAACACCTGTGATTCGCCTTATCTCAACTTTACCAAGTGATCGCTAACTTGTTTTGATGTGTGTAGTGTATAGTTACATATCTGCAAAGTAACAAATGAGGTTATCGAGATGAGGATAAATGAGATATTAATTTTAAAAATTGGAAGTTTAAGCACTTAGTCCTATTAGAAGTCATTTCCCTTAATAAAATTAAATTCACGTACTTGGAACACCATTTACCGCTTCATTAAAGATTTCTCAAATCTGACTTTCAATTAACAGAATTTTAACTCCTATGTTTACATAAAATTATTGTCTTTGCGTTCAAATATTTATGCTTAAATACATCGACAATAGGTTATCAATGTTTAATCTGACATACGGTATGTTATATCGCCCTCAAAAGTCAAGCACAAATTACGCGGGGTAGCGACATTTACCATTAATAGATAATTAGCGTCGGTTGCGGCAAGGCGTTTACAACATACGGCGTAATTGTAGCACAAACACAACGCCCAAAGGCCGCCGGCCGCTAATGACCATCGCGTGGCGTATCGGAAAATACCAATACCGATTTGTTCCGTTACCAAACGATCATATCATAGTTTGTCATGATTGTACACGGAATGATCGATCGGTCTACGTTTATTACTAAATTGTATATCTATACTTATAATAAAATAAAAAAAAATCGAGATTTCGGGAAGATGATGTATTTGCTTTGGTGATTAAGTAAATCGCATTAAAAAAATTGTCTGTCTGTATGTCTGTCTTTCCGCAAGCCTCGTTTGCTCCGTGTAATCTCCGAAACTGCTATGCCGATTACGACGGGACTTTCACTGGAGGGTAGCTGATACGGATAGGCATATTATAGGCTACTTTTTTAAATTCCGCGCTGTTAAATCGCGAAACTGTTCGTCGAAATTTGCGCTAACGAATTTTGCGGGCGACAGCTCGTACATACCCATGCTAATTACGTTCGGCATTTCGGTATCATGTAATAGACAGAAAATCTAACAATCTTGTTTATTCCACATGCAAATATTGCTTAATTTTTAAGATAAGGCATCGTACATTATTTAATTAGATTAAATAGATTTAAACCAAACGAATAAAAAGTTATTAATGAAAATAGGTAGTATGCGTTGAGGAAGTCAAGAAAGGCAAGTACGTTAAAAATATATTTAGCCCTTATGTTATCTCCAATGGTGTGCCAAGGACAAACGAAATGAAAATCAACATTTATACCTAAATTTATAAGCCACGGAGTCGGTTGTATGAAAAACCAGTTTGTTAGTTGGTCTGCACAGGTGGACAATAGCGCAAGCCAGACATAGATTATATTGACTCGCTGGCACCAGTTACTGTACCAATTATACCACTTGAATGCCAGTCTAGTAACTGAACACTAATAGCCAAGTAGAAACCAAGTATGAAAGGTAACAATGAGTGGAAAAACGGTCAAAGAAAATTTAACTTTTGCCTCAACGAGTTGTGTACAATCAAGCCTGTTCGGAACAATTTCGACTTTATTCTGTTCGGCTAGAATTCGCAAAAATTCAATATTTTTTTTTAATTAAAATTCGCCTTGTTATTTCGACTCAATGCTTATTGCCGTGCTCGATTCTTTTGAAAAGTATTTTAAAGTTCTATTTATAAATGTATCAAAAAAAATGTCTTATATTA
Organism: Papilio polytes; assembly: GCF_000836215.1. NCBI lineage: Eukaryota > Metazoa > Arthropoda > Insecta > Lepidoptera > Papilionidae > Papilio > Papilio polytes. Next base: position 436,281 of record NW_013527660.1, on the reverse strand, counting down.
GGTATAAAACGTGTCCCTTCAATGCCATCATAATCGATTCGTACTGCATTTATAATATATACATAGGTTCATACAAGGATAGTAATTAAAACACTGAAAATTATTTAAAGAAATACCATTATCACGAGGGGAAAACTGTGTGGAAGAGTAGTAGACAATGAATTAATGCAGCGCTGCTATTGTTTGCATACACTGCTTTAATAGTCGTACTGCAATATATTACTATTCCGCCCACGTGTGAAACTCCCAAACGTTCAGCCCGGCGCACGTAAAACCGCAAGTGTCCCGGAGAAATGTAAGTGTTGAAATTATATTTATAATTAGTGTATTGGTGTGGCTTTCCACGATAAAACCCAACATGAACATTTATCAAAATAATCTTATTGAACTAGGCTACTTATTAATCGTCAAATTCATGTACAGTAAAGGGGGTGCGGGCTTAAGAATTTTCCAAGCAAATAAGAAATAACAATAATTGCAGTTCATACCTACAATTAAATTTTACGCGGGGACGGGAGTACAAAATAAAAAAGTAGTTCCATTGATTATACCTGATATATTTATTTAAGTGCGATGGTATATACTATGTTACATAAAAAATAAGATGTGTTATAAAAAACAAAAGAGAGTCATGTCTCTACAGTAGTGGATTGAGTGTAATAACGGCGCAACACACGCCTATTATTATTTAAATTGTAATTGTAATGTTAATAATTGAAAGAATCGGGAAAATCCCTCCCGGAAAAAGCCCCCTCGGACCCAGGAAACTGCGGCTAACCAGCCGAATATGGGGAAAATCAAGGCCCTTGGGGGGAAATATTTCATTTCATCACATATAAGCGTATTAAGAGGCGAGAATGAAAACCCTATGCTGGTCCAGAGTTGGACACATTAATACGCGGTACAAAACCACTTCAGTAGAAACAGACTCCCAATGTAGTAGAGTCCCTCGTTGTATTTATACGAATCGAATGAAAAAAGTTGATAGCGTGTTTTAGAATTCTAGCGGCAACGGCAATAATAATTTTTGTTATACTCGTATATAATAAGTTTTCTTTCAGGTTTTTGATTTCTTTTAATATTATTATACTATATCTAAAAATAATATAATATTAATATTTAAAAACAGTTTGTTAAAACCGTAAAATAATATTTTTAACACAAATCCTTCGTCGGGATTTGATCTCGGTTAGCAAACTGTTCTGATTTAACGACGATTTGCGATACGAGAGGGCGCTTATAAAAAGTTTTAGTATTTTCTACGTAGAATTCAATTAGAAAATGTTATTTTAATCCACATTGCATCTCTTTCATTATTATTAGAGAAATATAGACAGAATAGTAAATTATATAAAAATACAAGTATCTCTGCAAGTGAATTTTGCCGTTAAAAATAGTATACATAAGCATCTGTGTTATTCTGTCTTAATATACACACAAAAAAAAAAACATACAGACGAATTGAGTACCTCCATCTTTTGGGAAGTCGTTCAAAAATAGAAATAATACAAAAGAGAGTTATAGCTTCATCAACAGTGGATGAAGAGGCCCAGATAATCAAACCTCATTAGACCGATAAATGTATCATGTCTTAAGGACTTAAATTGTTTAAGGAATCGGACTGAAAGCCTAAAGTGTGTCAACTTAATTCGCGAGTACAATTATTCAATAAACATGTAGCGCGATAAATTGGGCAAGATTTTATAAAGCTCTTTACCCATCACTCGTTTTACTATACAATTTCTTAATGTCTACGCAGATGCTACGTGTCTACGAAGAAATGTTTTGACCATGTTTGAAATGGACTCATTTTACAACTTGAAGTTGTAAAATTTTATATTTACGATTTGTGATCACATTCTTTTTTGTACAGATAATTTACTACAACAATGTAGTTAAACAAAAATTTGATATTGGGATATTTTAGGAATCGTAACGGTGCGGGCGGTCAGAAAGTCTTGTAGTCAATTTATCAAATATTGATTTATCAATATTAATTCTCCTTAATAATATTAGTTAGTCAATAATTTTTAATAGTATTTAGAAATATTATTAAGAGGAAAGAAAAATACATACCTCATACTTTGATTTTATACTAGTCTAGAAAAAGTGTTTTTTTTTTTAATTATCGCCTATAAATTTGCAACCAATAAAAATAAAGATTAATTCAATTATGTACTTCAAAATGTAAACTGTTATATAATTCCCGTAATAAAAAGGTCAAAAATGAATGTATAGGTAAAAACTTTAAAAGTCAAGCACTTTTATAAGAGGTATGAAAATTAATCCAAATATGAGTTCGGTTGTAACTTGAACAGACGTCAGTTGTTCTTTCTCACGGGCCGCGGCCGCCGCTACGCCATTACCTTCTCCGTTCGATGACAGTAACGTGCACGACTTCCTTGATGTCGTCATTATCACCCACAATCTACTACGAATTTTTTATGACGCGATTATTCTTTTTTTTATTTAAAAACTGCGCGAAAGCTGCTCACGATTCCATCTGCGTGGATTTAAAAAAAAAAACAAAAGTATGTAGCCTGAGTCTTTTAGACTATACTCTACATCTGTACCAAATTTCATCGAAATCGGTTCAGCAGTTTAGTTAAAAAACTCTCACAAACATCCATCTAAACTTTCACATTTATAATATTAATTAGCTTGTGGTGGCTTCAAATGTTCTAACCCTAACGTTTTCGGTTTAGATTATTCATTAATACTTGAGCTATGTTATTCGCGCTACGCTAAGAAAAGGGTTTCCATTTAGTGCAAACACATTTTAAATCTAAATTGTACTTTGGAGTTTTATAGCGATAAACAAACAAATGTATTGATTTTCCCATGCTTTTATTTTATGACGCAAATTATACCCTATTAGTCCAAGTCTCGATTATGTAGAGCTAACCATATTTTAAATCCTTTTCTGTCGCCCTAGCAGCTTTGCGACGTATCAAAAATGCTATTGCACATGTTTAAAAGGCAATTTGTACACTCGGTGGGCTTAACGACAAAAGGCACCGTGTTGTCAATGTTCAGCCAAGCTTCTATCGACAATCGATTATTAATAGCATCAGAAACATGACGCAGCACAACTCTTTCAAAATCCCCGCAAGTGTCGCGGGATGTTCACCAAATTGATTGAACCATTGTATTAACATATTCTTATGCGCATATTTTTAAATTTATTTTGCAAACTTTTGTCGTTAATATTTCGCTGAATCGATTTTGATGATGGGTTAGGGAGATTTAAGGGCGCGCAAAAAAGTAAGCATTTTAGGTGACTTATTTATTACATTGTATTTGTATTGTCATTATAACTAATTCTTAGTCGTCTTACTAAGTGTTATCTACTTTCGAATGTCTGCGATCATGGGGGCTATGTGGGTACACGGAAAACCAGCACTTACATATCCCCGGAAAGACAATAACTGATTTTACACTTAGTAGTTACCTTCCATTTTGTATTTGCATTTCAAAGCGACTGTTCATAAACAACAAATTTTGGAAAATTAATCATTAACATTGTAGCATTAGCTAAAAATTACATTAAATCCCTCACTCAGTTTAAAAAAATAGATAGAGCAATATTTAAATAGTGTTCTATCTATTTCTTGTTTAAAGAAGGACTTCGGAATGGTTCCAATTTAAGAAGTGTAAGTTTTATATATTGTGATGTAGGGAAATGGAGAGAAGGGAAATCAAACCCGAGGTGTTGTGCCGCGTGTGCGGGGACAGGGCTTCGGGCAAGCACTACGGCGTACCCTCCTGCGATGGCTGCAGGGGATTCTTCAAGAGGAGCATACGCAGGTAAACTTTGAGCAGTCCAAGATATTAGCAAACTATTACATTCAAAGTTGTGTAATGTTTAAGTACCGAAGTTTCCTCTGGGGTCTTAATTAATCTGTACTAAGGTACGGTGTAAGAAACTATAAAACTAATTTAGGATTGCATCGATCACTTAAGTCCTATGACTTCATAGTAGAGCAATAATAAATTTGCGCGAATGAGCTCGACTGATGCAATCACAATCACACAGAAGACTGGCGTGAAGTAGAATTCGTTCCGCGTTTCGTCTGACAATTATGGGTGGGTTAGGTATTATTTTAGTGATCTAAGTACCCTTCCCTTCGCTCATTTCTTCAAAGGATAGGGTGGGATGGGGAAATGAATTTGGCAGAAGAAGGGACGCATGGAAGAGACTGACGTCCTCCTTATGTACGTCTCTTTCTGGAGATTAAGGGAAGCAACGCATTTGTAATTACGGATAAATAGAGACGGTCACTTCTCTGTATCGACGAATTGCGTTAGCCGCTTGCTCCATTACTACTTTGTAACATTAAAAAAAATTATTCCTTTTTCGTAAGTTTTTTTTTTCGGAATACGTATCCATTTTATTATATCTTGTTACTTATACTGCTTAACCGATTTTAAGGATTTGTATATGCTGTTCCCTTCTAGATTTATTTAACATATAACGTATTACTTCGTAGGAACCTCGACTACGTATGTAAGGCGGGGGGTCGATGCATAGTGGACGTCAGTCGCAGGAACCAGTGTCAAGCTTGCCGCTTCTCTAAGTGTTTGCGAGTCAATATGAAGAAGGAAGGTATGGTTTATACGATTTAAATGCATTTCAAATAACAAATAAAATGTATGAAAACAACATAACAATTACTACGATTTGTAATCATACTAATATTATAAAGGTGAAAGTTTAGATGGATGTATGGATGGATGGATGTTTGTTAGAGTTTGTAGCCTAAACGGTTGAACAAATTTCCATGAATTGGTATAGATGTAGAGGATAGTCTGGAAGAACACATAGGCTACTCACTTTTTTTAATTACACGCGAACGGAAATGCGGGCGAAAGCTAGTTGGATATTGAGGCGAAATATATAATATTTATTGCGTATAATCCACACCATTGAAATGAGACAAATGGCGCGTTTTAAATCGATAACTGACGTAGCACTTGTCTCAATAAAGTATTTATCCAGGCGGCTTCTTCGCAGCATCTCTTTTCCATTAGTCGACATCTCAAGTATTTGCGGTACACAAGTAACAGTAAGTGGCGATTGATAAAAATCGTGGGAGGTTCGCGGTCGATTTTCATCTGTTCAACGTTGCCCTTCACAGTCGAGGACGTTTATTTCCTACCCTCGGTGAAATGTCATATTTGGACGTTATGGAAATACATTGTAATAGCTACATTACTACTAGCACCCTCCTCTTAAACCTTGTAAGTTTTACCTATGCATTTTCTGTCAGGAACAAATTTCTTTAACTATAGGTCGACATATCATAGGAATATAGTGCATAATTATAGCTTGTATTGGGTTTTTCGAGTGCATTGACACTTTTTTTATACCTATTGTCGTCTCTATTGACAAAGAGAACGTCAGATATGACAATATGTAAACAGGTATGGGTGCCGTGGTGTGTTACGGTGACTTTGCTATGCGATATTCGATCTAAGTGGTTACCGAATTAAATTCTTTGTAGGTGGAAGTGTGAACATTGCACGCGACTGTACAAGCTGACGTTTCGCACGTTATGAAACATATTGTGGTATAGCTGTCCCTAACATCAACCCCTTGGGTTACATGAGGTTATTATTTCAACAAATGGTTGACTCCTCGTTTAAATAAGGGATTTTGATGTTAATTGATTGCAGAGTTCATTTGTTTGATTATATCTATACTAATATTATAAAGAGGAAAGATTTGTATTTTTGTATGTATTGAAGTGACTCAAAAACTACTGGGCCGATTTCAAAAATTCTTTCATGATTAGAAAGGAGATTTTTCTGTGACAAACATAGGATATGTTTTTTTTATTATTATTTTAATTTCCCCTGAGAGAAGTCGCGAGCAACAGCTAGTAATTTATACGTCGAGTATAGTATAATCATGTTTATTTAAGAAGGCATTATATTTTAAGCCAATATATGCTTATTTTATTTTTTGGAATAAAAATGTTCGTTTGCATACTTATAACCTCTGAGAAGTGCGATGTCACCCGCAGTCTGTTTACAATCCGACGACGTCGAGGAGACGGGTCCACAGTATCTAATGTGATGGACATGTTTGTGCTCTCACACTTAGGTGCACATACGTCAACATTCGCACTAAATGTGGTATAACAATTACATCGTTATAGGGTCGCCGTTGTAGTCAAATGATTAAGTTATCGAAGATGTTTTCTTGGGTTTTTATGATTATCCAAATTGGTAACATTACATGATTGAATGATTGAGTAGGATGATTCAAACATCGTCACACCCATTTGTTACAAATTATGCGAATTAAATCTTCAATCAACATGAATTGATTTTTAATAGACACTTTCGAAGGACATTCTGTAGTTTTAGGTTAATTGCCATTTGTTAAAAAGAAGAAATGAAATTTTCAAATGTCAAATTTTATTCATTGTTTTTTTTTCTTTAAATATCACGCAATACATATTTCTTTACTGAATTGAAAGTTATTTTTTTAATTTGAAAATTTTATTTCCTCTTTTTCACAAATGGCATTTAAGACGCTGTTACGGCAAATTGCGCATCTTTGGAAGCATAGAACAGGATTTCTACAAAGATTTGATTGGTGATATTTTAGTATGTGTAACTTCAGTCCTTTAACTAAAGTTAACTAAAGGCTCGTAGAACAGAATCACGATTGGACAAACTTTTCTCGATAGATTTATTTTTTGAAAATGTGCCTAATTAGTAAGTATAAACACTCCTTCGATAGACATAAAAGAGACTAAACCTGTCTTGGGACAAAAACTAACTGTGACTTTAAAAAAATGAATCTAAAAAGTGTTTTTGTCCACAGCGGTACAACACGAACGAGCTAGACGTCCTTTCGTCCAACAACAATATTCTATTCAGAAGGGCTACGATTTTTCTAGACCGAATGTATTCCCCACCACACCTTTAGCAACATTCACTCCCATCCACTCCTACAACACTATAGATACGCGAACACCTACATTCACAGAACATACCTTTCAGGATTTCTCACGATATCCAGACTTACCACCAGATATGAATCCTTTAATGCAAGCTAACTTGAATACACTAAATCCATTCAAACTGCCGATGTTTCCCACATCCTTACACTATCCGCAAGCCGCGTATTTCCCGACAAATATTTTCTATCCGCCCGTCGCTATGGGGAACTCGGCGTTCTTAGAAGCAAGAAGCACTAGTAAGTACTATATGTCAGAATAAGTATTTGTGTTCCACTAATGGATTTTTATAGCGCGTTTCAAGTTTATTTCTAAGTTATATTAAATATTGTTGAAATTCTTAAATTATTAATACTTTCCAATATAAAGCAAATTCAAAGCAAAAGCAATTATATATCATATCATGCAAATTATCTTACGTTTTGAGGCATTTAGCAAACATGATTCTGAAAAATTTTTTGAACCATTGGTGTATTGATTTTATTTTACTAAGCCAAAAATATTTCACTAACTTAAAAGATCTATATATCTTTAAAAAATCGACTTAAAAGAAGTATTTACTTCTATCAAATACGATTTAAAATAATTTTATATTAACTTGAAACATTTTATTTTATAACAGAGCCTATTATTGAAGATCTAAACACACATAAATTGCATCAACACTTCAAGGATATTGAAACAAAACCTGATTCCCAGTTAACTGGCAAATTGAACGAGGACGAAGTGTCAAGCTCAGAGGAAGTGTTCAAGAGCAATCCACCAGCTATAACAAATGAAGACGGTAAAGTATAACTAGGTTTTTACGAAAACTAGTATGAAAATGCGACCTTTCCGCGACTACGTCCGCGTGGAATTTAAAAAAAAAAACAAAAGCAAGAACCCTAAGTGATCTAAGTCTTTACATCTGTGTCAAATTTCATCGAATTTCGTTTAACTGTTTAGGCTACAAACTCTAAGATCCACCTATCCATCTAAACGTTCGGATTGATAATTTTAGTAATATTATTAGTGTTTTTTTAAGAAAAAAAAGACTGGCATTTTAATCTTACGTCAAGACACATCTAAATTTTAATTTATATGTTCTCGTTAAAAAAATATTACAACACTAACAAAATAGATTATCGAATGTGGAAATACACCGAGATTATTTTAAATAATCTAAATGTGTAAATAATAATGTTATAAAGTGGAAAGATTTGTATTTTTGAATTTTTGTATGTATTGAAATAACTCAAAAACTACTCTTACGATTTAAAAAATTCTTACACCATTAAAAAGCTGTGTTATCACTGAGTAACATAGGCTATATTTTTATCACGTAGACGAAGTCGCGAGAAACAGCTGGTTAACAATAAACTCGCTTATTTTTAGTCAAATCAAAATATAGAAATCGCATTCATTTAAATCGTACAACGGTTTTAGCTTCACATTAAAAATTCTACAAATTAAATTCAGACAGTTTTATAAGCATTTACATATAGTTATCTAATTATTAACGTAACAAATGCAACGTGATTTTATATTTGTTGGTGTTCGTTAAATTTTTGTCCATACACGAACATGTTTCAACTCGTTCACGTAACAGAGCTGTCTCTTTAATAGGCGAGTGCGGTTATGTCTCTTTTCTTCTCAGTAAAATACTCTTTATTTACAAAAAAAGTACTCAAAATACTTAATTAATCTAATACAAAACTTAAGTTTCAATATCTTGATGTAATATTAAATTCTTACGAAGCTATAAATTGTTCATAGCTGTAACCCGATACGGTTTGCTTCGAGTGATTACTGAATTACTAGAAACGGATTTATTTGAATTACTTAGCTTGCTTGCAGTTCTGCCTTTAAACGTTCCACTAGCGTCAGCAAATACATTGAATACGTAATACGAGTACATTTCGCAATGGAATTATAATATTAAAAATATACCTAGTGTTTCTAAAATCTTGAGTGTGACCAGTCACGTTATAGACTTCATAATACATTGTTGTTATAACAAATATGGATAAAGATAATTTTGATTCAGAGAGTGCGTCTGGTTCATCATTGGGAACAGAAGATACTGTTCGCCACAACGATCATTTGAAACGCTTTGAACACAAAACGCTGGCTTCAATGGCAACCGGGATCCGCGACGGCTTGTACGATCATACCACTAAACTGCTGGTGCTCAGTGTCAAATGGCTTCACAATGTACCGGTCTTTTTGAAACTAAAGCCTAGAGACCAAATGCAATTGTTGTACAGTAACTGGAGGGAACTATTTGTCCTAACAGCTTCGCAATATTCTTATTATTTTGATGAAGGTAAGTTCAATGTTTAAATTTAACTATTTAAACCTAACTTAGGCCCTTGAGATTCTCAGTGGAGACGTATAGCTGGTGATGATGATAAATTTAAAATATATTATAGTCGCCTTTTTAGTTTCTATTAGTCATTACGAATATGTCTGTGGTTACTTATGTCTTTTATTTGAATTTGAGAATAAACGCTATTCATGTCACTTCGATTTTAAATGAGTGCTGTTTTTTAGAACACTTCAAATCTCTGATTAGTGTGAAGAAACCAAATATGAAAGAATTATTGGAAAAATTAACATCGCTTCTGAACAAGATAGTGAAAACTCGTCTGGACAATACAGAGTACGATTGTCTCAAGATCATGCTTTTGTTTCGTAAAGGTAAGATAAAATTTAAAAAAAAATCGACAGTTTCTGATGACTCATAATTTAAAATTGATTTTCTGACGATAAATTATTTCTCAATTGTTTATAACATTCGCAGATACATTGGAATACCCATCGTCGAGTCGAATTGAAAAATTTCAAGAAAAGGCGTTGACCGATTTTCAAAATCATTGCACATTGAAAGATTCCGATCGTCTTGGAAGATTGATGGTTCTCCTACCAAGTGTATGCTTCATCAGCACCCAAGGAATCTTAGAGGATTTGCTGTTTCCTGCAATAGACAAGGATGAAATTCACGTCATATTGTCACGTATACTATTATATTCCGCCACTTAATGCTTCAGTTCGTACTAATGATTGAATTGATAATTTAATTCACTACTCATCATCATCTCCCCTGCCTTATCCTACTCCCGTTGGGTCGGCGCACCGGGTTTTCGTCCTCCAAAGCATTCTATCATCCGTCATCTCAGTCATCACTCCCTTCTTGATCATGTCACCTTTCACGCAATCCATCCATCTCTTTCTAGGTCTACCTCTACCGATGTACCCCTCCACATTCATAACTAACATCCTTCTTGTCACATGCGATTCATCCCTTCTCATAACATGCCCATACCACTCTAACCTTTTACTCCTTATTTTCTCAACCACTGGGGCTACTCTCAAACTTCCTCTAATATACTCATTTCGTATCTTATCCAATCGTGTTACCCCACACATCCATCTTAACATTCGCATTTCCGCTACATGTATTCTCCTTTCATCCGTCCGTTAATCATGAATTTAATTTACTACTCACTTTCGAATAAATAAATTTTTCTTGTATGTAACAATTGTATTTTTTATTTCATTTTTTAAAGTAGCCTCAAATGAAATCATTCAGTTGTTATTTTATAGTTATTGGTCTTGATTAAACAGTGTAGAATAGCTTGCCTCTTTAGCGCTTTTGGTCTTAAAGTTGTACGACGTTTTCCTGTTATTTGAAAATCAATTACTAAATAAGAGATCGCTCTTTTGATAACATAACACTAATAATAACAGCACCAAGACATTTCTTATTTTACATTATATATAAAATAAGAAATGAAGATATATGAACAATAATGGCACCAAATAATTAAAAAAACCATCAAAATGTAAAATTAATTTGAAATCGGCTCTGTTAACAACAAATTTGTAACGTGTAAATTATAATAATCTATACTAATATTATAAAGAGGAGAGATTTGTGTTTTTGTATGTATTGGATTGGCTCGGACGCTGCTGGGCCGATTTCAAATTCTTTCACCGTTGAATGGCTGCGTTGTTTGTTAGTGAAATAGTCTAAGGTTCTTTATTATTTTTTATATGTTATAAACTAAGCGACCAGTGGTTACACATAAATCCTGTGGGTTTATGTACTGCTTATAATATTTCTTTATTGTATTTTGACCTTTTTGTCCAATAAAAAAAAAGAAATAGGAGTCTGTCACCATCATCTTTCTCCTTATCCTACACCCGTAGGGTCGGTGCAAAAGGTTTTTATCCTCCACATAACTCTATCATACGTCATCTCAGTCATCACTCCCTTTTTGATCATATCACCTTTTACGCAATCCATCCATCTCTTTCTACGTCTATCGGTATACCTCCACACTCATAACGAACGTTCTCCTTGTAACATGCAATTCATCCCTCTACTCCTTACTTTCTCTAAGACGCTACTTGTATTGAAATTGCTCCTTACCGTAGAATTTCACGCTGTCAATATTAACGCAATTACATAGGGTTTCCCAGATATCTTTCAATTAATGTTTCTGTAGAAATCCACTGTTGTGGGTTTTAGTGACTTTTTGCATGTTACATCGATTCGATGTTTTTTACTGGTCCTCTTGAATCTAACATAGCTTCAACTTTCAGTTGTTAAAACAGTCCACTATCCTTTAGTGAAATAAGGTACAGTCGCAGAAATCTGCGATGTTCAACTTCAGGAAAAAATGACTTATTCATTATGAGACAAACTCCACTTCTCCCTACAAATAACTAATTAGAGAGCAGTGAGTGCAAACAAAGGGATAATAGAAAGAAAGTAGCTATATACCACTATCCATCTTTAGTACAGACACATTTATAAACGTTGTATTGATTTTTTTCCGCGTCTAGTTGAAAAATATTCAAACGATTGTAGCTTTGAAAATGGAACATCGCCATTTTTCCTGACTGTATTTACCTTTTAACCTGTTAATGTAGCGTTGAATTCCAATCGCCATCCATATAACGATATAGCCATCCTTTTAATTCTTTTTGAAGTGATATAGCAATAAGTTTCTGTGTTACGATAGTGGAAATTCTCTGTAAAATCATTGGACTAGGAATATGATAGACTTTCCTGTTAAAGTAAACAACTTCTAAAACATTCAGTTATTGCCTACTCTATTTAAATATTATATTGTATTTTTTGTACGGATGTTTGAGAATGGAAACCTATATGTATACAATACATTATTTAATATTCAATTGATTTTAGATTTTTGCCTATGTTGATTTATTTAATTTGCTCAAATAAAAATCAAAGACTAGATTATTTTCATATTTTTGTTCTAATTGTGTTTAAGAGATTAAGTTTTTATTACTGTATGTAATTATAATTTCAATAAATGTTTTAAAAAGACACTTATTTTTTTTTTATTATCCTAATATTCTCTTTATTGCAGTTTGAATGACAGTGACATTAACTTATATCCCTCAAAATCTCTTTGAGAAAACAGAGATGGCAATATGCCACTACAGTCAATACAAGGTTGCATTACAGGGTCTAGCACGAAAATTTGAGAGAAAGTATTCGTGACAAAGACCTATTGTGTGTAATCACTAATCCAATATGTTACAAAGTACTCTGTGCACTAGTCTTATCGCTTCCTACGTTCAGTTTTAATTGAACACTCAAACCGATGTAAAAACTGTGTATGTTAAATAGTTAATATTTTTTCTACACACAGTTTTATCTGAATTGATGATATATAGCGAACTTTATATACTTTAATGTTATAGATGACATTTCGAATATTTTCTCGCAAGATTTCATGATACCCTCTCATATAGATCAAGTAGCATATGGGGTAAACAAGGGTAGTATAATTAAAACACGTTTCATATATGCTACACCAATTTATTTTTAGTATTGTCAATTTATTTGAACGCCACATCGTTACAATTATCGAATGCTTCGCAAGATTTCAAAATAAATAAACACATTAACCAGTCAAATACAAAGTGAGACATTCAAACATTAAATTTCTCTATTACCTACCTTTGGATCTAATGAAATATAAACCTATGACAAATGTTAGGCTATGGGGTTTGAAATAAATTAAACTAGTCGCTAAGTAATGAGGTATGCGATTGCACACGTTAAGATATTGTAAGGGTATGTTTCCATTGGCAAAACAATTGTAAACTGTTTGTAAAACAATAGTAAAGTATTCATCAATGGAAACTAACCGCAATATTTTCAACTCATTAAGTTTAACCCTACATTAAGTGATCGCAGACACGGTATTTACTAACACCAGTTGATTCACACGACCATAAGTCAATTTAGGCCTCAGTTGCACTAATAACACAACATAATTTTTTTTAACTTTTATAAAATATACAAATAAGTACTAAACAGGTTTAAAAAATAAAGTCAATCAAAAAAATGCAACATTTATTCTTATTACTAAAAAAACGGTAAACTGACTACATTGGTTGTGTGTGAAACCAACTGCATCTAAATTATAACTATTTTATAGTACCGTGATTGTTAAAATGGCGTCAAAATACGGGAATAAATAAACAAAATTCAAGAACATTGACATCATCGAATTAAATTTAAACATTCAATTGTAAACAAAATTAAATGAATCGAAACAAAATAGATTTTTCAAATTAAATTGCTCATAAAAAAAACGTCCATTCATATTATATTACATTGAATAAATATGTCTTGTGGAATTATTTTAAGATTAATCGCACTGAATTGTCGAATTGCAAAAAAATTAAACATAAATATGATCAAAGAAATATACAAATAGAATAAAAATTCAATTATATAGAAAAACAACTGCAATTAAATCTTAAAGACTTTAAACTGAATTTAATATGGTACTTTTTACTTTTTAAATTAATGCAAAGGTAATTTTGACTGAACAAATATCCATGGCTGAAATTATTTACTAAATTAAGTCAAGTTGGTTGCGATGTTATATTCCTCACATCTTTGTTATAAGATATGTGAAAACAAATATACAACAGTTGTTTACTTTCCGAATTGTTTCATAAGCAGCTCAGTGCTGAAGGATTTTGGTCGTTCGATGGGCAATCCGAGAGCCCTAGACCAGATGAGCTGAGCTAACACTCCAAGGGCGCGGGACACACCGAACATCACGGTGTAATAATTCATCTCCTTCAGACCATAATACTGTAAAACACATTTCATTATTTATTTATTGTAATTTATTTATACAAACATCTATAAAAAGTAACAATAATAAGTACCCCTTCGGGCGTACAATATAATGATTTTTTTTTATAAAATAAGAGCGCAAACTCGCAAGTGGTCACCTGAATCCACCGAAATGGCAAGCGACCGCTGCACATAAACATCCGCAATTGCAGCGCTGCCTACCCGTCATTGACGGAGGAGACGCACATAAAGAGGACATTTCCCCTTCGTATACGTTTTCTCCACCGTCAAATCCACTCTACTTCCCATCCTTTCTTCTCAAGAAAAGGGTGGAAAGGGAAAGGAACTAAAATTAGGCCTTAGGCACCACACTCATCGGACTGTACACGGAATTGCTTCCACTTCACGTCTGTCTTCTGTGTGGTATAACACCGGGCGAGCCGGCCCATTCGTGCGAAGATGTTAAAGCGGGCTCTACCACTGTTAAATGAGTATAAATGCATCGAAACCGAAATGGTGGTTAGTGCCGGAGGCCAAATTTTAGATCCTTTTCCTTTCCACCATTTAAGAGGAATAGATTGAAAGGAAAAGTGTATTTGACGGTGGAGGAGACGCATAGGAAGGGGAAATGTCCTCTTTATGTGCGTCTCCTCCTCCGTAGACAACGCATCTGCAATTGCAGATGTTTATGTGCAGAGGTCGCTTTCCATTTCGGTGGATTCAGGTGGCCGTTTGCTCGATTGCTACACTATAATATATAAAAAGAAGCAAACATTTGAGAATAACAACATAATGCACCTAAAATCATATTTGTAACATTGATATTTTTAACAAGCTTAACATTAATTATAACATTCTTGGCCAAGAATTACACCTTAGTTTTACTTTGTATTATTTCCAATGTACTAAAATACATATCACAGAAAAGTCAATGAATACGGTTGTTGATCTATAGTAATTACTGTTTTCTTTATTACTTTAATACTAGATTTCTCCCGCGAATCCGTCCGCGTGGAATTAAAAAGTGAGTAGGCTATGTGTTCTTCCAGACTATCCTCTACATCTTTACCAAATTTCATCGAAATCCGTTCAGCCAAGGCTGCAACTCTAACAAACATCCATCCATCCTTCTAAATTTTCGCATTTGTAATATTTGTATTAAGAATTAATACAGAAGTATAAATTTGCCTTTTTTTCTGCCATAAAAGTAATTATAATGTTTAATATTTACCTGTAAGAGGACACCGGAGTGAGAGTCTACATTGGGCCATGGGTTCTTGACTTTGCCGAGCTCGGTGAGGATGGGAGGCACCACTTTGTACACAGCTGCTACCAACTTGAACAGCGGGTCGTTGGGCAAATGCTTCAACGCAAACTCACGCTGGCAAGTATATCTGAAACACATTTTATTACATTAGTAGCTTTCGCCCGCGACTCTGTCCGCGTAGTGTAAAACAAAAATAAGTAGCCTATGTGTTCTTTCTGGACATCCTCTACATCTGCGTCAAATTACATCAAGATCTGTTCAGCTGTTTAGACTATAAACTCTAACAAACATCCATCTAAAAATTCGCATTTATGATATTAGTAAGATTGGTGAGAATTAAACCATTTATTTACTTCATAATTATCTTTTAATCATAACCCTAATTTAACAACAAAATTCCCATAGAAACCTCTTATATTTTACAAACAGTAAAAAAATTATAAAACATGTCACAAATTAAAACGATTAAAAGAATGTAACAATCTTACTAATTTTATTAATATCAGCGAAAGTTGGAATAAATGGATGTTTGCATTAAAACTATTCGTTGAGTCATACCAATGACTTAAGCAACCAAATTCGTGCAATTCCTTCATATTTTGCTTTAAGAAACTTCATTCAAACCAAATTAAAAGACATTAATTGTAAATTTAATAAAATGTAAATGTGAGATCTTAAATGGATAGATGGATGGATATTTGTTAAAGTTTGTAGACTAAACGGTTTAAAGGATTTCGATGAAATTTAGTACAGTTGTAGAGAATAGTCTAAAAGAACAGATAGGCTACTCACTTTTGTTTTTTTTTTTTAATTCTACGCGATCGGAGTCACGGACATAAATGTGTAAGTTTATACGAATGGAAAATACATAAAGAGTATGTTTCCCTTACTTTACCAAATGTCTTACCATCTATTAGTTATACAGAAAGGTAACAAATTAGAGAAAAGGTTTCTTCTACGAAAATCTATATTATCTGGTACTGGTGCGACCATTAAATCATTTAATTTTGATTTTTTATTTTCAGTTATAAAAATCTATATTATCAGTTATGACAATTTACCTAGGATCCGTCTTCCTGAGCACCGCGTGCCCATAGCCAGGCACCACCTGTCCCGACTTAAGCGTCTTCCAGATAAACTCCTTAAGTTGTTCCTCAGTAAAGTTGTCACCAACTTGCTTACGGAGTTTCTCCAACCAAACAAGTACCTAAAAGAAAATGACAGTTAAGTTACATATGTACATACCAAGTGCATATCTAATTAAAATCTAAGTAAAACTATTCAACAAAATGTTGAGATTATTTCAAATTTATTAAAAATACCCTTGGGTTAAGTCTTCTGCTCCTCTATGGTCTCCTATCAATAGCAATTTTTAAAATAAACTACTTAAAAATACGTGAATTTTAATTTTAAAATTTTAAAACTTCGTAGATTTTTTTATATTACCGTGGCAATCAAGGTGCCACCTGAATTCGCAGTAAAAGCGAAGCGATCACTGCCCATATACATCCGGAATTGCAAACGCATTGCCTACCCTTAATCTTAGAGACGTACATAAAAAGGATATTTCCCCTTTCTATGATCTCTTCCACCGTTAAATCCACTTCCCTTCCCATCTTTTCCGTATAAGAGAATGGTATTAAAGGAAAAGGGCAAAAATCAGACCTTTTAAGTGGTTAAATTATAATATACTAACTTCTTGGTTAGCCAATCCGTGCAGAGGTCCAGCAAGACCGTTAAGTCCCGCAGCAAAGGAAAGATAAGGGTCGCTAAGTGCAGATCCCACCAAGTGCGTTGTGTGCGCCGATACGTTGCCACCTTCATGATCACTGCCGACAAAGATATAACCCAATTAAATACATAAATACTTAAAATTCAACGTTTAAAAATATCAAAAATACAATAAAAATCGCTATACATTCGCTTCGTTATATAATACTATTGCGCGACTTTGTCCATAATGTCAGTAGCGAAACTATTTAATGGTGAAAGAATATTTGAAATCTGTCCAGTAGTTTTTGAGTTATTTCAATACATACAAGAATCCAAACATTTTCTCTTCATAATAGTAGTATAGATATCTAAAAAAGTATTTATTTACTGAAATATGATTTAATAATTCCATCGCAAGCGTTTTTCTTTGAACTTCATTAAAAATGAATTATGATTTTTTATATATTCAATTGCATAAGAAAATTCTGGAAAAAATATGATAAAACTAATCAGATACGACGGATAAAGTTAGCAACGATATATCAAACACTTGTAGCTGCTTAAGACCGTCAGGGATATTAGAAACGGGATATCGATAAGAATTTAAAGGCAAGATTACACGAAAAAACTCGCAAACACACGATAAAAGATGAAATGCAAGATAATAGTCGAGAATACACAAAAGATATAAAAAATCGCACAAAAAAAAACAAATAAAAAATCGCTAATCGTTACAGATTAATATGGAATTTCACTATGTTACTTGGTATACTTAGATTATTTCTAAGTTAGAGTATAACCACATATATAAGATAATTTTTCCATTACATCGTTTCATAAATCATAACCAATAAAATGTTATCAGAATAATTACATAGATGAGGCAAATCGTTTACAAACGTCACTTTGTTCATTCGCTTGAGTTGGTTATTTTACTCTGAGCATTGAGATCGAGATTTTTAATTACAACTTGGTTTCCACTACTTAAACATGTATAGAAACATGTTGCCCTCTCCAATACTCAGTGTAACAACATATGTATCTTTATGCTGTTGTAAAATATATGAATGAAGCATAAAAGGAAATAGGTCGTAATACGAAACGTTACATCGCTTTGCGCTTATCTGTGTGAATACTTTTTACATTAAAACTGTCATTGAAATTTAATACGAAACCCGTTCACTTACATTTCCTTTATAATTATCGCCAGCTTTATTTGTTGCAATTTATATAGTTAAAAAAATTCCCTTGTTTGTATGTCGACTTGTGATGTGATATCTACGTTTTGTATACGTTTTGTATCTTAAATTTACGTTTATAACTGATTACAATCAACGTTAGACTGCATTGCCTTATTAACTTGCATTTCACCTATTAATGGTATAGAAATTTGCTCACATTCAAAACAGGGTATTTAAAAAAAACGCAAAGCCGCAAGCAAGTTATTTTACATAGTTAATTAGTGAAAATAATAATCCACATGGGCGGCGCCGCTACGGGGTAACGCAAAAATAATATCTGAAATGTTTAAGCCGCAATCTTATATAAGTTATTTGCACTGCGACGGACAATTTCCAATGGTAGGTAGACACTTTGAACATTTTGGCTTGATATTCACAAACATTAAATTGCATTGTCTTACTGTTACAAAAAATATATCTGCAAATTGTCTTAAAGATATTTCATATAATATTTTGCGATACCGGTGCGTTGCCGTTTATTTAACATTGCCTTAAGGGAATTAATACCAACCTGTGAATAGTGAGGTAAAGTCTCATCAGTTCGCTGAACTGTGGATCATCGAAGCCGAGCATCGTGCAGTAGTTTGCTGACCAATCCTTGTTATCATCAATAGCGCCGATACCTTTTCCATCGCGGTAGGTATTGCGGTAAATAGTTGCGGCAATCACAGGCAACTTTGCGATCAGATTCATCGAGTCTTCATATACGTACTGCCAAGAAAATTAAACATATAACAGAATTGTAAAAAAAGTAACTCGACCAAGACTTTTAAATATAGACTAGGCATAGTGAACATTTTCTCTCAAGTGAAGTGTCAACTATGCCTATTCTATATATTTTAATCTCTTTAAACTCGACAGATTTGAGTACAAATCGTAAGACAAATTCAATCAAATTGTTTACAGTTGTTTACAACTATCAGCTTATCATATTGCTTAATTAATCTCTTTAAGTTATAGAAAATATCAATGTCTACAAAAACACATGAAACCTTTCATGGTAATAAAACAAGATTTCTTAAGGTGCATCGCTTCGAAGTACTGAAGCCATACTCGAGTATTACGTAATATAAGGCGGAGCGATGCTTATTCACTGTACAGTCGACGACACAAGTCGTCAACAAATTAAATTTGTAATGCCGTTTAAAACGTTTGAAACAATATTAAATAGTCACTAATAGAACTTTTTTACAGTGTATCATTATTTAAAAAAATATCTCGATTCAAGCGGCAAAAATAGTTACATTTCTTAGAGATGCTCTTGTCGACAGTATTGTATAACGTCGTACACGACTTACCTCCCAATACTTGGATTTATGTACACCCTCGGAGTAAGCTTTAGCGAAGGTGGACTCGCTGTTCAGTGCGGTCACCGCAGCTGAGAACTGCGACATGGGGTGCAACTTGCTGGGCATATTGTTCAACATTGTAACAACATGGGCTGGGAGCTCGGCTCTATAAAAATAATAAAGATGGTTGTGATTATACGTACGCTTGGTGTTAATTTAACATTGCCACAATTCTGGTACAAAAATTCATTATTGTATTTTAAATACAATTGCACTATTGTCTCCGATTGTACTTTGACGTGCACAATTGAAAATTGTTATGAATAAACATCACGATTTTCATTACTGATACTTAGCCGAGTTGACACGCGATGTAGGTGGTAATAACATCTGGACACTAACCTAACATTCTAGCATTAGACAAATTATTCTATTTCTGCACAAGATTACACCAATGTAAGAAATCTGATAGCCAATCTTTTAACTAAGGATTCACTACGTCTCTACAAGGGCCGATAATCTTAGGCAGAAAATCGTTGGATGCGCGAAAACGTCTGTGAAAGTCTGACCTTTGACTGATGACGGGTTTAATAATTGTTTATTACCTGCGTGCCCATTCCTTGGAGATGGCATTAACTTGAGCCTCGGTCGGGATATCTCCGGTGACTAGGAGCCAGAACAGACCCTCGGGCAGGGGTTCTTCTCCCCCTTTAGCCTTGGGCAACTTCTGTTGGCATTCCGGGATAGACAGTCCTCTAAATCTAATACCCTCATCGGGGTCGAGGACAGATGTTTCCCAAACTAGACCCTTGATACCGCGCATGCCACCGTACATCTGCAATAAAAATATTATAGAGAATTATACACACTTCAAAGGATCTCACAACATTCATATACAAAAACAGTTATTCCAAATATTTAGAACTCTGCGTTCGTTATCAACCACATGTATATAAAACATATCGCAAACTTCAACACTCGTGTTTCCTTTTACAATCAAATCATAGTTGTATTATGACATTTTTATGGCAATATTTTGAGTTTCAATTCTTGCGCAAGTCATTTATACAGTAAAATATTAATTATATTAATTATATTAATATTTTAAATGACTATTACTATTGCGTTTGCTATTACTTTAATAACGTAAGTACCACTTTTTGGCACTTAATAAAACCACAAAATCACTACTTAAATGTACCACTAATCAAACATCTGACTTTGCTAAAACATTTAAGTTTCTACATAATTTACCCAAACGTGTCTAAAAACATGTTTTATTAATAAGCATATGTTATACTAGCTGTTCTTCGCGACTTCGCACGCGTAAAATTAAAAAAATAGTAAAAACATAGCCTATGTTACTCAGGATAATGGTACAAGAATTTTTGAAATCGATGCCGTAGTTTTTGAGTTATTTCATTACATACAAAAATACAAATCTTTCCTCTTTATAATATTAGTATAGATTGAAATATTTCTTGCACAAAGTCATATACTGTACACTAAATATTGTTTTAAATAGTGCTATATACTAAGAATGGGGACACTAATTTCTGAAGAGAGGTACTAAAAGAACTTATGGTACTAACCATGTCAACGGTAACTTCTCCGACTTTGGAAGATCCATGCTGTTTGCGGAATTCGCGGATTTTATCTTGTTCTTTGGGAATTTTCTCCTGCAGCACATTTTTCAGATTGGTTTGTTCGGCGCTTAGGTTCCTTAACAGGATAGTCGCTGCCGGGTATATTTTCTGTAACAAAAAAGAAATATATTAATATATGCCTATATGAAATACATAAATGTTACTAAAATTAACATTTTAAAAAGAAATAATAAATTAAATAATAAAATCTATCATTATACTAATATTATAAATGCGACAGTTAAGATGGATGTTTGTTAGGAGTTTGTAACCTAAATTGCTGAACAGATCTCGATGAAATTTGGTATAGATGTAAAGCATAGCCTGGAAGAACACATAGGCTACTCACTTTGTTTTATTAATTCCAAGCGGAAGGATTCGCGGGCAAAAGATAGTTATTAATATTGTAATTAAAACTTCATGAGAATGGAAGTTAACATTAGGTTTGGCTACGCAATAAATGTATGTGAGCTATAAAACATCGTATGTTACGTTACATTTATTTAATGATATACACTAAACATACGATAGGTTCTTTATGAAGTTAGCAAACGAACTATGTCTTTGGCAAATAAAGATTCAGATAACAATTTTGTAATTACGAACGAACCGTGTCATGTATCTCGGTCAGCCATTGTGTCACTGCATTGAATTAAGAATTTGAGATTTCTGGGCAATGTCATTACGTCACCTTATTATCACAATACGTTTGTTTTAACCTTAATAGTTCCTAGGGAACTTTTATACCTTTTTAAGTACCTCACACATTAGGATTTTCCACGTAAAATACTGTCAATTAATCAAATTTATACGATTTACAAATTACGTCTTGTAACTAACTAGCTAGTGCTCGCGACATCGCCCGCGATGAATTAAAAAAAATGTAAAAACATAGCCTATGTTACTCACAGTTAAATTACTTTTCAAACGATGAAAGAATTTTTATAATCAGCCCCATAGTTTTTGAGCCTATTCATTACAATCAAACAAAGTTTTCCTCTTTATAATATTAGTAAAGATTAGATGATTTTTATTTACGTAACGTTTATAATTGTCTACAATTACGACTTAATTTATTCTTTTGAAATGGAAAATGCCTACAAAAGTACAATGACTATAAAAAGGTAACGACAAGTAAACAACCACATAGCCGAATATTTAAAAGCAAAATGCAACGGTAATTTTTTTTGTGCTTTACAAAGGAATGCTTTTTATCCATGGATACAATAAAAACCAAAGCTGAGTAGAAACAAAAAGTAACTAAAGATCGGAAACAAAGAGCACAGACCAACTTATAGATTAAACAACGAAAAAGGCACCACAGATAAAACAATAGGTATAATTTGTCCAATTTTTAATTGTAATTCTACCCTGAATAAATTTCTATGTCGGAGAAGGTCGGCGCAAGGTGATCCGGCGTCATTATATAAGATTACGATGATGTTTGCGTCGACCTCCTTCCACTCATTGTAAATAATTCTATTTATACTTATTATCTCTACGCGCGTTTAATAACGCATACTGTATTCTGTGCTCTATACTGTATCCTAACAATCACAACTGATCTTTGAGATCGATCCGAAAATTGGAAATACAAGTACAAGCGTGAAATGGGATTCCCATTTCATATGATATGTATACACCGATCCAAACAAGTTAAGATACCAATCTTTCCCAGCATATAACACGTACACGTGCTTACGTTATTCTTAATGGATATTAATAGCAGACGTGACCTTCCTTTCTTTAGTATGGGGGACTGGACCCTGCTCCATACACATAAGTTACGCGCTACATACCAAGTGTATCTGATTAAAAACTACGACTAAATTTTTCATGTACATAACACAAAGATGGAGTGTTTAAATGTTATCAAATGTTACAAAGCGTCTACTTGACAATATTTAACTGTAAATAAATATCAACAGAAACACTACTGAGTATTCATTGAATGATTAAATTAAACACAAGTACTTTGCTGCAACACTGTAATAACGTTGCAATCAGCGATGGTATACAAGGTCATAAGGCAAGAGACACACTGGCCCTATTGGCCTAACCTACCACCAACATAATTGACATCGATTGTCAATAGCATCTTTCGTGTCTAATCAATTCAATTATTCTGAATTACAACAATCATTTTGACTGCATCAATGACGACCTATAGTGCAATTAAATTGTATCTATCTACCGCATTCAAGCTAATCTACAATAATATAAAAAAACGTACACACTACTCTGTGACGTAAGATGTCAGAAGTCACAGCATATTTTTAAATTATTCTTTCTTAAATAAAAAGCCCTACACGCCACGCTTTAACCTATTTTTTTCATGCTTTTAAACTTAGAGAGTAAATAAATTAAGTTAAGGGACCCGAAGATAAGTTAAGACAATCTTTATTTACTAGAGTTCAATTAAACCCTTATAAATCAAAGTTATTGTTCTAAAATAAGTAAATAGGCCTACTTGAGTTTGTAACTAGGTTAATGAGACACTCTAACTTCAAGGCAAACTTTTACAAATAGTGAATACAGCTGAGGCTTCGTTTTGTATATAGGCAAGTGGGTCACTGTGTATTCGACCTATTTATTTTCATATTATTCTTTCAGCATTTTTTATCTTCATTAAAAGATTTTTGCATAAGATATTTGTCTGTATTACTCTTCTATAGACTTCTATCAGACGAAATCTTCATACATACCCTTCACACGCTTATCCCTTTCACATAATCCATCCACATAGGGAAATCTTTTGCTATTAATCCTAATATAATCACTTAAACAATGAACAATACATTTATTTTAAAGACCGTTCCTCCTCGAGACTGACTATGACGTCATCAAGCAACTATCGGTTTGTTTTATAACTTTGTACATGTAATATAAATGACGTCCTATTTTTATTCATGAGACATTCGATATTTTTATGTACGGAACATCGTTGCCAGATGTATGGACATTATATTACTTTTGCGACTAAAAAAAATAAGGAAAGATTCCTCACTGCATAAACATAAAAACCTTAGAACTCCGTAACTGAAAACAATTGCGTTAAGTTTATTCTCAAGATTTAAGACGTATGATATCATTAATACCGTTTATAAAAAAAAAAACAAAAGAACCGGTTACGATGTGAGTAGGTTCTAGTAAGCCTTGAAAACTTCGTAATGTAATTTAACCTTATTTAGGATTATTTAGATAAGATTAACAAATATTTGATGGAAATAGTTTCGTCCAAAAGTAATTTTATTGGTTATTGAAAATAAATAAAATAACACACAGCAATTGTCTCATTTCATTATATTAATATACAAAACTGAATAAAAAACGCTTTTAAATTTAAAATAAATAAGATTCATATTTTATTACTCATTTTTAATTTTCAACACGCAAGCAGCTAAGGCTAAAAACCCTCGTGGCAAATCGTATAATCAATACCAAACGTTCATTGACCTATACCGATGACTTTTATGCGACCAAAGTCGTGCACTTCCTTCATATTTTGCTTTAAGAAACTTCATTCAAACCAAATCAATAGACATTAATTCTGGATTTCTCAGATTAAATATACCCTAATTTTACTAATGTTATAAATGCGAAAGCTTAGATGGATGTTTGTTAGAGTTTGAAGCCTAAATTGCTGAACGGATCTGGATAAAATTTGACTATTACTTTTTTTATCCCTCGTGGACGAAATCGCTAGCGAAAGCTAGTATAAATCCAGCTAGTACAAGAAAAATATAGTTGCCAGGCCACCTTTTCGGGTTTAACCGGAATTATTCGACCCATTATGCCACACAAGACTTTTGTTTAAAGCAATAATTTTGCAACTGTTGAAAGGGGATTTTTATGATTCATGGAAATATTCGTCATAAAGGTTTTACATCGCGGCAGTTCTGACTAAATAAAATACTTGAGGAAGAGAGAAATACGTCTTTATGGACAACGTAAGCAATAGAATTTTCCATATAAATAAAAATTAACTTTACAAGATAACCACATTGAATGAATTTGTACATCGTTATATCAACGAGTACTTAATGCTGATAAAATTAATACACATAAATACAACATCTGTTTCAACTCCGTTGGTAATCGCAAAGCTAGTATGAAACGTGGTATTTTTAGCAGTGCTCTTATATTTGTATGTGTTTCTAGATCATTCCACATTCATGAAGCAAATCGTGCAAATAACTATGGGCATAACAAACCACAATAACAGTTGTGGCTTTACGAATGCAGTAATAAAATCTGACGACAAAATGGTTTGTGAGAATCATACAGTATGATTAGGTGTATTTTTAGATTAAAACCACTTTAATTCTTGTTTTAGAGATGATTATTGTACAACCAAACACTATTCTTAATAATTTAATTTTTTATGTCTAATAACCTACAAATTTCACTCTCAATTTTGTACACATCATGATTATCCAAAGATTTAACAAAGGTAAAACGCAACAGTGTACTTTTATGAGTTATTCGTAAACTCAAGAGTTTTTTTCAAACGGTATTTAATTCTTTAGTAAAGTTAGCCTTGGATACTCGGCAATGCTTTGATCAATGTCAACTTTAAGGAAACAGGCCTTGTTTAAGGAAATAAACAACATTAATTCTCTCAATTTACGTGTATTTCGAAACTAACAGCCTCTGTAGAAGTAATTCTTTGAAGGTTTTATTTCTAAACTAAAACATTTGAAGGCTATAAGCAGTCAAATAAGGAACCGTGTCTTGATATCAATACTCTGATAGTTTGAAGTAATCCGTTTCCATTAAATATATATTTCTACCGATAACCGTAGATGTTAATTGTAATTCCGAATCGTTTACTTGATTATGTTTTGACCTCACTAGAACATAATCGACCTTCGATTGCTTAGTAAATTTACTACCGTAGTTTTTTGGTAAGCGTTCAAAGTCTTTAATTTTCCGTTTCATCGGTTCGGAATTTAATTTTAATCTGTTAAACAGACCAGAATAACGTAGTATTCACAATTCGAGTGTATTCAAATTATAAAATTACTTAGCTTTCGTCCGACTTTTTCCGCGTAGAATTAAAAAAAAAAATCAAAAAGTGAGTAGTCTGTGTGTTCTTCCAAACTATCCTCTACAATAATACCAAATTTCATTGAAATCTTTTAGGCCGTTTAAGCTACAAACTCTAACAAACATCCATCCATCTCTAGCATTTACAATATTACTATAACAAAAAAAACTGAACTAAATTACATAATTTCGAAACTAGCGGTCAGTCATTAGTAATCGATTACGGTACACGACCACGGTACGTGCCAATTCTGAAAAGTTACACCTTGGCACTACAACGCGCGAAACAATGTGAAGTGAAAATTACATAACTTAATTTGCAGGCGACATCGTAATAGTTTGCGAACATTGTATAACACGGTCTAGTACCAATGACCTTGTTATATAATTTTGGCCGGCACTCTTCAATTGCAGAGTCGCAAAGACGTCCGCGAATAAAAGCAACCGGCTACTCCAATAGACTTTAATTCACCCCGGGGCTTAAATTTTGCTGAGTGGTGACGTCACACATAGTCTGCGAAAGAGGCGCCAAATTTCCGCGACATTGATATAAGAATAACCTTCAGGAACGCTTGCGTAACGACGATGTGCGTGAAAAAACTAACGTTGTAGTTTTGTAAAGACTTCATAACATTATATGTAAATTAACTATGTATTTTAACTGAATTACTTGGTAAGAATAATATAAGGATGTTCTCTGATATTCTTTGTTCTGTTGTTAGGCCAAATTATAGCAATAAAATCGACATACTGAAACTGTAGCAACATAATTCTGAAGGGATGTGATGTACTCGTGTTTACGCAACTTAATTACTGTGGTATATTATATTGCATTTTATTATATTCGTAATAAATTACAGTCGATATGTATAAAGTAGTAAAAAGAATGGTTGCATAACTGTCGTAATAAACGACTTCGTCCACGAAGAAAGCGTTGCTTGTCAATAAAATTGTGGAAGTTTTCCATAGACAAATGTGTGTGTAAAATTATACAAACATACGATAACTAATAATGTAATGATGTTGCAGTTTAAATTACAATTGTTTAACAAGTATTAGGAGTAAATGTACATAATATATGCAATTGTATTTTCTTTGAAGTTGTTAAAAGCACATTCTACTTTATAGGAAGATAAAATGTTATTTTACTAACTACACAAAATACAGAACATCGAGAAGACAACGAAGGCTGTGCTTTCTACGTAATATTAATGACATTTCTGGTTTTACCACTCGACAATTTTGTATCCGAGAAACGTTTCTTTTTAAAGCCTTTAAAAATTTTAACAAATAGAACAATTAACAAAACAAACCACGTGCTTATGAGTATGGTTGAATTTTGAACTATGATTCCGTCGCATACGTACGCGCTATAAACCGGTATATACGAATTTAACCCAGACCTTTGCTAATAGCATGAATAACAATTACAAGAAAGTGAA
The DNA here is from genome assembly GCF_000836215.1 of Papilio polytes. Lineage (NCBI taxonomy): Eukaryota > Metazoa > Arthropoda > Insecta > Lepidoptera > Papilionidae > Papilio > Papilio polytes. The sequence continues at coordinate 408,549 of NW_013527660.1, read as the reverse complement.
TTGTAGTCAAGCCGGGTTGTTCTTGGGTCATTGCCACTCACCACGTGTGAAACTAGTAGTTCAAGTCACTAGTCACTTTGTTTAAAGTACATTTAATGGAAGACTCCTTATACTCCATATACCTAGTTTGTCCTGTATCAGTTTTGGAGTCGGTAGATACTTCTTGGGGACATTACACTAATAAAAACGTGTTTAAGATAAAAAGACTCGAACATGTTTCCAATAGCAGACTCGTTTTAAATTAACGAGTTAATTTTGTTGTCCAAATACACTATCAATGGATGTAAATATAGATACTTGATCAAAACCGATCGGAAACATCTCAACTAATATGAAACCTAAAAAGATTGCTTTCTCCATCACATCAATAATACGAAGCTATACAAATATATGACGTCAGCCAAGAATATCGAAGACTTTAATCAATCACGGAGATGGATTTAGCTTACCAACACTTCAATATTTTAAATATATCTTATAGTGTTGTCATATCGAATACCTTGTGATAAGATATGTGAGACAATGTGTTACCTTCAATGTCACGATATAAAATCACGTGAATCTATTTAGTGTCTAGAAATATCACAGAATACCTAAGACGTCAGAAGATTCACATTTTCTTGCGGTTTACTTTTAGCTCCGAGCATGCCTAGCAGTGGACCTACTGCATTTGGTAGGAAACTCGCAGTGGTGTGTGGCATCCATATCCCGCCAATCACAAAAACTAAATTCTGCCTCGCCTCGTAAAACTGCCACTATAAATTTTGTCTGGCACTGTATCAATTGCTTAAAGCAGTCCACTTACCGCTTTAAATCTATATTCAATGCAAAATTATTTTCAAATATCCACGCTTAGTTGAAAAAAAAAATACAATTTTATCATAAACCCGTATAAAACTGCATTATATAATTGATACGGACGGAGCAGGTTTGTTAATTGGCTGGATTCTTATCAACAACACGTTAACATTGGCTACTTACAATCAGTATACCATCATTGACAGTACAACATACATTGATATTGAAAATAATCTATATTCATAAGTCAAACGTATAACTACTTGGAAATTTTAAAACGAAGTCATTAAGGTCACATGTCCCTTTGGTATAACATTTACGATATCTGAGCGAAACATTGAATCGAAGAGGGCATCCTATTGTTTTTTAGAATCGTTCGAGCTATTACATACGTATTTCAAAACTTATTATTGGCCATGACGTTCTCTTGTTATACAATAATGGATATAGTATACAGTAATCGTGCACTTTTCATTATACATACTCTATGTAAGTCATTAATATGTGTATTGTATAGATTAAGAGAGAAAAATACGTAATAATTATTCGATAGGACTGGTAATACTTATCGTTACAAGCCGAATAATTTAAGCATCAGGCATGAATTGTTTAGAAATAAGAATGTAATATTAACTAGCTACATTAGAAATAACGAAACACGTGAATTACCTTTCATAAAATTTAACCGTTAACGACCATCAGGGCCGTTTTTATTTTCGTGCGTTCCGTTAACAATAAATACCAGAGATGGTACTTAGCGCGGCTTCGTATTATGCTTAACTCTTCTTAGTATTTCTTTTGTATTTATAGGTCTCTTAATAGTAAATCATAGAAGTATGCAATTACCACTTATTATCGCCTGCTATAACTATGTTTTTTAATTTAAAATTTCAATTACATAAACGCTTACAAGACGTTGATATAAACGTATACGATATATGTAGGCTATTTGGGAGCGAGCCCGGTCGCAGCCAACCTGATCCGTGTTATCTTTAGACTGCAATGCAGAGAAAGTCATCACACGTTAAACAATTACATAACCTATATATTAACAGCCTCATTATTGTATAAGATAAACGGGAACGGCCTATATCAAGAGCACGTGATACCCACATTTCGTTACAAAAAGGACAAGAGATACATAACGCGAAGAATTGGAAGAAGATAGCTATATTTTGTAATTTTTTTTTACTATGAACGAAGTCTTTTGTAAACATTTTTACAACGAATTTTGCTTTGCCGTTTTTCGAGTATATTTGATGACCAAGACACGTTATCAGAAGGTGTTGGATCGAATGATTTTATCACTTGCCACGTGAAACGAATTCATTATTATTTGAATAAATGTTATTTACTTGCGCTAATATGAACGTTATCTACTTGTCGAGCGTAATAGTGGTAAAGACATTTTCCTTGTAAATTAAGTGCAAATAGATTTATATAACAAAATACTTTAGTAAAGATAATTTGTATGTTCTAACATCATTCATATATAGTATAATATATATTATCCAGAGTCATACTGATAAGAATATTTTATTAATATTAATTTGGAAGTGAATCATTCGAGTCACACAGATAAGTCCAAACCATATTTAATTAAACCTTGACAACAATAACTAGTTGTTACTCGCGACTCGGCCCGGGTGGAATTAAAAAAAAAACAAAGTGAATAGCCTATTTCTTCTTCCAGACTATCCCTTGCTCCTTTGCCAAATTTCATCGAGAGTGGTTCAGCCGTTAAGGCTACAAACTAAACAACATCCATCCTTCCATCTAAACTTTCGCATTTATAATATTAGTAAGATTTGAACAATAACTACTACAAAATTGCATCTCAAAAAACGCTCTAAAATATTTACACCAATTTTACATTTTCTTTTAAGTATTGTAACAATATTCGTCAGTTCAATTAAGTACATAAACCCAGTAAACCACATTAACTAATGACCACTTAACTTAACAACTTTATAGCCTTCATTTTCGGAATTTCATACTAATCACTCCAGTACAACTCTAACGTCAAAGCATAGTTAAAAACTTTATGAAACAAGATAAAAAGTCAACTTTGATATTGAAATCAAACTTTTACAATTATTATTTTTTTTCGTTTCACTTTACAAATGTTTAAAGTGTGCAAGTGATAAAAAAACATACAGACGAATTGAGTACCTCCTTTTGGGAAGTCGGTCAAAAATTCACGCTTGTTCGAGAATCACGCGTAATGGACCATACGATGGCCGACATGACAATGACATGATCGTTTAAAGCCTAATGCCACGCCATTCGAAAATACAACGCCGAATTATTAAGTTTTTTTTTATTTATTATTCTGTGGATTAAAATAAAGATCATGCTATTAATTAAAAACCACAATTTTTACGTTACATTTATATTACTCTTAATTATGTTTATTATGAAAGCTAATGAATTACAGAAATAACAATAAAAAGATTAATTAATATTCTTAATAATCTATGAATAGTTACAATGCACAGAGCATACAAAAGTATATAAGAAAAGCAATGGTATTTCATGAATTTATCTTTGGAATATTGTAAATGTAGGGTATACATTAATAAGGTATTTTTGTAGTAACCTTAATTAAACAGATTATAGTAATTCTGGACAATACTTTATTGCTTCTGCAAGTATGAATTCTAAGAATGGATGTCATTCAAACTATGTAAGAGTAACTACACTTGTCAAGGGATGTACTGTAATTGTTTATAGTCAGTTAAAAGTAACATTATACATCCGTTTGATAAAAAGGGTGACCACAAGACTTACATCCATATTTCAGTACCTATCCTGTCTAACACAAAAAGTTTTATGTCTAAAATTTATTTAATTATGTTAGAAGTTACTGATATTTGTTATTTTAACCTAAGAAAAATCTTTCTATTACCCTTTTTTAAACACTACTGGTTTAGGCCCTAAAATTACTTATTTAGCAATTAATTTTATAATCTATATAAAGGGCAGATGAAAAACTTTTTTCAAGTTTTTTTTTTATAATTCTGCTTTAAAACAAATTTACCAGATAACAATAAATGAAATAATTATTTTAATATAACTATTAAACACTAGAAATATCCAAGTACAAAAACGAATTGCCTACATAGTTATGTAATTACTTACTTTGTAAAACCTAAGTGAACCACGTGTGAAGGACAAGTAAGGTACGTACGATTTTTTATGCCAAAGTTTTACACATTAACGTGAGAATACCTGAGATATATGAATTATACTTCCGTTAAAAATATATTTAAAATCAAAGCGGTAAAACGTAGAAAACAAAAATGTTACAAAAATTCACAAATTATACAATTTACTTTACATCAAACGCAAATAATGTGGGCATGCGTGAATTCAAACGGTGCGATTCAGGTTGTTTTAAGGCGAAATAAATCTTTCCTTCTATAAATATAAAATATGGTAATCGCAGTAGCATTGCATTAAAACTATAATTATCATTTAAAACTCAAAAATGAGTGTATAAAATCCAAAAATAGTTATTATTACATAACTCAAAATTCAAACATGCTACTAAGGTTACGTAAATTTTTTTAAAAGACGTTAAACCTAATTTTCATTTGGATATCTAAGATAAGCTTGGATATTTACCTGAACTTCTGCTAATTTGGTAAACGTTATCCTGGAGAGTGCCATTTTTTTGAATCACCGAGCTCTTGCCAAGACACACAACTGCACACAACTAAATCATGACATGCAACACCTGCCTACTTGTAATCGATCGCTATTCGCGATTCGTGACAGATATTTTACATATGGCAACAATAAACAAACTAAAAAACCTCTGATTTATTAATTGCAGTTAAGTTTTTACATTGGTAAAATTAGTGAAATGAGAACAAAAAAGGAAAAAACAAATAGTTTTCAAGAAATTGCATAGTTTGCTCTCATAGTTCTAACAGTTTTTGTCTATTTTTAATTTGGTACAGTAACCAAAGAGTACAACAGCTTCCTTACATTTAGTGTGACCAGATGGAGTAGAATTGTACCATTTTAGAAAAACCAGACCTGATTGAAGGTTCTTTTTAACGTAGGCAAAAATTTAAGAAATAGATTATTATAACATTCCTATTTATGTATACTTTAGAAGTTTGGACTATATTGTATGATATATATAGCTTGTTTATTTTTTGTTTATCAAAAATTTTTATAATTTCGATCATCGGAAACCTCAAAACTCTACATTCCTAAGATAAATATAATAAAACAAAATAAATATAATAAAAGAAGAAGTAATTGTTAAAACTTTACTTTTGTTTAATTCAAATTTTATATAAATGCTTTTTGAGTTTTTGAATGAAAATATCATTGACATTAGTTTCTGGTTAGTAGAATTTTACAATTAAATCTGGTCACATTGAGTGACAAACGTATTCGCCCAAATGTAAACATTCTTCAGTCAACATTTTTCCTTCTCATCTTTCTACTAGTAAACCGCTAACCGCTAACAATCTGTTGTTCTTTACTGAATCTCAGCTTAATTTATATTGTGATTATAACAGTTATAATAAAAATAATAACTTAATACTTTTATTACATCTAAAAAAAAATATCTGCAACTTTTCATTATGTGGTTAAAAACCTCATTTGTATTTATAATTCATTTAATATTATGCCATGGTAATAAAGATTTCCGTCTCGGTCGAAGTAAAAACGGTAATCTCGGAGTTCCAGGTGACTATTTAGGAGAAAAAGTACCACCTGCGCAGTGGTTCAAACAAAAGTTGGACCATTTTAGTCCTACTGACTTACGTAGTTGGAAGCAGGTAAAAAACCAAGCCTTTTAAACATCTCTAATATTATAATGGTGGATAAAACTCTTGTTTTAATTTTATTTTTTTACTTTTACAGCGATATTATGTAAACGACAGTTTTTACGACTTTAAAAATCCAGGTCCAATATTTCTAATGATTGGTGGTGAAGGGCCAGCCGATCCGAGATGGATGGTAAAGGGAGCATGGATAGATTATGCAAAGAAATTCAACGCTCTTTGTATTAATTTGGAACACCGATATTATGGAGAAAGTCACCCTACAGAGTAAGTCCACAAACAGAACTGACATAAGTCTCCGAAGACAATGTAACATCATTGATATCGCTGTAAACTCATTTTATAGAACTAACAACTTTTGATAAGTCACTTGCTTGTCATGTATTTATTCCAATACTTATAGAAACATTGATTCTACTAGCAATATAGCTAATTGAAAGGCACTGTGTTGAGGAGAAGGTCTTATTAATTTGTTAATCTATACTAATATTATAAATGGAATAATTCATAGTTTTGGAGTTTTGTATGTATTGAAAACTACTGGATCTGTTCTAACAAATATTTACCATGTAAAGGCTACATTATAAGGGAGTAACATGGATCACATTTTTTATCATTTCTCAATTTTATATGCACAAAATCATGAGCAACAACTAGTGATGTACATCGCTAGCATACTTACCACCATTGTCCCAAATTTGTAGCTATTTCAAGTTACAACTTACAATAAATTATCTCTTATTATTGTTTCAAAATACACTTTCAAGAAGCTGCACTCTTATTGGACTTATTTTACTTATTTATATCAAAAATTATAATTTTGATAGTAACCACTATGCTTTTAATGACAACCACTGACAGTTATTTTTCTTTAGAACAAAATAGTTTTAAAGTTACAAACTCCTTGAACATACAGATGCCAGTATCATTTTTTAATATTGCATGTAAAAAGTTAGAATCAGCAGTTATTGTTCTCAATTAATAATCATGTATGTAATTAATCTTACTAATATTATAAATGCAAAAGTTTAGATGGATGGATGTTTATTAGAGTTTTTAGCTTAAATGGCTGAACAGATCTCGATGAAATTTGACATAGATGTGGAGGATAGCCTGGAAGTATGAATAGGCCATATGTATAGTATTTACATTATTTATTGAATCCTCAAGTAAAAGCAGCTTATCGTAATTAAAATCTTTCAGAGACTTCAGCACAAAAAACTTGCAGTACTTATCATCATCGCAGGCTTTGGCGGATTTGGCAAACTTCATTACAGCTATGAATGACAAGCTCAAATTAAATCGTGAAGTGAAATGGGTGGCGTTTGGTGGCTCTTACCCGGGGTCATTAGCGGCTTGGCTGAGAATGAAATATCCTCATTTGGTGCATGCCTCCATATCATCAAGTGGACCATTACTTGCAAAAGTTAATTTTATGGGTAAGTTATACTACATTAATACTGCTATTTTGGAACATATTTAAAACCAAATTGTAAATGGTCTGATAACAATCAAACATGTAAAATATGTGATGGAAATATCAGATTTTGTTTCCTTATCTGACAATAAAATCATGTTTAAGCAATCTGAGCTTCTATCAGCCAGTGGTAAGACAGGCCCTAAAGCAACAACTACTCCGATTATATATACTTCTATACTAATGTTATAAAGAGGAAAGATTTGTATTTATTTTGTATTGAAATAACTCAAAAACTACTGAGCCAATTTAAAAAAATTCTTCAATGTTAGAAAGGGGATTTATTTGTGAGTAACATAGACTATATTTTTTTTTAATTTCACAACGATGAAGTCGCGAGCAACAGATAGTATTTTTCAATCTAATATTGTTTTCTCTTTCAGAATACTTTGAGGTTGTAGTAAATGCTCTCCGTGAAAAGACTGGCAGTGATGATTGTGTTAACCAACTGCGTAATGCCCACGTACAGATAGAAGGGTTAATTAAAACGCAGCCAGAGGAGATCGAAAAGGAATTCAAGTGAGTTTAGCTCATTTTATAATATCCTTGTTGTGATTCCACTTGTAAGGTCAGCAAATCAAATCATCCACCTTTCATGCAATTCTTGTTCCCAATTTTACCTCACCCTCCCCCTACTGTTGCCCCTTTACATTAATTTTTCTAACTTGACTAACTATATGATATCTAAAGAATATATTTATAAAGCTGTTATCTCAAATTGACAACTTGTATTATAGTCACTCTTTGTTTTCTTATTTGCAAGTCATATGAGATCAAAGGGTATTGTACGATGATAGTGTGATTTGAACCTTATTAACATTAACTTTGTAATTTAGAATTTTTTTTAAGATAAATTGAGCATTCATAATATAAGTAGGTATGAACAAAAGAATTCTCTTGTCTCCCTAAATACTTCATACATACTCTGAAAGCAACCTAAATTCCTTCAACAAAAGGATGGTTCGATAGAGCTTGGTTTTTTTTATAATATTAGGTAGCAATCAAGCAAGCGGCCACCTGAATCCGAAATGGAAAGTGACCGCTGCACATAAACATCCGCAATTGCAGATGCGTTGCCTACTCTTCATTGACGGAGGAGGAGACGCACATAAAGATGATATTTCCCCTTCCTATGCGTCTCCACCGTCAAATCCACTTTTCCTTCCCATACTTTCTTTTGACAAAAAGGGTGGAAAGGGAAAAGGACTAAAATTAGGCCTCCGGCACCACACTCATCAGACGAAACGCGGGATTTTGGTTTAGCAAAAGCAATGCTTTATTCCTATATGTTATGTAATAAATGCTTTACCAAAACTATGTGAAGTCGCTCATAATTTCTATAATCAGTAAATGTTTTTATAAAAGCAGTCTCATATGGTGATTCTATTCATAATTTGTTACGGTTAGCAAAAGAATGTATGTTAAGTATTTTTATTTTATTGTAACAATAGCCTTGTTCTACAAAAAATACCTATAGTGTTCATTGTTTGTAATATGGAATGTTCAATACTTAACAAGTTTGTTCATGTATAAATATTTAAAATTAGAATTCTGGGTCAAATCTAATTTAAATAAACGCAATTAGTAATATTGCAAGTGGACTACTAGAGTCACCATTAAATTACGGCCGAATATTAAAACGATATTTAAATATGTAATAGCATATTATAATGCCATTCTTAAACACCAAATTCCATTAAAACTGACCTCTGTCAGCACACAAAGAGGATCTATTACGACGCATAGTGTTCAAGATTCGTTTCAGTAATAAGCCTAGTGTTTTCTTTGACATACATTCTCATTTGCATATTTCAGAACTTGTATGCCATTTTCAAAAGCAACAGAGAATGATATGAAGAATTTTTTCAACTCAATAGCTGATGATTTCGCTGACCTAGTTCAGTATAATGAGGACAATCGTATTAGTGCTGATACAACATTTAGGAATATTACCATCAATTCTGTGAGTATAAAATGACATTTGTACATATTTAGATATAATAATGTATTTCATTTATATTATTACTAGTAATCGCCCGCGTCTCCGTCCTCGTGGAATTAAAAAAAAAACAAAAGAAGTAATCTATGCGTTCTTCCAGACTATCCTCTACATCTGTATCAAATTTCATCGAAATCCGTTCAACCATTTACACTACAAACTCTAACAAACATCCATCCATCTAAACTTTCGCATTTATAATATTAGTATGATGTGAATCAGATTACATATGAGTTTGTAAGTAAATAAGTAAATGGTTTTATATAAAGTCTTTAATGCTAGAATTAAAATATATCATTATATAATAGAATTTATACCACAGCAGTTACAAAGTTAGCCGAGCAAAAAAAATCTGAAACCAACCATTGGTGAAAACTTCATATACATATACAATATGTTTTCAAATATGATTTGGCAGTGCAAACTAATTGCTGAATAACTTTTAATTACAGCCTTACAAATAAATGCGATGTAAAGTTAATCTTAGGAATAAACTGAGTATAAGCAAATATTAATACCAATTTAGCTTATACTCAGTTTATTCCTAAGTTTAACTTTACACCGCATTTATTTGTAAGGCTGTTAGAGTTTTTCCTAACTTTATAATAACTTAGGTGTGTAAATTGCTAACGGAACCAGGCGATGAAGCTCCATACAAACGATTAGCAGCATTTAATTCTATTATGTTGAATAAATCAAAGCAAACATGTATGGACTACAGTTATAATAATATGATCAACGATCTAAGAAACACCAGCTTGAGTTCCGAAGGAGGTGAGTTATTTTTGACCGACTTTCCAAAAGAAGGAGGTACTCAATTCGTCTGTATGTTTTGTTTTATGTGTGTTACATAACCCCCCCCCCCCCGCTTGTGGACCGATTTTGATCATTCTTTTTTATCCGAAAGGTAGTGCTTGCAGGTGGTTCCCATTTTTGTTTGATTTTTGTAGTTAAAGACTCAAAATCGTATGTTTTTTCATTTTTAACTACACATTTTTAAAATAAAAAAATAAAACGCATTTATACAACACTAACCGCAAGCATTAAAACACATGTACAGTTAGGAAAACTGTACTGTTACTGTAACCTTGAATCGTGTGAACATTTTGAAACAAGACAAAAATCAATACAACGCTATAAATATATGTACTAAAAAAAAATTGGTTAGTGATACATGACTAGTTTCTTTTTTTATCCCTTCGTTTGCACTCACTGATGTCTAATTAGTTATTTGTAGGGAGAGACGCAGTTTGTCTAATAATGAACAAGTTAGTTATTCCTAAATGGAACACCGCAGATTTCCACGATTGTACATTGATTTTTAAATAACATAATTATCGATATGGATTTCTTGTATAATATAGAATCTTTAAGTCTCTGCTTAAATGTATTTTATGGGATAACTTTTTAAAAACATGTTAAATAAAATCTACGAGAGGTAATCTTAAATTTAATTTAAATGTTACATCTCGGGTTCAATAAAAAATATATAAAAACTCCCTGACTAATATTCTACTATTGTTACTGTTGTTGTTGTGTAAACCTATAATTAGGACAAATTATCTTCACGTTACTTATGGTATGTCTACTGGTATATCTCAATAAACAAATAAATAATTTGATTTCAGGCCGTCAATGGATGTACCAGACTTGTACCGAGTTTGGTTTTTACCAAACATCTTCGGGAGAAGTTAGTGTATTCGGTGACCATTTTAAATTGGACTTCTTTGTGCAACAGTGTCAAGATGTTTTTGGTAAAAAGTAAGTATAGACTATTCAATAGCTTATAATCATGCTAATGAAAAGTTTAGTTGGATGTTTGTTAGAGTTTGTATCCTAAACAGCTGAATGGATTTCGATGAAATTTGGCATTATGTTGGCTACTTATGTTTTTGCGGATGGAGTGGCAGACAACAGCTGGTTAATATACATTTTCTCGTATATGTAAAACAGATTGATATGATTTATTTCTTATTTATGAAACAGAATATTTATGAAATAGCTTTCGCCCGCAAATCCGTCCGCGTGGTATTAAAAAAGTGAGTAGCCTATGTGTTCTTCCATACTATACTTTACATTTATACCTAATTTTTATCGAAATCCGTTTAGCCGTTTAGACTACAAACTCTAACAAACATCCATCCATATAAACTTTCGCATTTATAATATTGTAGTATAGTGTAGTATATTATTTTATAACGAGTGGTCAATTATCTCGTTTTTTTTTTAAAAAAAAAACATGGCTACATTCATTTTTTTATGTTAACTTGAATTGTCAAAATTCATCCATTAACACAATATTATTAAAAATGTTACAGTACAGTGTTTTTTTTTTATTATATTTTTTTCAGGTTTGACAAGGAATTTATAGAGAATGCAGCGGAATGGAGTAACAGTTTCTATGGTGGTACAGATATTGCTGTAGAGAGAGTTGTTTTTGTCCACGGCTCGGTTGATCCGTGGCATGCTCTTGGTATCACAACCACAAAAGATAATAATGCACCAGCTATTTATATTAAAGGTGAGTATATTTAGAATAAAAAAAAAAACTATCTATCTATGGATGGATGGATGTTTGTTAGAACAGGTTTCGATTAAATTTGGCATAGATGTAGAGGATAGTGTGAAAAAATATATAAGATATTCACTTTTTTTTTTAATTCTGTGCGGACGAAGTAGCAAAAAGCTAGTAAACAATAAAATAAAGTTTTGATAATTTTAATAGAAGTCGTACGAAAACAGCTACTAATGTTATAAACAGAAAGATTTGTATTTTGTATGTATTGAAATAACCAAGAGTAGCCAATGTGTTCTTCCAGACTATTATCTTAGGCTTTTTATTTAGGCTACAAACTCTAACAACCATCCATGTAAATTTTCACACTTATAATGTTAGTATGATTTTTTTACAGGTACCGCACATTGTGCTAATATGTATCCAGCAAGTGAGAATGATCTTCCTCAGCTGACGGAGGCAAGAGTTGAAATCCAACAATACCTTGATTCATGGCTTTCACAACCTTAAACTTTTTATATCATACGTAAGTTTACTAATAAGTGTATTTTAATTATGCTTTTTACTGCTAAAGTAGTGTTTGACGGTTACTTTTCACTGTCCCGGACTTTATAGGCGAAGGTATATTGAAACACTCTATTCTCATATTAAATTAGTATATTGTCAGGATAAATCAGTCACCTTTTATATTTAAAACAGTCTCATGTTTTACATATGTTGGCTGGTATGTGTCTTGATGAGAAGTCTTCCATCAAACATTCATTACACAATTCTTTATAAAATTTAAATACATTGTTCCAATATTAAAATCATCCTACCTGTGTAGTGTTGCCAGCCAGTAACATAACATATAAAAACTCCAACAAATTACAATAAATACTTATATCTTGTTCTTGTATAACTTTTTTTTTAATTTGACTTTAAGTTATTACAAAAAAATTGATTTTTTATAGGCCAAAAATGTATGGATATTTTCTGTTTTTTTTTTGTTTTTTTTTTTTAATACAGAAAAGTACTCGTATATTATGAATCTCTTTAGACGTAAAACATTTGAAATTATGCAAAACATCCAAAGGTAATGGATACCTATTTTAGTATAAGATAGTATAGTAAGAAATCTATTTTTTTAGACATAAAAAATGTTTATGTAATTTTAAATATCGTTTATATGAAAAAAAGACACGATTTAAATATTCAATTCCTATTTTACTTATTTTAAGACTATTGAATTATATTTGTGCCAAAAAAATGTATTTTTCATTTACTCCCGTTATATTTAACATTCAAACTTATTTAAAAATTTTGTAGATTTGTACTAAGTACTGCTTAAAGCAGTTGAACCTTTTTATCGGTAGATGAATTGTATTAATTAGGGTTGTAACGCAATTCCGCTTCCGCATCCGCAAGAAATGATAACTCCTCATCTGCTTCCGTTATTTCTTATGCGGAGTTGTAACGGAGGTTAATTTAATTTAAAAAAGTGCTATATGATTTAAATGCAGAAAAGTAATAAATAAAACAACAGAGATAGAACAAATATATTTTTAATAGTGGAGAAATTATTATCCTAGACATTTACAAATGCTTTATTAAATAATATTTTTCTTATAGGAAGTTTTTAACGGCAGGATAATTTATAGACTATTTTTTCCGTAAAGGCGAGGTTTATGATTAATGGTTATATATAGATTTAACAAAATATAGTTATTTTCAATCACATGCAGAGTATTTTAAATGTTCTCTAAAACAACTCAAGGCAGTCAACTGTTTAAAATGATAAAAACAATGAAAACAATATAACAGAAAACAAAAATATTTAAATAAATAAAATAATTTTTAATCCTTGTCAACACTACAATTATGAAAAAAAAGTAATTTAACACAAAATAATGAGAAACGTAACTAATGAAATGAAAAAAAAAAGAAATATTTAAAACTAGCTTTGCAATGCTGACTGGATTGGGTTCTCGCTCAGCTATAAATGCTGCATGCTCCTATTGAAGTACCAGCGCTGATCTTCCGCGAGAACCGTTTGATAATATAAATAAAATTATACGTTGGCGCCTGTCACCTTCATATGGATCCCTTTATGATCGACTACGAACATCACTAGCAACAGCGTCGCACGGACATCCCTATTTTACATTCATTCACTCCACAGAGTACTTTATAACATACTGAAATATACTGATTCACTCTCTTGCACTTCGTCTGCGCGGTCGTGCATCGTATCTCGCGCTAATCTATTCATGAATACAACCAAAAGGTAATATAGTAATTAAACAACCATGTAGCTAAGTACCGTTTCATTATGTCTATATAATAAGAGACATAAATGCTATAAATTACACAACAATTATGTTAAAAAATAATGCATATTTTTGGAAACTTTCTGAAATATATTTATATATTTATTTTATTATGTAATTTCAATATGTAGTTTAAAGGTAATCACGTTTAAAAGTTGCACACTTAATTAAAAGAAGAAAACATTCTTTCTTTCTTTCTAAAACTAACTGATTTGGTGTTACATTTTTATAATTATTAGTTTATTAAATTAATAAAACAGTTAATAATTGTTCTATTAGCTTATATATTTTTATAAACTTTTTTTATTAAGAAAATAAAATTGAGCAATGCAATGCTTATTGATTTATTTTTTGGTTTGATTCTCATAAAATTAATAATGTCTCTTAGGATTTTTATATGAATCTTAAATATTAAAAATTACCCTAATACTTACCTCTGGAATATGATCATACTAAAACAAAACCAATAATAAAAAATCTTATTTTTTTTCCTTAGCATTGGATACTTGGTCCTAAAGTATATGTTTTCAACATATACGTATGTATTTCATTGTATATTTAAATAGGAATCTTACATAAAAACATACAGTATTAATAATTTCATATCTTAATATTGGACACAGCCTTATAAGTAATTTCATTTAGGACCTGTCCCACTACTGGCTGATAGAGCATCAGATAGCTTAAAGCTGACGTCATTGTTATAAGGGAACCATCCGATATTTCCAAGATATATTTTACACGTTTGTTTAGACAATTTACAATTTGGTGGGACAGGCCCTTATTTCTTTATTAATTTATTTTAATATACTTCTTGGTCGTTATTCACAGCTGATGTGGTAGGAATCTGTGCTTCGTCTTGTTCAATAAGAGTTTCTATACGTCTTCCATGCAAAACTATTTCTGTTGCACTGGAATTAAAATATATTAAAACATTATTCAAAAGGAACTATAATAACATAAATAGTAATTAATTGTAAAGACTCAATTTACTTTATAAATTAACTAGTTTTCGCCCGCGACTCCATCCGCGTGGAATTAACAAATACATAAGTGAGTAGGCTATGTGTTCTTCCAGACTATCCTCTACATCTAGACCAAATTTCATTGAAATCCGTTCAGCTGTTTAGGCTACAAACTCTAACAAACATCCAGTATGATGATAAAAATTTAAAATCCATACTAAATTAAGAGGAATGATTTGGATATTTGTATGTATTGAAATAACTCAAAAACTGCTAGGCCGATTTTAAAACTTTCACCATAACTGGGTAACATAGGCTACATTTTTTTAATATTTTTTTTAATTTCACACGGAAAAAGTCGCGAGCAACAGCTAGTCATTTATAAAATCGTTAAAATGTGATACCCATACCCACAAACATGCTGTAAATTTATAATCTAACTAGTCATATTATGAAAACATCAAAGTTACCTTGCTAATATAAATACTGCTGCTTGTGTAGCTATGGTAAGATAGAATATAGAGTTTATGTAATCAGTTTTTAATGTCGCCTTATATAATTGCGAGTAAATGATTGAAGCGAACATTGCAACTGCATTTTCCATAACAGAAAGAAATGCAAACGCCACACCTGAAATTAAACACCGAATTAACTTATTTCTACTTATAGTTAAGCACTAAGACGCACACTTAGTATTTTCTTATATTAAAAATGACAACTTTGACTTGACTGTCAGAATTATATATCTTAAGATATGTTATTTTTTATTATACAATAATAGAAAGTAAAAAATTGATTTACGGGGGTTGGACTCGTATAAGGTAATATCCAATTTTTGGAATCCCCTCTGATATGTTTATCTATAATTCGCTATTTTGGCGAAATAAGTTGTTTTACCTCTTTCCGCAGGCGGTAGAACTTTTGACGTCATAGCTCTAATCAATGGTGCAACACAAGGACCAAATGCCGCTATAGTCGCACCAATATATAGACTTTTGCCAACTGTAGCGTGTGCATATATCGTGTGTCCACAAATATGAGCCGCCGCGCCCAACATTATTATCGCCTAAAAGATAATGTATAATGATATACAAACTTTATAGCTGCTCGGAATATTGTACGAGAATTAAACACATTATTAGGTAGCTTTCGTCCGCGACTGACAAAATTAAAAAAAATCAATAGCCTATGTGTTCTTCCAGACTATCCTCTACGATTATACCAAATTTCATCGAGTTCCGTTTAGCCGTTTAGGCTACAAACTATAACAAAGATCCATCCATCTAAACTTTCGCATTTTTAATATTAGTAAGAGTAAGACAATACGAACCAAATTTTATGGCAGCTCGAAATCTCTATGTGTTAGGCACTGGAAAGTAAAGGGTACGGTAGAGCTTCCTTTTAGCAAATATTTACGAGCTATCATAAAGTTTGAATCTCATGATAACGCTTAATTTATTAAAAATAGCATTCAAAAACGTACAATTTAATGTTAATAAAGGGTTATTAAGAATAGAACTAAATTGTTCTGTCTTTTTGGTAATACTTTGGTTTTCATGTACATCTTACTAAAATTATAAATGGATAAATTTTATATGTATGGATGTTTGTTAGAATGTATCTCCTAAACGTAACAGATTTCGATGAAAATTGACATTGTTCTGGAAAATATTGTGAAACACATAGGCTACTTACTTTCTTTACAATTTCCGTAAAGACAGAATCTAGTAATTTTATATACAACTATTTAGTTTGTAGTAATACTAACTGTATCCTTCCAATTCCACATTTTAGTGAACACTGGTATACCAATAAGCATAACTGCGACATACGCTGAACTAAGGAATGTACGAAATTTACTGAAATCAACTTCATTCCAACCGAATACATTTGTCACGTAAAGATACATTACTGGCCTTTCATCTGAAAATATATCAAATCTAAATAAACTTATGAACAAAAAAAAAACAGATTAATTGAGAACCTTTTGGAAGTCCGTTAAAAACGACTAATAAATCTTAAGGGATGATCTGTAGATTTTTTATAAATTCCTAAATAGATTTTTTTTAAATGTCACATAGCTAAGTAGTATAGTAAATATGTTTATTTTTCACAAAAATAAAAAAAAAAGATTTTTTCAAAATAAAAAATTGGTCTAAAGCATTTAAACTCCTATATTCTAGTTTAAATAATGCATAATAAAGTAATAAGAGTTTCTCTTACCTCTTTGAAATGTGTAAAAAGCCATAGAAATTAGTAGGAACCAGAGTATCATTCTTCTGTTATATGATCTCTTCTTTGTTAAAGTGACAATAGTCTGAGTTATATTGTTCCAATCAAAGAAGTCGGTGATTGGATTTTTCACATTGGCTTCTCTAAGGGATTTTTGTTCTATACGTGTTTGCCATTTTAATGCAAACATGCAATAAATAGTCGCGATTACCATAAGGCAAGTGTTAATTAAGAACATCGCTGTAAAAGATTTGTTCACCACTTTTGTGTATAAAAAATTACCTGAAATTAATATTTAATTTGTTAAATGTAACGTTACAAACAATAACGTAACAGTGGTAGAACCCGCTTAACATCTTGTAATACCACGACCACACAGAAGACAGGCGTGAAGTGGGAGCAATTCCGCGTACATTCTGATGAGTGTGGTGCCGGGGACCAAATTTTGGTCCCTTTCCCTTTCCAACCTTTTCTTGAGAGGAAAGGATGTGAAGGAAAAGTGGATTTGACAGCGGAGGAGACGGATAGAAAGAAGAAATATCCTGTTTATGTGCGTCTCGTCTTGTCACTTAAGGGTAGACAATGCATATGCAATTGCAGATATATATGGGCAGCGGTCGCTTCGCCATTTCGGCGGATTTAGGTGGCCGCTTACTCGTTTGCCACCTTATGTTATAAAGGAAAAAGTACATTTTATTACATTCATATTACACTTCTTAATCATAAAATTGTTAAACATAGACACTTCGTTTAATGAAAAAATAAATTAAAAAACAGTCCGAAGTCCACTTAAAATCATTTGATAAAAGAAACATACCTAAAGCTACTCCAACTGGCATTGTACTTAGATAAACAATATCTAAGATACCAACTCTTAACGTTCTATTCTTCAATGAAGATACATCAGATATGTAGGCAAAACTCCCAGCAAATATCGACAAATCCGCTCCTGTCAAGGCACTTGGAAACGCAGCCGTAAAAATTATATATTCCACTGGCCATGCTAAAATAATAGTGAAATTAAATTAATAAACCAACCAACTATCTAATACTTGCTATTGCCGACTTTGCCCTCGTGATTTCAAATTCTTACATCATTAAAAAGCTACGTTATTAGTAACATAGGCTATATTTTTAATTCCACGCGGACGAAGTGCGCCGTCGACAGTTACATTAGATTCGATAGAAAACGATAACGAAGTACAAACTTACATGACGCCTAAAGTATAAAAACTACAAGACATGAGCGATGTTTTCTGTCTGGGTTCTTGTTACATCCTTCTTAGAAACTACGTATACGAACATTGTGTAGATTTCTGTATTACGCAATTGTTTATTTTAAAAACCTGTTACGCTGAGATGGTAACGATTCAAATTATGCTTTCACCCGAGACTCAAAAGACAAAAGTAACTTATGTGATCTTCCAAACTAGGGTCTACATCTGCTAAATTTCATCGAGATCCGTACAGACGTTTAGGCAGCAAACTCTAACATCCAACTATCTAAACTTTTGCATTTATAATATTAGTGGAATTTACAAAGTGAATAACATCCCTTCATCCCTTCAAATTAATATTCTGTACAAAAACTAAAGCTGGAAATCTTTACGCTGCAAAGAGATGGAGATAAAATCAGAATTTGTATGAATATGAATGTGTTTTTGTTAAAATACAATTGGCAATTGCCGTATATAATCTTAAGAAAATTAATGTCAAAAATCATAAACTAACCTTTAATTGTATTCAGAGTAATCATCATAGAGAAAAAAAGTTTGCCCAATAATCCGGCAAGGAGAATCGACTTGCGGCCTCGTTTATCGCTGTAGGAACCAATGAAGAACGCCAACAAGAGAGGCACTATATGACTTGCGATGCCATTCCATTGGTGAAATGTTGATACTGTCACCTGGGAATTGAAATTTTTAAATAAAATATTAAATCTGTTAACATCCCTAAGCACTAGGTTAGATGGTTCACTTTCACGAACCACTGGATTCGAACTACGATCAGTTGATGGGATGTCAATACTGTTAACAATTAGACTATTGGAGCTTAGTGGTCTTAATAGAAGAATCATTCAAACGAGATTTTTCATTTGGAAACATTGCAAGACACAAACAACCTTTTATCACGAAAAAATCCGAGGGAATCATAACAAAAGATGCATTTTCAACATAGAAATGTCATTATCAACACATTATACCATACTAAATACGAAGTTGTTTAAAAATGGTATTATTTTTTTAATTTAATGCGTGATTTAAAAAAGTTAGAAAACATTATTAGTTGTACAACTTAACATAATCAGACATATTGTGAATAAGATAATTTGACATTACTGTTTTCTTAAAACGCAATAATTTTTACACATCAGCAATAATTTTGACCTGATTTAAATATTACACATTACCAATGCAACAATTTGGATGTACTAATTTTTTAACGCCTATCGGGCTAAGTCGGACTACAACATGTACTTACATATAGTAAAACTTTATAAAATACAGTAAATACTTCCGTGCGACAGCGATTTAGAGCGGTCGCACACCTTGGACTAAATTATCGCAAAACTGTCTGAGATTGTCGATTGTTTCGCAGCCAATTCAAATGTTTAGTTGCACAACTAAAAATCGAGTAATGGGTCACCTTAGGAATCAAAGCGAGACTAAACAGTTGTGCGACAGTTCCGTTCTAGGTGTGCATGCTCTCATTATGATACGAAGAGAAAACTACAAAACATTGTTTTTTTTGTTAATTTGCCATTTAAAAACTTAGTGTCTTTAGTTGTTACAAGCACATTGTATAATTACATAATGTAGCAAAAGACGGATTTAATTAATGTCAAAGAGTATGCTTTTATTATATTTCTGGTCATATTTTAAATCACAGTTGAAAAAGAGTTCAATTTTACTTAAACTAATGTTTGTGCGCAATAAACCCGTATGAATTTGGGAACAGTAACTAGTATATAATAAATTGTCAATATGGTGTCTATAAAAAGATAAATATAGACATATGTCGAACAAATAAGAAGACTTATGATAAGGAAATATTGAGATAAAGATAAGTAAGACATTATATTTATCAGTCATGGCCATACATATACATTTACTTGTTATTGCCCGCAATTTCGCATGCTTTTATTCTATAAGTAATCTGTGTACACATGTTTGTGCAAGATTTCATTATTCAGTATTTAGTTAAGGTACAAAAGTGTAACAAATTAATTATATTAACACTTTTAATAACACATATTGTAATTAAATTACATACAATCTTAACTTATAGGTATACATTTTAAGCTGACATTCAAAAAGTACTATAAATGTCTAGTCATCCTAAAACCTTTGTAATAGCTATATTTAAATGTTGTAATGTACACCGGTATAGGTAGACCTAGAAAGAGATGGATGGTGTCAAAGGTGACATGATTAAAAGGGACTGATGACTGAGATGATGTATTTTAGAGTTTTGTGAAGAACAAAAACCTGTTGCTCTGACCCTACCCTACCTGCCCTAGGATAAGATAAGATAATAAGATGATGATTATAGTGTATTATTCAAAGTTAAATAAAATTAACATTATTTTTCTCACCTGAACTTCAGTTTTGATATCTTTATAATCACTTATATTGTAACATATCTCCTCACTGTACCCATGGTTCACTGTACAAGCTTTGAACACATAGAAAGTTTGTTCTATTACATTAGTTATCATGAAAGCAAGCATGTAGAAGAACATCAAAGGCTCCACCGTTATATATTTGTACCATGGTTTTCTTGCAATATCCTAAAATATTTTACATCATCAATATCATCTTACTCTGGGTTTCTATAGTTACTATTTTTTTTAATTCTGTGTAGCAGGAGTCAGCTAGTAGTTAGATAACAACACAGTTTCAGCCAACAATAAGAATATTTAATCAGATAGAAAACGTCTCTAGGTTGCCTACCCATTTAAAAATATTTTTTTTATTCATAACATCTTAAAAACATAAGTTATAACTTAGAAGTTATTTGCTGTTATAGTGAAATTATCAAATAATATAATACTTCGAGGATTTTTTTTTTTATAAAATGTATTTTTTTTAATTACCACGGCATAAAGTATTACTTCGTAAATACACGTAATTACTTACCACGCTGTACGAATCCTTACTTGAAAAATTATCCATTATATTTCTTAATACTTTTTTTTAATTAAGGTTAACTTTAACAAATTGCACTCAACTTTTCAAACACCATTTAATAAAATAAAAACATTAGAGTTAATACCAGTCAATACTACTGTACTGCTGAACGGAGTTCGCTGCTATGAACTATGAAACTTTTATTCGTCTTAACTTGCACGCAACTTGCCAATCGGCGCCAAGCCGCCAATCCTGAATTTAACAGTCATGTCAAATGTCAATGTCAACTTAATGTCAACGGTCAAATGAGCGATGCAGAATATAAAGAATATGAAATAGGTAAGTAAGATTTGAAAATTTATTTTTATAGCATTTTATATGCGCTAGACTGAGTTTCCAGAGATACAAGGCGATACTTATATTCGCAAGCGTAAGTGTTAGAGGAATATTAGAGGAATAAGAGTGTCCGAAAACTTGAGGCAAACATACCGCGGCGCACTCAGAGAGTAATAACTTATTTAGACAAACTATAGGCAATAAACACTTTCACTTTTATCTATAACTCTATGACAGTTCCACTTTACGTGTTTAGCGAGACAAGTGTTTGGTTTGTTTTGTTTGTACAGCAATATAACAATTAAAAATTAAAATGCCTTTTTACAATGTTTAATTCATATTAATAACGTGATTGTCTATCCTAAAATGGCAATGAAAAGTGTACTCAACAATTCAAGTAATTCAGGTTTAAAAGTGGAAGGTGACATAGGAGATGTCCAAATTATTGAGGAAGTGAGCGACGACGATTCGGATTATGACAAACAGACAAAATTAAGTACTACTAACTTTACGCCTAAATCTTTGGGATTATTACCCTCGACTTCTCCTGTAATCGGAACTGTGTCAGTTGCTAATTCCGAAAATGTACATTTTGGTAACAACACTTTCTTTAACGGACCCGTTACAATCATACAAAATAAAAATGGTGTGGAAAACGCTTCCTATACAAATACAGAAGATAAGAATGTGGAAAAAGATGAATGCCAAAACAAGCCTCAATGCGCTCCAAGTAAGTAGATACTCAATATTCAATTCAAATGTACTCATAAATAAAAGAAAGAATATGACATTTACACATACAAATAATATATCAATCTGAGAATAAGATTTTTTTTGTGATGGTATTATTAGCTGTTTTTAAAAACTTTTTGAAAGTAACTTAAAATAGTTTAGTTTAGACATCTTGGTATATGTTAACTTCTCTCAAGTTGCTGTTCAGAAAACCATTTAAGTGCAGGGAATAAAGGGATGCAGGGGAAGGGAAGCTTAAGGCAACAATGTCCTTAAACCACCAAGATATATGAATGAAGCAATACATGCTATAATGCAGTTAGCGTTAGAATGCATAATTTGGTATTTTCGCAGAACAAGTGCATATGCACAACTAACCAAGGCTAGATATTTCATTTCCCTGCCGTTTTCTCTTGAAGGGTTTGTGGCGTATGTTTTTACTACTCTTTCATACACACACCAGCCTATATCTAATACATAATTTGTTAATACCAGTTTTTAGCATGCTATGAGCGTTATGAGGAGGGATGAATTGCATGTTACAAGAAGAATGTTAGTTATGAGTAAATAGGTAGAGGTAGACCTAGAAAGAGATGGATGGATTGCATAAAAGGTGACATGATTAAAAAGGGAGTGATGACTGAGATGATGTATGATAGAGTTATGTGGAGGACAAAAACCTGTTGCGCCAAACCTACGGGAGTAGTATAAGGAGAAAGATGGTGAGTAATATTAGTTTTTGGATCACATGAATTCTTAGAATTTTGCATTAATGTCAACAAAGTAGTTCAATGTTTCATTCATTAAATCAACAAGCTTTATCCTCCTTACATTGTTTTTACCAGTTTCCATTGTCAAAATATATACAAAGAGATATTTTGATCCCTGTTGTTATTGGAATAAGATATCTATACTAATATGACAAAGTGTAAACACACTTTACAGTAAGATGAATTTACTAGAAGTACGGGCTAATCTTCTTTTATATGTTTTCGTTTAATACTTGGAAGTCTGATAAAGTTAAAAATAGTAAGAAGCTTTTTGAGTTATAAGATACAATTGGCATTGCTTATACAAGTGACTTCAATATTAAAGTTTTTTAACATATTCAGTGTCACCAATTTAAGTCTTACCTCTAGAAAACTTTATTGTCATGTAATCTTACTTCTTACTAATATCATAAATGCGAAAGTTTAGATGGATGGATGGATTTTTGTTAGAGTTTGAAACCTAAAGGGCTGAAGGGATTGTGATGAAATTTGTAGAAGTACATACATGTGGTCTGCAAAACACATAGGCCATTTCCTTTGTTTTTTTTTTTAATTCCGCACAAACAGAGTCGCGGGCGAGAGCTAGAGTGGTAAAATTTATTAAAATCAACATACAAAAAGCACACCTTTGACTGAAACCTTAAATTTGCATTTTATGAAGAAATTGATTGAGGTTAGAATACTTAGATATATGTTAGCATAGGACTTTGCTTTAGAGTAAACAAATTCCCCTGATAAAAAAAGCAAAGTAGATAACAAAAAATACATTCAGTTTGTACCTTTTATGTGTTTCCCCATTTGAGGTAGTGGGGAAGTACAAAAATACCAGAAAAAACTGGTTTATTGAATAATACAGTCTTGCTTTTACCATGCTTATAAACTTTTGGTCAATTATTCAGAAAACTTTGTTGTTAATCCATTTAAATGAAATATTTTAGCGATTTACATGACTTTACCATATATAAATTATTGTGTTGTGTGAAATTATATTATCTTTATGAAAAGGATTCTCAGTTTTATTCCATTATTGTTTTCTTGTTATTCCAAAAGAATCAATCGAACTGCTCAGTTAAAACTAGTAAATAGGATATATTGAAGTAAATTAGTAAACTGAATAAGTATAGAGCATTGTATTCTTAGAGCGTCTGTGGCTCAGTGGTTTGAGCTCTTGACTTGACGTCTTGAGTTCGAATCCGAATTTTATATGCACATAATTTATCCGACGTTCTTACGGTGAAGGAAATCATCATGATGCCTGCACATATCGGCGAAGAAATTCTAAGATATGTGTAAAGTCAACCAGCCCGCACTAGACCAGCATGGTTGATTATGGCCTAGTCACCCTAACTTATGGTAGGCTCCGAGCCCCTTGGTGGGGACTTATAGTCACCTGTGTTATAATGATTGTATTCATATGTTTATGAAATTTGCAGCCATAAAGAAGCATGATATACTAACAAAGCAGAAATTAATAATCTTCGTAATTTGCATTATCATAGTCGGTGGTATTGTTACAATAGTTTTAATTACAATGAGTAAAAAAGATGGTCAAAGTAGCGGTACATCCACTTCCTTCAATGATGCATACTCAGGTAAGATTTTCATATAACATAAACATATAATTTCTTTCGTACAGCATACTCTTACATTCTAATGACTATAACAGACTAATGATTCTCATTTTTTTTAAATATTTAAAGGGCAAAATTTGCATTCTAAGTTAAGACATCCATAAATTTATACATGTTTTATCCTACTGGTTAATATTACTAATTTGATGTAAAATATATTTGAATTACTAAGCTTTGATAAACAATTAAATACAACAAATTATTCATTAATTTTATGCCAGAATTTCATATTGTTTTTTTGCATTTTCAGGCCACTTTTTTCATTTAATAATCATGTTGTTAACATAACCCTAAAATTTTTAAATATATTTATATTAAAAACTTTATTTTGTCTGGCTCTTCATTGCACTCTATGAATATCTTTATTTTGTACTAATAATGTTAGAATTTCGTAACCAATGCTTGTACTAATTTTGTATGTGTTGAATGTTATTTTCATACTGTTACGTAATGTGTCACCATCAGATTGTTAATTTTGCAAGTTTACAAACTTACTAGTACTATTAATAGATAATCACTGAACTGGGATGTTAACTCTGATATCACGTTAATGTTTGTTTTTATAAGAAAAAATATTGTAACATGTCAAGGATTTCTTAAGTTCAATCAGTTAATAATACTTAATTATTACTATATACTATAATTTTATAAATGTTAAAATTTTGGATGGATGATTGTTACTATGTATCTCAAAAAATGGCTTAATGGATCTCAATGAAATTTGGCACAGATGTAATTAATTTAATTATTACAAACAATTATCAAAATAATATGATTTTTAATTTATACAGACGAAATCGTGTTAAACCAGTTCTTTATAACATAGCTTGTGAAATTTGAATTTTACAATATGAAGGTGACAAAAATACTAATGAATTATTAACGCTATTTCAGCAAACGAGGTGGAGGGGTTAGGCTATGACACACTATATACAATATTCCACATAATAATCATCTCACTCACTTTTGTACTTGTATTGTACATTGGTAAATCACTAAAAATCATTTCGGATAACACAGATGAGAAGAAATGCAAAAATAAAACCAACAAATCATTGATTAAGACAAAATGTGATATGTGCATGAATTGTTATTTCCGAGGTATTTATTTATTCTGCTTTTTACCCCCTATTTTCTGGAAACCCAATAACTACAATTGGTTTTCCTATGAAAGTAGAATATTCTCACTGGAATGATAAAATGTTTAAGATAATATATACATAGTTTAAGGAGAATTTTTTAAATATATTAATATTCTTGTTATAAGTTCTATAGGATATCTAATGATAGAATGTTTGTCAAGAATAATAATGTATATTTACATCAGTATTTTTTCATTACCCATCTATTTAAAAAAAAAAACCTTTTTTTTCTTTATTTTTTCCTATTAAAACTATGTTCAATTTCTACCCCTTTCACATTATAATGTTAAAAAACCATGCATTTAAGGGTTAACATGTGATATTGTTTGTAGTGGACCCCTTGTTGATAGCTCCGGACCACCTGAGGATAGTATCACGTACAGACTGGCTGGCACAGCCGGTTGAAGGACCACTTGATAAAATAGTACAACCGGTACCATGGGTTATCATAACACATACTGCGACAGAAAGCTGTTATATACAGGTAAACAAAGTAATAATTGTATTTATAAATATTTAACACTAGCTTTTGCCAGAGACTCGGTTCGTGTGGAATAAAAAAAAAACAAAAGTGAGTAGCCTATGTCTTCTTCCAGACTATCCTCTACGTCTATGCCAAATTTAATCGAAATCCGATCAGCCGTTTAGGCTACAAACTCTAACAAACATCCATCCATCTAAACTTTCGCATTTATAATATTAGTAAGATAGTAAGATAATTTCATGGAAATAAAATTACTATAAATATTGAACATGTAAACTAGAAATATAGAGTTATCTTACTTCTTAATATAAATGCGAATGGATGGATGGATGGATGGATGTTTGTTATCATATTGGTATAGATGTAGATTATAGTCTGGATACTAATTTTTTGACTGCAATAGTTTTAATTACTAGTGTAAAATTCACTTCTAATTTTAATTAAGATATGTACATTTCAATTTCAGAGCCAGTGTGTGCTTGCTGTTCGGTTGATACAATCATTTCATATAGAATCAAGGAAATGGTTCGATATTGGATATAATTTCTTGGTTGGCGGCGACGGGTCAGTGTATTTTGGACGTGGTTGGAATTACATAGGCGCTCATACAAAGGGATATAACAAGTATAGTATAGCGATAGCATTTATTGGAACTTTTAACAATGAACCACCACCGAAGCAGCAAATAGATGCTTGTAAGAAATTAATTAAACATGGTGTTGAAATTGGTGTTATTACAAAAGATTACAAACTGTTTGCTCATAGACAATTGATGTCAACTCTTAGTCCGGGTGACAAATTGTTTGATATTATCAAAGAGTGGCCACATTTTGTAAGTAATTTGACAGATGTTGATAATCTTATTCCAAAAGGATATTAGTTGGTAATCATTTAATCTAATAATAACAATAAGTGCAACTTATGGTCAGCTATATTATATTAATGTATATTTTTATTATATTGTATTACATATTTTTATGTATACAATTTATTATATATCTGAGCCATCAAGCTTATCTGTGCATTTTTTTAAAACTATACCCGAATAGTTTTTTTATAACGAAGGCTCCTAAGTCAACTATAGTAAGTCATAACTTTTAAATTTACACTTTGTATTGTATTTTTCATATTGAGAAACAAAAGGTTAGCGTATGGACATGTAATGGAACGAGAGAATGGGGACATAAAGCATAAAGTGTTAAGATTGAATGTGGATGGCTACAAAGGTAGAGGAAGACCGAAGAAAGTATGGATGGATTGCGTAAAAGAGGATATGTTTAAGAAAGGAGTGGATTTAGATATGACGGTTGATAGAGATGTATGGAAGCAGTACATAATGTACCCTACGTAGGGATAAGAGCAAGTTGATGTTTGCATTTTTCAAATTAACATTACCAATACACATTTTGGTGTAAAAATGAAAGTAACATTAAAAAAAATATGTTGTAATTTATCGTAGTATTATATCAAGATTTATGATGCAAAATGTGCGTTTCGAACATACGATAGTTTACATAGGAGCGATTTATTGACGACAGAAGTTGGTCGTAGCATTTATTTTGAAACCATGTGGTTTAATTAAAAAGGTTTTTTTTTTTTGTATCTACAATAATAGATATTATCTCAGAAAGTTGAAATAAAAGTAATTTACAATATGTATTAATTTGATGTGTTCAATATATCTCACAAAAATATAACTGTATTTTGAATTATTAAGAAATTCTTTATTTGTAGTAACTTTTCCTTTGTTATTAAAGTAATGTTATTGTATGTATGTTGCCTTGTGCATAAGTGGACCAAATGTGTCTTATTAAATATAGATAGATATTCTTATTGTCAATTCGAATAACATGCTCAAATATAGTAATAATAATGTTCTATGATATTCTTTAGTCTGTGAGGACACTTTTATCGACACGTTCACATTCACTTTGACATCAAATATATAATCATACTTTATAGTGGTATTACAAATGCGAAAGTATGGATGGATGGATGTTTGTTAGCGTTTGTAGGTTAAACGGCTGAATGTATCTCAATGCAATTTAGTATAGATGTAGAGGATATTCTGGAAGAACACATAAACTACTTACTTATGTTTATTTTTTGTTAAATTCCACGCAGATGGAGTCGCGAGCAAAAGCTAGTATGTCAATAAAAGTGTCATAACAGTAAAAACACAGTTATAGCCTGACAAGGATATCTGACCCATGGATCGGCTCGGTATGGATGGCATAAGTCAAATTGAATTATTAAAAATAATTTAATTAGAAAATGTTGCCAGATGCATTTTACCATGTTTTTATGTTGTATTGTGTAGATTTTATATATTTTCTAACTGATCAAGCCTCTTACTGGTTAAGATATCCTTGTTTGACTGTAATTCCATAGGAATTAAAATTTGACAACTTGTAAATGTAACTTAATTATTATTATATTTACTTATTTTCATATGTTTTTGTTGAATAGAGCAGTTGAATAATACGTCTAATATTTTATATATGAAGGTGACGTATGGTGTGATTGAAACCAAAGGCATTTTAGTATCAAATTGTCTTATTTACTTTTTAAGTACATACAACGAAATAGAAGATGATCTCATATCTTCATTCCAATAGAATAAGTTTGTTTTCAAAGATCTTTAATTTTTATTAAGCATTTAGAGCGCGCGCACACCTTTGACTATACTATCGAACAACTGTTTAGTCATGCTTAAATTGATTCCTATAAGCTTATATGGCGGTGCACACTCGATTTTTAGTTGTGCAACTAAACAGTTGAATTGGCTGAAAATCAATCGAGAATCTCACGACAGCTGTGCGATGTTAGTCAAAGGTGCGCGCCCGCTCTTCATATTAACATTTAATGTATGTGTGTCTTATAAAAGTACAATCAGCTGCATAAATATAAATATATTTACGAAGCTTTAAAAAACATACGATTTCAGTTTTAATAATAATCTTCGACTTATTCATCCGTATATTTTCGACCTTGAATACATAATGTTCATGTATACATGCTTGCATATTTTTAAACCATAGGCCAATATACTAATGTTATAAATGCGAAAGTTTAGATGGATGGATGTTTGTTAGAGTTTGTAGCCTAAACGACTGAACGGATTTTGCTGAAATTTGGCATAGATGTAGCGGATAGTCTGGAAGAACACATAGGCTACTCACTTTTGTTTTTTTTTAATTCCACGCGGACGGTAGCTAGTTAGTTTATAAAGTTTTTTAAATATATTCTTATTTATTCAGCTGACTGTACTATTTTAGTATGTAGAGTGACAATTTTTCTATTTAAACATTAGTTAAATAAGGTTAAGTGTTTACTGTAAGTGTTTTTATATGTTTATATTGTTATTTACATATGAGTATGGTACTACAAAATTATTTGGCCCAGTGATTTAAGTATAATAGCTCGTAATTGCACCAATTGCAATTGTAACATGATTCATATATCAAAATCGTCATGTCTCGTGTATTTTCTAAATTAAATATTACATTTTCTAAATATAAATGCAGCATTTCTCACTGGGCGAGATATTTTTTTGGTACTATATTAACAATGTTACCAATATTATCAGATTTATATTTTTAACATTTTGAAAAACATCTATCGATATCCTGTAAATTTTTGACTTAAGATATTCATTGTATCCCCTACCTTATCCTATTCCCGTAGGTCGGTGCGCCGGGTTTCCGTCCTCTAAATAACTCTATCATCTGTCATCCGTCATCACCCTTCTTGATCATGTCATCTTTCACGCAATCCATCCATCTCTTTCTACGTCTACCCTTCCACATTCATAACGACAATTTTTTTTTGTTGACTTAAGATATTATATTTTGATATAAATGTTTACAAAAATAAATTTAATTCATGGTAGATATTACTTTGTTATAATGAACTTATTTAAACTTTGTGTTAGTGTTACTGGATATGGGCAACATGGGCGTTCCCAGGGGAACAAAATGGGACACTGCTCCCTAGATCAGGGGTAAGGAACATCTGGCACTACCATAAATGCACGTAATATTTTGGGTATGTCGATAATCATACAAAACACTACGAAAAAATTATGCAGTATGTGCACCATGGAATTGATGTAATATTTGCAGTCAAAATTAATCAATGGCACATCTAAGACTGCATTAAACATTTCTTTAAAAAATTGATGCATAAATGTTCGCCGTCTCTGCCCTGGATAATAAAAAATTGTAAAATAGATATAAACAATCACTTAAAACCATATTGGTAGCTCATCCTATAGATTATCGCCTGGCCACGCCCATTAAGGCATAATGGTTATTGCCATAGAGATTAATAGAATAGGCAGTTTTTATAATAAAATGGTGCTAGATTTTTATAAACATTTATCTAGTAGTAAGTGTGAAGTTGTTTTGTATTCATAACTTTTATATGCGCTGTGATTTTCCACTGCAAACCTGTAAACATTTGTTATCTCTGTTTTTTCAAAGACAATGCATTTCATTCTCTTTTTTTTATAATTTTGGCAATGGAAAGTCACTTAGCGTTTTTGTTTATGTATGTGTAAAACCTATTTTGTACCTTTATCTTGTCTGATTTGGTTATTGTAAGGTACATTTTATATTTGATTTAAATTTTCCAATCAGTAGTGATAAGTTAAATGTTAAAAACATACAATAAAGTCAGCTAAGCGATGCCATATTATAAATGTTTTATGTTTCCGAACCCTATGTATATAATCTATGTAACTTTATATTATTCATTTGTCATATTAAATAGTATATTTTAAGTATAGAGTTAAGAGTAGACATAAGAATGTTGTAAGATTTAAAGTTTTTAAAATTCTAACAATAAAGAAATAAAGAAACACCCCTCACCCCAGATCCCAGATCCAAAAATATGTTAGGGAAACAAGAATGTGGCATAGTATTGCCCAAAAAACTACAATTTCTTATTACAGTATTAATTGACTTTGCGAAACAAAAGATTATATTGTACAAACTTAATATCATCAGCATCAAACATGATTGCTTTGAATGAATATGTTATGCATCAATAGGATGGGGACATAAACCAGAAAGTGTTAAGATTGAGCGTGGATGGCTACAGTGGTAAAGGTAGACTGAAGAAAGTATGGATAGATTGTGTGAAATATGCTTAAGAGAGTGGATTCAGATATGACGGCTGATAGAAATGTATGGAAGAGCAGCACATACTGTGCCTTTCATCCTAGTACGGAACTGTGCAGATTTCCAGTATTCTATGTAGCTTATGAGTACTTCCAGATTGATATACATGTATAATCGAATTGATGAGATCTATTTGGCCATTTTGAAAATACCTAGTATAATTTGTATATCTAAACAATCCCATTTATAATAGATTAGATGATTCTTTAAGCTGATATAGAAGAGAGAATTAAAAGCCTGTCCCACTACGGGCTGATAGAGGCTCAGATAGTTTAAAATAAGGTACCAAAATGCGATATTTCCATACACACGTAGGATTGTCATTAGACAATTTACAAATTGGTGGGATAGGCCCAAAGAGTGGCAAAGTGAATGTATTATCTTAGGCAAACGTATCGACCAGATTAATCACAAACATAAGGTTATATTAAAGCACCTGTTACTGACGAACATGCATAATGCATGTCTAAGCGAAATCAGTCCAAAGCTCGTTAAATGTCTCTGAAAGTTTACGAAAGACATGTATGTACAACATTGGTTCTTCTTTTAATCCATTTATCGTTATTTCGATGATTAATGATAAGGTGATTTTAATTTAAAAAAGATAACATAAAGTGAAAAACATAAGACAAATGTAAACGTCAACTGATTTTTATTTGATAGGTCTTTTATTGAAAATGACAGCTTTTGTTTCGTTACGACTTGAACGCGCCTGTAGATATTTCTGACAGTTAATTCTATCGCTATTGTTAGTTCGAATTCTCACCACCGCTATTATTCGCAACCGCCAGCGCCAAAATGGCGGAAATCAAATTGGCACAAAATATACGGCTCGTAGCCTACCAGTATTTTGACACTGACAATAATGTCATGTTGACAGTCGCTCATTGCCATATAAAATTAGATGATAAATCTTTGTTTTTATTTTATTTTTCATAAAAACCTGAAATATATAAAAACAACTTTATCGTTTAACAGACGTTTAAAAAAATGTTATTTCACTTACAATTACTATTATTAATACAATGGTAATGTCATTTTAAGAGATCGTTGTTTTTTTTGTAGAAACTATATTTTAACCCTAATCGTATAAAAAGGGAATAAACTGAATTTAGGAAACTAACTGCATTCTGATAGTATTTGTCCCAGCCGCCCACTTGTCGTTGCTACTGTTATCCTTTCCCGTAACTCTAAATGTGGCCTTTCAACTGCCTGGAATGGCTATAGACATTCGTCGTGGATATATTTGTTTAAAGAAAAGGAGAACGTAACTATTTGAGAAAGTTAAGCTCCCAATAGTATAAGTAAGTTAGAAGCGAGTTGAAGTTGCGATTTTCGTTTATACGATGATAGTTTTATGTTCGGAATAAATTATGTTAAATTACATTTAATAACAACCTTCGAGTATCAAACATATATAGCGTGTTAATAAACGTTCAATGATAAATGTTGACGCTCGGTATGGAAACAGACTATGAATTTTTTAATAGACCATTAAGTGCTGAGTTTGAAAGTGGGCATTGATTGATTATAAGCCACGCAAAATAATAATGCATTCACACAGTAAACTAAAATATTACTTGATATAACATTTACTACTATGCTGTTTATTTCTCGATTAACTTGTTGCGACCTTATAAACAATAGTATCAATATACTGAATAACTTTTAAGCAATGTTTTTGTTATCTACCTTCACATATTTCTTAAAAAAATAAGTGTTTGTCAATTGGAGTGGTGGCATTATAAAAGTATCATCAAACATATAATGCTTTTATTTCGTATACAAACTAAAGGGTAAATTTTTGAGCTTTTAGTTTTTTAATTCTTCTGCATGTTGTACACATCAGTACTCCTCTTATCAACCTGTTTGATCAAACCATTATAATTACAGGGTCGTGTACTCACTCAATATTTTCATTCCGTACAGGAAAGGCGATTTTGAAACACCCCTTATTCAAAAATTTGAATTAAATAAAGTTATTAAAATGTTAACTAACAATCATAAAAATCCTGTATTTAAAAATAAAAAAGTAAAGAACGAACCGAACTACAATTTTCTAAAGAGTAAGTTCGCTGAATTCTGTAAGAGAACAGATTTGCATGGCTTCAAGTACATTGTAATGGAGGAATTAAATAGCGTTGAGAGGTTTGTAGAAATTTATTTACTTGGAATTAGTTGAGTAAAGGGTGTTTATTATTTCAAATATCCTTGTTATTATTCGCGTAGTAGTTGCACCTTTCGGTGTCGCAGTTTCAATCAATGATTTTTCTATAACAAATTCATCAGGGGCTGTTGGGCGCTCGCGGTGGGTTTGAGTCTTATTTGCGGCGCTTATTTCGTCATCACCGCTTATCGATGG
The DNA here is from genome assembly GCF_000836215.1 of Papilio polytes. Lineage (NCBI taxonomy): Eukaryota > Metazoa > Arthropoda > Insecta > Lepidoptera > Papilionidae > Papilio > Papilio polytes. The sequence goes on along the minus strand of NW_013527660.1, from coordinate 374,676 downwards.
TATGCGAGAAATCCGATAGCTACGGTAAGCACTAAAACAAACACTAACTAGGATAATTTTTTAAGACAATTCCTGAGCGCAAATGCATCATTTGTATTTGTGTAAATACCTACTTGCCAATCAAGCGTTCGTTGTTTTTCTGATGTCTTGTTCTTCTTCTTCCTCTCTTCATCTTTTTTTTTAAAACAAACGAGCTGTCGCCCGCAAACTTCGTTAGCGCATATTTGGACCACCCGTTACGCCATTTTGACAGCGCGGAATTAAAAATGTGGTCTATAATATGCCTATTCACGTCAGCTACCCTTCAGTCCTATTGAACGCAGCCCAGCCGTTTCGGAGATTACCTGGGACAAACGCGGCTTGCGGACAGACAGACAGACAGACAGACAGACAAAAAAATTGTTCATAATCAATAATTTTCTCGAAATCTGTTTTTTTTTTTATATATAAAACAGACATTCGAATTTATTGATAAAATGACATTCCAAATTAATCAGACATGATAAAGATCTTTCTATTGACCTCGGACAAAACATTCAAATTTGTTTTTGTAAATCGTGATATTGCCGCTTTCATCAGTAGTTTAAATAATGACTCAGTTAAAAATTGCTCAAACAAATGAAACGAATAAATAGATTCGGTAACCGGATGAAGGAAGTTTGCATCAGAACAAATTTTGTGAATATTCGTAATATCAAATACGCGTAATAAAAATGAAACAAAACAATCATACAAAATATTTGGTAAACAAATGAAAAAACGGAAGTTTTTATAAATAACAAGTTTCGCTTTACATTTTACTCTTTATAATATTTTTATGTTATATGACTTTTTCTAGTTTTTAATTTTATTAGCTTGAGACATAATGCATAACACCATCCTCACAGAACGGCCAAAATGAGAGAATTGTCCAATGCAGAATAATTAAGAAGAGCAGTCTCGATCCTCAGGAATGAGGAAACGATGCAGAAACTGTGAAATAGAGTACTTAGAATTAATTAAAGTATACAATACTTTGTTTTATTGTAGGTTATTGAAAGCACACAAGGAGCTATTTGGGACGTACCTTTTCCATCGGTGACTATATGTGATTTGAATGGAGTCTCGCGTAAGGCTGCGTACGCCTTAGCTCACAATTTGTAAGATATCATGTTTAGATTGTCTTAGTTGAAATCTGCATTAATTCCTTAATACCACGGATTAATGAACAAAATTTTATTTAACACTAGCTTTCGCCCGTAACTTCTTCCGCGATGAATTAAATAAAAAACAAAAGTTAGCAGCCATGTGTTCTCCCAGACTATCAAATTTCATCGATATCCATTCTGCCGTTTACAAACTTTAACAAACATCCGTCCATCCATACATCAAAACTTTTGCATTTATAACATTAGTAATATTATTAAACATTTTGTGTATTTTGTGTTTTCAAGTATTTCTTTATCAAAAATCCGTGAACATGTTTTAGATCATTGCCGAAGAATATTACAGAAGAGTTTATTTTCAAGACGTTACGTTTTGTACCTTTATTAAATTCAAATAATATTGTTCCAAATAACGTGAAACATGATTTGAGTATTCTGCAAGATGTTATGGAAAATAACAGTATTAGTATTGAATCACTATTTTCACAAGTAAGGCGAACAGTTTTCTTTATTACTCTTATTAATTGGTAACTCCAAAGAGTATTGTGTTACAAAAACAAATTGTTAGCAACTAAATTATGTGACAGCGAAATTCTAATGATATTTCTTCGTTTAATTTAGCTTACACCAACTACTTCGTGCAACAAATTGATAGAACGTTGCATGTGGAAGAGCAGGATGTACCGTTGTCAACAATTATTCCAGCAAATAAAAATAAGCTTCAACATTTGTTGCTCATTTAATAACTTTTTCATAAAAACAGCTGAAGGAAAGCGTAATGCGTGAGTATACATTTAATTTAGAATAGATAGCACTATTTTCTTACATAATAACCAGCTACTGAAATAAATGAGTATATTAGAGGAAGTTTGAGAGTAGCCCCAGTGGTTGAGAAAATGAGGAGTAAAAGGTTAGAGTGGTTTGGGCATGTTATGAGAAGGGATGAATCGTATGTAACAAGAAGGATATTAGTTATGAATGTGGAGGGGTACATCGGTAGAGGTAGACCTAGATAGAGATGGATGGATTGTGTAAAAGGTGACATGATAAAGAAGGGAGTGATGACTGAGATGACGGATGATAGAGTGCTTTGGAGGACGAAAACCGGTGCGCCGACCCTACGGGAGTAGGATAAGGCAGGGGAGATGATGAATAACCAGCTACTGAAATCTTAGTTCTATACAATTTTGAAAATTCTTTTAGCTATTTTATAACACTACAAAATGATGTCGCAACAAGCGAAGTGATCATTGCATGTAAGCTAAAATAAGTTAAAAAGATGGCAACGATGTCTGGCATTTCATAGCCGCGTCGTAGAACTGTTTGCCCTCGGCAGTATTTTCAAACCAGTATCTACGACTTAGGGTCCTTTAAGAAGCGAGCTTACAATTTCCTCAAAGCTGTAGTTCCTCTGGTGTTGTGGATGTCCGTTGTCGTCGTTGAGCACCTCTTTGTTCCCGCCGCTCGTTTGCCTTCTTTTTTTTTATAAAAAAAGAAGTTCTTCTTTTTTTTTATAAAAAAAGAAGTTGCTGAAGTAACTAGTCGTTTTGGTTTTTCATGCTGTTATCTACACTCGTGGATATATTTTATTTTCAGGGATCTAATTTATATGCCTTCACCTCGTCGAGTCGCTTCCTGTGGATATCAAACTGCTTTAGCAGTTCTCATTCGAACAGATTCTGATGATTATTACAGTACCAACATCGCAACGACAGGAGCCCTGGTAAATACAGACTATAGCATACAAATATTGTAGTCCTTGGTTTATCAAGGGGTATGAAAGAGTTGACAATATTTTCTAATTCTTAAGCAAAATGTCGGTTTTTTGTTATCATTACCTGAACGATTACTAAATAATTGTAACAGTTAAAAAAACTATTTTAAACCTTAGTCCGCATAGTTTTGCGAAATTAATAAATACCCTATCAGTAACCTATGTTCTTCAAGAGTGTTTGACATCTGTGACAAACTAATTCGAGATAGTTACTTAAAGTATCATACTTAAAGCATTTCTGCATATATTTAGTTTTCGCATTAATTTAAAATGTGGTAAAAATGTGTCGGTTTTAAAGAACTTTGTTTAGTAAATGAATGTATACTATTATAATAAAGCGTAAATACATACTTCTTTGTCGCCTAAGATGTAAGCTATAACAGCATATTTTTAAATAATCCTTTTTTTAATAACAAGCCCTACACTTGCGTCACGCTTTAAACTATATATTCTAACGCCATTAAACTTAGGGGGTAAATATTATGGAAAAATACCCTAATGTCGGAAAGAGACCATAAGTTCCTGCCAACATCACGGAAGCAAGGTTATCATCATGTCATGTCATTTTGACATTTGTGATTTAACAAATGTAAACAATAAAATAAAATTTTCATGATTTCATCCGGATGAAGTCGCACGGGAACAGCTAGTATTTAATAATTATTTTTTAAGTAAACATTACAATAGGTACTTGAATTTGAATTTTCAAATTTCGAATGCATTTTCGCTGCAATAAGAAAGATAAAAAACTAATCACATTTGTTTTATCAATACAGAGATAACAATTGTTTATTCCGTGTAAAAATAATATTTATTAATATTCGAACTTAAAAAATATTACACTTAATAAGTTAATCTTAAGTGATAATCGGTAGGACTCGTAGAACGGATAATCGATCGGGTCAGAAAGCTATGGAATAGATCTACAGTAAATTTTACGAAAAATGATTTCTTTTTAAATACAAAATATGCAATACCTTAGTATGACCTTACTCATGATATGTTTTCTTGGTCCACGATGTTAACAAGCGAACCATGAAATATTATTTGTGACGTTCATTATGCAGTCATGTGAGGATAGCTTTTAAGTGTCTGTTTTCACTAAGCCGTTAGTCGCGCGAGATACGCCGCTAGTCTTTATTATAACAGTCTACGTACGGTCGCACTTGTGTGGTTGGTTAAGTGGAAATTGGTCCTAACATCTTATGAATCTTAATTTATTTAAAACAACTAGCGCCAGATCGTCGGGCCTTCGGAGATGGTGTCTGCCCTTGTATAGGTGATAATAAATCTTTTGCACATTTTCAGTTTCAAACGGTATGGAAGCCCGCTACCCACACGCTTATTGTTTACTGAATTTTCCTTTTCCGAGTCAAGTTCGATCTTTCCAATGAAAATTTCAAACAATAGATGGCATTGTATGTCCAACATTAATTAAACCGAATTCATTTGCGCTTCGCTAAAATATTTTTACTCATATATTGAAATTAAATTCCTATATCAGCTAGTAAAGCGAACTCACAATGGAAAATATTTTGTATTATAATTGCGTCAGTAATTCTGATCTGTAATTTCACTTATAAAACAACACATTATTTTATCTCCTCAAAAATAAATAATCTTGCTACAGACAGTCTGCCTCCCTACCTCCTCCTGGGAGGAGAATCTATGATCCATAATGCCTTGATTGACTTTTACGTATAATATGTCGAGCGAATATAATTGATCTCTTCGCCATGGACATAGCTGTGGGAGGGGGAGACATTGTATAGCAACACCCTACCTTAAAAGTAACAAAAGCTAAGATAAGTTACAGTGAAATTGTTCACAGTTAGTGACAAAAAATACTATGGACTTATCGGTTTGAAGAATTAATTTCGAAGGCAGATCATATACAATGTAAACATCTTCCATTGTGTGCGTGCGTATGTCGGAGATAATTAAATAACAAAATGGTAACATTAGAAACACCATCCTTACTTGACTACTATCTTAAATGAAAACTGCACAACACGATCTAACATCAGATTGCAAAAATGTACAGAGATTAATCGTCGTCTTGACATCTGTCATGCGATGTACATTCAGCCAGTACTTTTTTTTTTATTTTTTTACATACATCAAATTTACTTTTTTTCAGCCAGTACTCAAAATTATTAATGACCAGTAACTTTAATCCTTCAAAAACTATTAACCATTTCGCGCCGTTAAGCTTATATGGAGGTGCGCATACTACTCATTAGTTGCAGTTGCAACTAAACAGTTAAATGACCTGCGAACCAATCGACAATAGCACGACAGTTGTGCGAGATTTTAGTCAAAGGTGTGCGCCCGCTCTTATAGCTCAGGGAAAATAGACGGACTAATCCGATAGACTCAGAGTAATACAAGGAAATCGAGACACTGTTTGACATCGTCCGAGGGGCGCTAGTAAGCTACCTTAATTAAGTTTGACATAAGTACACCTGATGTGCCAATGATTCCGTTCTCTAATTGTCTTAGTCAATCACCTGGAATTACTGACCATTACAATTTCCGTTTGAGCTTGAATTCGCGTAATTTAAATAAATGAAATCAGTCTACCGGGAGCCAGTGTTTCTCTTACACCATTGTGCTAATTTTATACCAAGAATAAAATACTGATGCAAATTATTACGATTTATAGTTTTGAAATACCAATATCAAATTATGAAATAACAAATTCTCAGAGTTTGTTATTAGGTCTTATCAATCACACTGCCCCTATAGATAGGTTTGACTTCACACACTTCTTTGAATTTCTTTTCACATATGAGCTTGGACGCATCATGATGTTTTTTTCCTTAACCGTAATAATATAGAATAAAGGTATTCGAAAATCGATCACGATTCGAGAATCGAACTCACGTAATATAAAAATATAAAAAGCAGTGTGGTGATACATATTTACTGAGAAATATACAACATATATTTAAATCACGTATTTTACTAAACAGTGTCTAATTTTATGTTTTGTGGCGACAGAAGATGTTACAATAAGTATCGACCGGTAATGTGTTGTCCGGGCAGCGCCGCGCGCCGTATCGTCGCCTCAAACCGCCTACGTAATTCCAACCCCATTAACCTGACATGTCACTTCACAATACCTATGCATTTCAGTGAAACCAAACGCGTGGGTCGGACCTGAATTATTGAATATTAGCTGTTCCCGTGCGGCTTCATCCGCGAGAAATTATTTTGTTGTTTACACTTGTCAAATACTCAATTTCAAATATGAAAATTCAAGTTACCATAACAACCTTGCTTCCTTAATGTTGGCAGCTTATAGTTTATTGTCCCTTTCCCACATGAAGGTTTTTTACAACTTATTTACCCCCTAAGTTTAATAGCGTGAAAATATATAGCGTAAAGCGTGTAGTAAGTATAGGTTTTTTTTTTAATAAAGAAAGAAATAATTAACCAAAAATGTGCTTTTTGATATACTATGCCATAAAGTAGTGTGTGTTTACGCTTTATTATATTAGTATAGAAGACGCATGGAAGATTCTATGCCATTATTAATAAGTAGCGGCCAGACCACGCATAAACTCCAAATTACATACGAATTTTAACGTCTTTGAAGTGTTTAAGAATAGTTTGTGAATCTAATTGACACTGATATCAATATAAGTAGTGTAGGTTCTGAATTATGATCTAATATAAACCGAATATCGACCACAAAGTAAAAAAATTCGGAAAGATCACATTTAAATCGGTGGCGCAGTTGTTAAGCGCTCGGTCAAAGACCGGTAATCTACGCAATCCAGGTTCGATTCCCGACAATGTAACCAATGTTTTTGTATGTATAAATTCATATGTTTACTTTATCCAATATTTTTACGCCGAAAAAAAAAACATCCTAAAGCAAGCTTCATTATCGGCGAAGAAATTTAACATACGTTTGAGGTCAACGAACCCGAACCGGGCTTGCAAGGTTGACTAGCCATGACCTTGTCACCTTGTACCCAAGTAGGGTAGGCTTTGAGTTCTTAAGTGGGGGCATATGAGGTGAAAACTAGCGTTTAAATAAATGTTATCATTTCTAGTGTTTATAGAATCATTAGTGATTCTTACAAGCGGTATATTCGCGATAAATTGGTGCAATAAAAAATATTACATAAGGTGTGATTTTGTAATGAATATAAACGGATCTCACGTGTATGTAATCTCAAATGTAAATGGATGATTTATGCGTCAATTTAATCAGATTGTATTAAATTCAATGTCTCGATAGAATGATATAATTCGAGGTGAAGTTGTCAAAATCTATTTTGTAATTAATTAAAATAGATTATATACCGATTTATGATTTGATCTATATACCGGACGAGGAAATGATTGTTTATTCATATCAACAATACTTTGTCCCTTGTAGACAATAATAATTTCAGACGAAATATTTCGTGAATGATGATTCCTTATTTATCAAGGTTACTTTATCAGTACAAAATTAGTATAACCTAACGCTGTAACAGACCTTAATCATGTAAGTGAAAATATTCAAGATTATTTCCGCACAAGGAAATATTCAAAAGTCTCAAAACACTAAGTTTCCGAGAGATTTTTACACAATGAGCATTTGACGACGGCAGAAGTCTTTAATTGTGCAATCGTTATAATAATTATTACCCTGTAAATAACCCTGTAACTTCGTACAAAGTTGAAGTGATTTTGATATTAATAACGGATCTTTGGCCAATCTTATATAGACAATGTTGCAATAACAGACACACAATAAAAAAAAACCTAATCATCGTGACTTAACTGATAATTATTCGCAAGCCATCAGCTTTCATAAAAAGATGTCTACATTTTTAAGTTCAAAAACGTTACGTCCAGAAAACCTTTCATTGAACACAGGATTTTAACAGTGGTAGAGCCCGCTTTAACATCTTCGCACGAATGGGTGGGCTCACCCGGTGTAATACCACGACCACACAGAAGACAGGTGTGAGTGAGACAGGAGCAATTCCTCGTTTCGTTTGTCTAGTGTGGTGCCCGAGGTCTTTCCTTCCCACCTTTTTTCTTATACCAAAAAGGGATGGGAAGGAATCGTGGAGTTGACGGTGCAGGAGACGGATAGAAAGGGGAAATATCCTTTATGTGCGTCTCCTCCTCTGTCCTATGTCTATGGGCATCATGTCATTTGTCATCTTTTAATATAAAAAAAAATACTGCAATTGAGTTAAATGATAGAGGTCATCTCTGTTATTAAAAACCATATAACATTTTTCACATGTATGTTCTCTCTATCGTAAAATTTACAATGGTTGATTTAAATATATTAGTACATAGCAAAACAGATTATCAATTTGTATCGAAAATAACAATAACATGCAAGTATTTTTGTTACGAACTTAATTAGCAACGCCTATAATCAATCATAATTAACAATATTAACTTCAATGTGGTATAATATTACATTTCTATTAATTACGAACTAGCGAATTTTAATATTAAATTGTTAATAAATATCTATCTAACTATAAACATAATAAAATTGGAGTGTCTATGTAATTTCGACAGCAAAATTCCAGATTTCGGGAAAATAATTTATATGTGTTGCTAATAACGTAAATTTTCGTTATTTGAAAATTTTTTTGTCTGTCTGTCCGCAAGCCGCGTTTATTCCGGGTAATCTCTGAAACGGCTGGAACGATTTCGACCGGACATTCACTGAAGTGTAGCTGACATAAACGGGCATATTATAGGCTACTTGTTATCTTAACAATGCGTGGACAATGTCGCGGGCAACAGCTAGTATCTTTATAATATTGTAGATGCGAGTGTTTGGATGGATGTTATTAGAGAGATATTAGATTTCGTAGCCTAGACTGATAAACGGATTTCGATGAAATTTAGCACAGATGTACATAGTCTTGAAGAACACATAGGATAAATTTTAACTTTTTTTTTTTCAAGGATGGTGTCTAGTCAAGGTGTCGCTAGCGAAAGTAAATAATGAATATGTTTGTCCAGGTTCTAATTGACAACCCTTATAATATGCCTGATTCGGATTCCACGTTACGTCTGGTAAATCCATTGACGGAAGTGTTACTGGCGTTATCACCGGAACGCACTTACACCACGCCAGGGATAAAGTCATTCAGTATTGAGGAACGACAATGCTATTATAACGATGAGGTAAGTCATTTTATTGAAAATATTTAGTACTATAGTTTGTCTTAATAAGATAGATTAGTTTGACAATTAATTTGATATTTAGTAGTGATGGGTTGTGTAAAAGCGGTGATGAATCTTATCGATTTTCGATTTTTATTCTTATAGAAGTTGGAATCGATAGATTTATAGTTATAACTTATAAATAAAAAAAAATGTTTTCTCAAATTAATAATGACTATAACAAATAAATGAGACTTAATATATATTTATTACTACTACAGCCGTACGTAATCGAATTGGATTTTGATATCATTTCTGTCATCGCTAAATTCTCTACACTATAATCAATACTAGAATTGTCCTCTAAATTAGTAATTAACAAAATAATAATTTTAGTTGAGTTCGATAATTATTTAAACCGAATGTCGATAGTTCATAATTGTTCTCTATGCGTGTTTGCTCGTCACTACGATAACTATTAAGTACGGCATTTACCTTCATACAAATTGAATTCGATACTTCATATGCACAAAATTCAAATGACCTTGGAATATTGCTTAACAGATATGTTCTGTTGCATGAGCTCAAAGGTCACGAAAAACTTTATTTAATATATTTGATAGATGTAGATTATATGTGTTTGTGTTGATAAAATATTCCGGATTCAGATAACAAGTCTTGGCCCCCAATATTTGGATATATTTTATCGTAACAAAAATATTTTATCATAAAATCCGCCACATGTTAACTATATAAAATATTCAACAGTGTATGTTAGTTACAGAATTATTTTACAGATATACATGTAACGTTATGTCGCTTGTTATTTTTTTTACACATGTTAATAGCAAACTAGCAAAAGGCTAGGTAAAATAGCAAATGACAGGTGCCTATACACATGTGCAGCTACGGGCAATAAAGGATGTGTAGGATCTTTTTTTTTAATATGTCTTGTAAATATAAACAAAAAAATATTCATGATCTCTTATTATCAAAATTTCCAATAATCTTGTTACTAAAAGTGTATGTTAATTTAAAAATTTAATAATGATTGATCGCAAGATGGTAATCGTTATAATCTTATTTCATTTTTATTATCAGTGTTCGTGACTTCTAGGTTCACGGCTGATAATAAAGCATAAACTATAAGGCGTTGTTTGTATCAAGTGATTCACTTTCTTTTAAGTACTAGTATTTAAGTCTCGGATATGTGGCTAACAAACCAACAGTGCGTCACTACTTCATCGACGAACGGTTTCTAAATCTGCAAGTATTTTCAACCAAGTTTATTTTCCTATTTAACCACGCGTCGATAACGCACGTCCACGCGACGTACTCGACTGTGATTAAAAAATAGAGATGACATTGTTGGAAAATACGTCGTTATTTCATTTTAATTATTATCATTATAGATAATTAAAAAGCTTTCGATAAATAAAGTGATGTTAACTTACATGACGCGTTTATTCAATACTAGCTGTGGCCCGCGACTTGGTCTATTATATGCCCGTTTATGTCAGCTACCCTTCAGCGAAACTCCGGTCGAAAACGACCAGCCCTTTCGGAGATTACCCGGAACAAAGGCCGCTTGCGGACAGACAGACAGACAAAAAAGTTAAATGCGATTTTCGTTACCAGCAACGCAAATACATCATCTTCCCGAAATCTAGAATTTTTCTTTTGATATTACAAATAGGCACTCTAATTTTATTATATGTATAGATTCAACAGAAATTAAACAAAAGGTCATTCGCGTAATTTGCAGAATAAAATTGTTTTTATATTTTTTATACCCTGCCCTGCCTTAAGTCACATATAAAATAATAACGTTAAAGAACAAATTAATGTTTACTTACGTTCACTACTGTTCTACGACTGATGGAAAAATCACATATTTATACTCTAGGGAGAGATTTTTTAATCTACACGATATTTCTATTTCACTGATATTTACTTCGTATGATTTTATGTTTGAAATTTCTGTAATAATCAATAACATTAATCAATCAATGATTTTCATCAAACGATTATATATTTTCGAATAATATGCGTAATCGTGAAGCAATTGACGTAAAACTGAAAATGATAAGTTTTTCACTAATCCTTATATCACATGTTAAAAATGCGTTGTCTTCGAATAGAGCGGGGGTTATTTACTCAGAGTAACTTAAGAGCGCGCACCTTTGACAAAAATATCGTATAACTGTTTAGTCGCGCTTTGACTTCTATGAGCTTATATGGAGGTGCGCATACAACTAAATTTTTGAATATACGTTAAAATACTTATGCTAATTACACAAGAAACAAGAATTTTAAATCGGTTAAAAACAGCATTTTTGCGGGTTTGCTAAGGATTCTATTTATGTAATTGTTAGCTAGTGATTCATTAGTACGTTAACTTGACTTGCAACGGAAAACTCAAGTTACTTAGTTCAGAAACAAATTTCCTGAAGTTACAGAACCAAAATTGTATGAATACAGCATTTAAATGTATCACAAAGAATTTTAATTAAAATCAGCTTTAACGTTATTAGTACGTCAAAGAATTATTTTATGACAGAATTTCTCGTTACCGTCTGTGTGGAATTGGTTTTCAAAGGCCATTATTGTGTCATACTGACCACGTTTGTATGATACTTCAAAAGAATATTTTGCTTAATTAACTGTACTCTTCATCATATATAAAATTAAAATTTTGTGCAACGCTGAATACTGTTAAGCGACTATGTTTTGCTCGCGACTTCGTCGGTGTGGAATAAAAAGCAAAAATAACCTATGTTACTTTTGCATATGCTAATGTCTATTAAATGTCTGTCATAATTGGTCCAACCCTAGGACAGACAGACAAATAGACCGCTCAAAATTTTAAAGATCTTTAATTTTAAGTTATGCAAATACATCATAACATGTAGGTGAAAATGTAAAAAATATTACGATGTTATAAACAGACAATACACTTTCTGTCGATATAGATAAATGAAAATTAATATTTTATATGAAAGTTTATATCATTTTATACTTTTCATTTTAAGCTTTTAACAGAAAGTATAGGCTAATAAGTTACGGTGTTGTGATGGTTGGGGACATCCTCAACAAGGATTACTTCCAACCGTCACCCCGCTCTGTCCCCATGTGAAAATAAAAATGTTCATCCGTCCCACCTTTTAGTCCCACTGTCATCAATAAGGTGTCAGATGGAACCGTTATGAAATAAAATAAGATCCAACCGTCCCCTCGTCGCAAAGGGTGGGATGGATGAAACTTTTTATTCTCATACAGATGAAATGAAATTGGGAACAGTCCCACGTGGAGACTGAGTGGGTTGACGGTTGGGAATAATCCCTAAACAATAGTTCAGGTATTTTTTAAACCCAAACACAATGCGCGCCTTCTATATCTCTTTCTGGATGTGGACTTCCCCTCATGCCTCAACAGAGGGTAGAGTGTCAAATTTATTTAGTAGTATTCAACATAGGATCGTAAGCCTTTGATATACTAAGGTCTTAGTTGATAAAATTTCGTTCCATTGAGAGCTTCGTATATTATTTTACATTGGAAGAAGTTTATTTTTTTAAGTTGAAATGTCATTTAACGATCACTATACAATATGGTCGAAAATATGTTGGAGCACCATACATATGTAATAAATTATAGCTCTTATGGTGACAGTTTGGTCTACGATTTTCCATCATAAGTTTAAAACGTGTTTAACTCTTCGACTACTCGTATATTGACTCACAATAATGTAAAACTCGACTCGACGCGACGATCCTGGAATACCAAACTTTTCATGCTTGATTTAACTTAATGCTGTTGTGATTTTCGTACTGGAAAATGATCGAGAATAAAAAATAAATAGACTGGTGATATTGCATTTATTAATTTTCTCAATATAAACAGCAAGGAGCTCTTTGAAACGCGCAATAGTGAATGTAAAGGCGACTAATATTTTCTACTCCCATAAAATTCTGTACGTAGTTAAATAAAACTACTTGTTAGCATCTTCTGAATTAAAAAAAATCTTACGAAAGATTGTCCTTGTGTTAGCTATAGTAAAGTGATGATCACCATCATCAGCTCGACCAGTTAGGACAGACCAGACCTTAGTCAACCCAATGGGTTCACTGCCGGGTACGCGAACGTGCCGGCGAAACGCTGCCGCCCCGCAGGGCTCCAGCGAGGGCCCGCCGGCGTGCGAGATACGCCGCGGCCCTTCAGATGAACTGAGAGGGCCATGCGCGACGGGTCGGGGGACCAGTCGAGCCGAATGTGGCGGATGTGCCTCTTCTTGTGTTCCCGAGGGGGCCATCATCGTAGGGTGATGGGAGGGGCTTGACATCTGACCCCTCCCTACACATGTCGAGCCCCTACCAAGGGGCTCCCCCAAGCCGGGTCGTGGATAAACTAACGTAGATGCCACGGCCCGGTTGGGCGAAGGAGAACACCGCGGGGTTTAGTGGGTAGTCCGGCCGGAATTAAGGCCGGGAGTCCCACACGAAACTGTCCTTGCTGCCCCCGCAGCATGGACGGTGAAGTGCGTAAATGCATTCCCCGCGACAAAAAAAAAAAAAGGGTTCACTGCGGGTTGGTTGACTTCACCAATTTCTTCGCCGATGTGCAGGTACCAATGTAGGAACGTCGGATAAATGTACAAGATCGAAAAATCCATTGGTAGACAGAGATCAAAAGTGGACGAACATGCATCGATCCCGTCAAAAGCCTAACAACTGCACCGACGCTCTTTCCGAACATTTCATTTTTTTACTAATTTTCACGTGAAAACCTACAAGTAATTTTCACCCTTTGCAACTAAACGCTGTTTAAATTTGTGTCTGTGAAAAGCGTCTAGAACCAATTTAATTAATCTATCAGTCTTATTTACAAGGATGGAATGTTTGATTCAGTTCACTTAGTTAGACGTGGAAGTTGTAAACTGCGCTAACTACAATCTCGATTTTCAGAACAATCGATTGAAGGCAGCCTTTGATATTTGTTCCTGTTAAACGTTGTATTATTAGTGTGTTGTTTGATTGTATTTTCTGTCAAGCTGAATATTTCGAACTATGTATCATTTCACTATATGCGTATTGAGAATACATGCTCTATGTGTTAACAGTGGTAGAGTCCTCTTTAACATCTTCGACCTGCAGTGCCGACTCGCCCGGTGTAATACCACACAGAAGACAGACGTGAAGCGAAAGCAATTCCACGTTTGTCTGATGAGTGTGGTAGCGGAGGCCAAATTTTTAGTTCTTTTCCCTTTCCACCCCTTTTCTTGAGAGGACAGTATGGGAAGAAAAAGTGGATTTGACGGTGTAGGATAGGCATAGGAAGGGGAAGTATCCACTTTATGAGCGACTTCCCCTCCGTCGGATAAGGGAAGGCAATGCATCTGCAATAGCGGATGTCTGTAGACAGCTGTTGCTTCGCCATTTCGGAGGATTCAGGTGGTCGCTTGCTTCACCACCTTGTAATATAAAAAAAATGTATTTTAAACTAGCTGTTGTCTCGCTACATCGTCAGGGTGAAATGAAAATAGTCTAAGTAGATCTCGCGTAAGCTACCTTTCAATAAATGTCCAGTTGTTTCGTATATTAACCGAACCAAGCGCGGACTTGCGACCAGACAGAATGTACTTTTTTATTAAAAGTAATGCTACATCGTAACGTGTGTACGAAACATGAAAATTTATTTATCATGTTATACGAGTATATAGAATCTCTATTTTTATTAACTGTTAAAGACATTACGTAAACCCAATCAGGTTCTGAGCCGTTCAGAGACGCGGCGGCGGCGACGCAGCAACCGTGGTATGCGGAAAAATTTAATTCATAAGCTGACAGTTTTTGTCCCTATTTTTAGACTTTTACCCGACTGACTCAGGAGGGTAATGTTTTTCGCGCGTATGTCAATATGTATATGGGTTTGTACGTATGTTATTTTTTGGACTAGACCAATTTTGAAAATTGAAATGTCATTCTATTAGTTTTTTTCCATTGAATGTTATACTCGCACACATGGCGCATACGAATTATTATCGCACAAATGTTCTGCGATTGTCTGTTGTTTTGCAGCAAATTCAACTGTTTAGTTGCACAACTAAGCGAGATGAAACAGTTGTGCGATAGTTTAGTTAAAGGTGTGCACACGCTCTTAGACAGTTAGTGTTTTTTTATTAACAAAACGTGTTTTTAAAGAATTTATTTAAGACATGTAATAGCAGGTAGGAGACACACGTGTTTTACAGCGATATAACACAATCGAGCGTTTCCCAGTTAGGTTACGGTGAGAGAAAATTTAATTAAGTTGTCAGCGAGGCATCGTTACTCTGGAAGATTCGCAGGGGTCAGCCCGTAACTGTATAATATTTTATACGCTGATGGCCTAATGGAGTTGTTAGTGGACGGACACGAAATACAATTACGAAGCGCACTTTTAACTTTCGGACGGCTGACATGCGCGTACATAACTATGTTATGTTAGAGCTCGCTGCATCTTTTCTTTTGTCGAACTGACAAGCTCGACAGGTGTTGTGTTTCTCTTCCCTTCTCACAATTTTAAAACAAGAAAAAGACGACGATTTATTGCTTATATAAAAAATGTTTTTTTTCGAATAAAGCTGAATATTTGCAGTGGCGTCAAACGATTTTATACGTATTTTGCTGATGCGGGGAGCTGAGGAACGCATACAGCAAATACGGACAGATGATGATAATAATAATAGTGATGATGATGATGGTGAAACGATAATCTTTAGAACACCTATATGATGATTACTCGAAGATTAAAAATTGACAATTGTATGTATAAAAATATATATGTTTCAGATAAAAGTTGGTGATTTCGAACGATATTCGTTTCATAACTGCAGGGCATACGAATATATAAAAATAATAAGGAGTATTTGTCACTGTATACCTTATTATTTTCCTCTACGAACGGCAGGTAACATTTTTAAAGGTGTAATTATATTCAACTTTATTGCGGCTCAATATTAGCAACGAGCATGTTCAACATGGGCTCGCTATGAAGGGAAAAGCGTCTACTGTGTATGCCCCGCATCTTTTTAAGCCCCTTCGATATCTATATTTTGTTATTTATTGTCTTTTGCTAGATATTCCAAGGCATCGTAAAGTTTGCGTAGAGTCTGTAACTACTTTAAAATAATAATTAAAATGTTTATGACATGTCAAAAAATTGTTATGATCACCTTAAATAATACGGAACATTCTGATGCACTATGTTAGGTAAATCGCATCTATTCCATTTAAAACTCACGAAGGAAAGTGCTGGTGCTCTGTAATTAGTAATACGAGTATATTTGTATCTCTCTAGTTCACGAGTAAACGAAACCATGCGCTGTATTGCATGTTACTGTGTAATTGATTTTATTTTCCCGGTACTCAGTTTCTTCATACTCTGACTAATTAAAGCAAAGAGCTAAATGTAGTTTGATTAATCATTGGAACATAATGCTTTACACATTACATATTATTTACGTACTGTATTGTAAAATGAAAACGTTATTATTTAAAAAATCTGCATAACAAAACCTCGATATTGTTATAATTAATAGCTTTGTTATAATAATAAATTATTGTTTCAGAATATACCCGGCATTGTAATTTTAAAGACATGAACTGCCTCGAGAGTGTTTTAGGTAATTGTTTACTGCTATATTATTTTTAATTATGACTTTTCAAACTATTCCCGTATTGACCGGCGTGATACTTGTATTGACATATTATTCTGTCTCTGTTTTCTCAAAGAGAATGTAAGCGATAACAATATGTATTAAAGTCAGTGCAGTTTATTTAGGGTAAAAAAATATGTGATATGTGGAAGGCAATATTTCCTAAGTTTTTTCTACTTTTGTAGTAGCATCAACATTATCTTTTTGGCATGGAGAGTCGGCACAGTATTTACTAATTACCCATACATATCTCAGTATAATTTTCACTTTCATCGTATTCGACATAATTGTAGTCATCATCATCATCACCAGCTCACTAAACGTCCCCACCGAGGGGCTCAAAGCCTACACTAAAGTAAGGGTGACTAGGCCATAGTCAACCACGCTGGCCCATTGCGGGTTGGTTGACTTCACACATATCTTTGAATTTCTTCGCTGATCTGTGAAGGTTGCATTGTGTAGTGCTTTTTACAAAAAAATATAAAAAATAGAGTGACAAATGAATTAGGATTTTCTTTATTTGAACTGCACAAACAAAATTATGTTTGTAACCGCAGCGCAGCGCCCCTAGAGATTATTCCAATTGAGTCCTGACTTTATAAGGTCATTCGTCCGAATAAAACATAACAGTTTGGCGGTTAATTTGGCGTAATATTTATTTGTCAAATTCATAAATTGGGTTTACACTGAATCGTTTCAATTGCTTTTTAAATTAGGAAATGTATTTGTTTTAATAAGCGTTATTATTACAAATGACAGCAGTGACTACTGTTATTTTATACTACTACTAGCTTGCGCCCGCGACTCCATCCGCGTGGAACTAAACAAAAACTAAAGTGAGCCTATGTGTTGTTCCACACAATTTCATCAGAATCCGTTAAACCGTTTAGGCTACAAACTCTAACAAACATCCATCCATCTAAATTGTCGCATTTCTAATGTAAGTATGATTAAAATATGTTTTTTTTTACTACAGTACCTTTACAAGATGTAAGCGTTCGCTATCAAATTTTAAAAGACTACACGAAATGTTTGCCAGAGTGCGAGCACTTTGACTACCCACTGGAAGTGGCATTTGGACAGTTGGCAATGAACTTGCCGTTAAATAGACTACCTTTGATGTAAGTTACTTAACACATCAATGCAAGCCGCACTACGTTTTCAGTTAGCCATCTTCATCACATTAATGTGATTAGTTGCTTTGACCTTTTACTTAAGAACCCTCATATGGTATCTTTATCAACTTAAAATGTGGCATTTCAATCGTTATGTGTAAATTTGTAGATTACTAGATTTCGCTTGCAACTAAAACTCATTAAAAAAGAAGTAGAGTCTATGTTTTCGTCCAGACTATCCTCTACATATCTACAAAATTTTAACAAGATCTGTTCAGCAACTTAGACTACCAACTCTAAAAAAGATCCATCCATCTAAACTTTCATATTCACGATATTAGTAGGTTTTTATGGTTTTTACAGACATAATACAATTTTGGAAAACCGGTCCTTGTTGAATGTGTTCTTCAACGACTTAGTATCTACCAGATATCGACGTGATGTTTATTTGAATTGGCAAAATATACTTGGTATGTATGCTTTTACAATCCACCTTATCTTAATAGTCAAAAATCAATGCTTGTAAAATTTAGAGTACAAGGTGGCAGCGTTAGTAGACTTCCAGGTAAAGTTGGTGATGGGAATTACTGAGCTGTTAACTTGCGTGGTCAAGCGCAGGTATAATTAATTTTAAATCGATGCACCTAATCGTCCGTACGAGTATTTTAAATCAGATTAAATGTACACAATTCAAGACATGATAGCATCATGCTGTCAGTAGATGTTGGATTATGTTCCTAATAATTTAACCTCGTAAATACTTTTATAGTATTTCAGTACAGTAAAATTGTAGGGTGACGGTAAGACGGTGCGACTGACTACACTATCGCACAATTTTTAGTCATGCTTTGATTCCTATGAGCTACTATGGACACACTACTAGATAATTAGTTGTGCAACTAAACAGTTGAATTGGCTGCGAAACAATCGACAATCGCACTTGTACGATTGTCAATGTGCGCTCGCTCTAAGGAATAGTAAGGGATTGGAAGACATGGGGGTTTCTTTGTTAACCGTTACTATATGTGAAAGATTTTATGCTGTTTTTAATACTTTTTTGCAGCTTCCTTCGGTGGATTGTTAAGTCTGATGCTTGGGTTCACTCTAGTATCCGGCTTTGATTTCATAATGTTTTTTACATTTCGTGTGTTCTTCAACTCATCGAATCGGGTGGCCCCAGACAGCGATAGCTATAGACACAATTTTACACAGGACAAGGGTAACATTATACAAGTGGCAGAGACCAACAAGAAAATCACCGCAAATAAAAATAACAAAGAAATATACAAGTGGCTGAAAGACGTACAGAAGGCGGAAAAACATTGAGTTTGCCACAACACCTGGGCATATTGTTATCCTTATCACTATTATTATGATAGATGAGATAACTTTTCTACACTGACAAACTTTTCTACAGTGGTAGTGCCCGCTTTAACATCTTAGCACGAATGGGCCGGCACGCCCCCAGTAATACCACGACCACACAGAAGACAGGCGTGAAGTGGAAGTAATTCCGTGTTTCGTCTGATGGGTGTGGTGCCGGAGGCCTAATTTAAGTCCCTTACTCCTTACCACCCTTTTCTCATAAGGGGAGGATGGGAAGGGGAAGTGGATTTGACAGTGGAGGAAATGCATAGGAAGGGGAAATATCCTCTTTATGTGCGTCTCCTCCTCCGTCGGATAAGGGTAGGCAACGCATCTGCAATTGCTGATGTCTATGGGCAGCGGTCGCTTCGCCATTTTGGCGGATTCGGGTGGCCGCTTGCTCGTTTGCCACCTTATGTTACAAAAAAAAAACTATGTTTTTTTATAAGAGTGTTTCAGTAATGTAACCTTTAATAAAGTCTCTACATTTGACTAGTGCAGGATTTACTTGGAAATCACCCTGTTAAAAGTCGTCTCTTCTACATTGCACGTTTGTTAAAAGTTTAGAATGTTTGTAGTTTGGAAGTTGATAGAAGTTTCTTAAGATGTCTGTTGCACGAGTGCTTATAATGAAGTTACACTTTAGCATTGAGGAATAAAATAACAATGTGTGTAGTTTACATTTTTAATTGAATTAAAGTCAATCGAAGAAAAAACAGGCATTTTCATTTTTACATTCTAGATAAAAATAAAATCATGTTATAAAATGATTTATTTATTTTCAAACGTATCAATTATGAAATAAAAATAACTATGCATTTTACTAAGGAATAACTGGAATCCAAAAATAAATGTTGGAAGGTTTGATCGTATAAGAGATTCGTAATAGCTTTATATACGAAATCAAACTTCTTATGGGTCGTTAGGAAACCAACGTTGTTAGGAAACAACGTTAAACGTTTTTTATTCGATTACTTCATGAAATAATGGAAACTTCAGAAACCCAGTTTAATCCTCATAATATTATAATTATTTTGTTTAAAATTAAATACGTGTAGGATATATAGAAACCGTCGGAAAGTGTCAGTTAACGCGTGACGTCATGACATCATCGGCAATGCTTCTGCGCACGAGTAATGCATCATCATCATCATCATCATCATCATCATTGTCATCATCATCATTGTCATCATCATCATCATCATCATCATCGTCGTCATTATCGTCATAATCATTATCAGCCTTTGTCCGTCCACTGTTCGACATAGGCCTTTAATACCTATGGAAATGTGTATATATTTGGTTTTATATTTATCACAATTTATATCTTAAGTAATACTGATAAAAAAAGTAAAGTGCCATTTTTTTATTAAAGTCAGATAATCCCTTTAGAAAAGTGTGAAATTTATTTAACATCAATGCTATATGAAACCATAAAATTGTAACATTAATGTTATGTGTGGGTTCATGTAATCTTGTCCAATTTTCCGAAGCTCCATAAACAAATATTGGGTATCTAAAACTGCTGCGGGCGAATTCACACTGGCGGTGCAAATATGGCGTTGACGCCAAGGTTAAAAATATTACGCCGATAATTGACTTAACATCCTAACCATATTGCACCCGCTATCGTCAACGTCGACTGTATTTTTATTCTATTTCTTTGACATTCAGTAGATTTATAAATAAGTAATAGTTATTCTGGTCCTTCGAGTCGGACAAAGTTACATTTTAAACTTTAGTGACACATTACAAGTAATTCATATAACTTTTTTATTTTGTGCGTATCGTTTAATACTTTAATACATTGGTTAATTGTTCAGTTCTATAGATACAGGAACGTAAGTTAACAAAACATTTTTCTTCAAATAAGATTTTTTTTTTACTAGAGATTGTTACCCGCAACGTTTGATCGTGTTGCAGAAAATGCCCAGCTAAGCTGAACCCTGTGACATATGTCCTATCATAAAATCGGAGGTCAACTTATACTGGAAATTTAAATTGGGCTGGATTTCGTTTTTTCTCGGAATTAACAAGAGTTGTA
This sequence comes from Papilio polytes, assembly GCF_000836215.1. Taxonomy (NCBI): domain Eukaryota; kingdom Metazoa; phylum Arthropoda; class Insecta; order Lepidoptera; family Papilionidae; genus Papilio; species Papilio polytes. The sequence goes on along the minus strand of NW_013527660.1, from coordinate 353,399 downwards.
GATCTGACCTGGACCGTTAATCTGACAGAATAGTAATTTAGGTACGATCTATCTTATGTTTTAATTTCTATAATCTTGTCTGTTTGCAAAATACGTTAAAATAATTGCAGATAGGGATTAAAATGACAGGACTATAAGTTGTATAATAGTTTGAAAAACGAACGTTATAGATCGACAAACTTGTCTGGCCCGGTGAGCATAAGTAACGGTAAATTACAATCAAGAGTCACCTCTTACGCGGTTACTTTCGTCATAAAATGTAAAACTTAGTTCGTATTACATCTAAACTAAAGACCCTAATGTCGGAAAGAGATCATAAGTTACTGCCGACATCAAGGAAGCAAGATTGCCAAGGTTTGTCATGTTTTGACATTTGCAATTGATAATTTGACACATGTAAACAATAAAATAAAATTTACATAACTTTATGCGGATGCACGCGGGAACAGCTAGTAAAAGAATAAAATACGAAACTGCTACAGTACAACAATAGTATTTTTTGATATTGACAGTTGCGTTAGTATTTGTCATAATTTTAGTTGACGTGTCAATCTATAGCTATCTAGTTATGTTATCTATGTCTTAGGAGGTCTCACATAGTTTCTGATAGAAGTGGAAGATGGGATTTTCACCGGGCCAGAAGTATGTGTCGCATTGCAATTCTAATGGGTTTCTACCGAGGAACTACGAGTGGCATAAAATGTTTTCTTACCGTAAATATATGCCACTTTAAAATAGCTGATAATTTCGCCTGACAGTTATTTAAGGTGATGGTTGCATTTCCGCATACAAAACTACTTAAGCCATATTATTAGTGCAGTTGTTAGTAAGATTGTAGGTAAATTATAAAACATTCTATGCACCATTTATGGGGACAATTAAAATTTACAAGGTCACGGAAATATTTAAATAGTATGTATCTTCGATGTTTTTTTTTATTAACATTTTTTTTAAATCTTAACAAGCTGTTGCTGTGAGGAAAACAAATAATGAGAGAAATAAATGGTTACTCTTATTGTTTGTGATGTGCTTATTAGTTGGAAGTTCATTATAATACATATAAATACTTGTATGAAGAAGAAAAAAAAGTGCAAACTACTTGAACATTATTAGGAATAGTAAAATTGAAATTCGTTATTTAAAAAAGAAATAATTCTCTATTTCCCTTGTTCCGACATTCTTCATACTAATATTACAAATGCAAAAGTTAGAGTTTGTAGCGTAAACGGTTGGACGGATTTCGATGAAATTTGGTACATATGTAGAGGATTGTCTGGAAGAACACAAGCTACAAAATTTTGTTTTTTTCTTAATTCCACGCGGACGGAGTCATGGGTGAAAGCTAGTTTAATATAACTTACGATACCTTAAATTAGTTTCTATAGTTATTTGTTCAAGTTGAATACTGGCTATTGGTAAACAATTCTTCTACAAAAAAATGTTTTATCAAAAACCAATCCGTATTTATTAGATGACATCTACATTGTTCCATACGCGGTTTATATTGCACTGCTATTGTAAAGCGAATGAATGTAAACAAAAACGAATGTGTCACCATTTCGCAATCCTTTTATATTTTTAAAATAGATTCCGAATGTATTTTAACTGCGACCACGCTAAAATTTTGTCAAAAGTAATTTCAGGAACTATTGCGTACAAATCAAATATATGTCCTCTCTCCGACAATATTGGTTTTTTGGTACACAATCACTCTTTTGACAGGAATAAACATTGCAATGCGGCGGATATATGGCTTCAAAGTATATTAACACAATATTTATTTACACTACACGAGTTCGCCACAGCGAAATTAAAATTTAAATAGCTGATTTTACTCCCGCATATATCCGCTACCGTCCATGAAAAGTTCAGACAAAATCGATCGAGCGTTTTTGGGGATTATCCGTAATAGAGGTGCGGAGTTGCGGAAGGGCAGACAAAACTTTTTACTGTTTTATAACTATCACTAGGTCTAGGCCCGACGTTAAATAGAAGGAGGTTTTTTTTTACATTATTTTTGTATGGTATAATTTAAATAAATCTTAATACTTAATTCTAAAGAAAAACTTAAGACCGTTAATTTACCTATAGTTTGCTTTTATTCTTCATATATCTTTATATCTTATTTTTATGTATTTTAAATGATTTATTATAAAAAAAAAACAGATTTTATAAAAAGATAGAATGCCAAGAGCTGCGGAATGATGCCTCAAGCAACCAGTGGTCAGGGATGCAGAGATAGGAACCTCCTCACAATACTAGTGGTTTCTAAAATAACCGCCTTTTGAATCGGGCCCTTAATCCAACTGTCTAGCGAGAGTTTCTTGAGGTGGCGGTCGAAGCTTTTCGCTATAAGCCCGTGCACCGAAACGAATATCGATTTCATACGCCACATGGCGGTAATCTCGTCAGCCAAATCCAAATATTTTAATAATTCTTCATTTTCGGTTTTCACGAGAATCTCGTCATGTGGGATAGTGATATCGACTAACATTACACAACTCTCAGACCGATCTATTATTACTATATCAGGCCTATTGGCAGCAATAGTCCTGTCCGTAATAATAGATTGATCCCAGTAGAGCGTGATACGGCTATTTTCTAGAACTGGTGAAGGTTGATATTGGTAATATGGTACCTTAGATTCCACAAGAGCATATTTATTATTATTATTATTCTCATATCTTTATTTTCTTATTTTTATATATAACATATTTCACATGATTTTCTTAAAAAAAAAACAAAATAAAACATTTTATATAGAAAAATAGAAGTCCACCGGCTGCGGAATCCGATGACTCAAGCAACCAGTGGTCAGGGCTGCAGAGACAGGAACCTCCTCACTAGTCGTGCGGTTTCTAAAATAACCGCCTTTTGAATCGGGCCCTTAATCCAACTGTGTAGCGAGAGCTTCTTGAGGTGTTGGTTGAAGGTCTTCGCTATCAGCCCGTGTGCCGAAACGACTATCGGAATAATGGTAGTCGATTTCATACGCCACATGGCGGTAATCTCGTGAGCCAAATCCTTATTATTATTATTATTAGTATTTTCGGGGAACATTAAAAATTCAACACTAAAAATAGGGCGTGAAAAATCAAAGCGAAAGATAATTATAAATCACGAAATCGACAAATAGTAAACACAAGTACGAGAATAATAATTGTAACCACTAATCATTACGAAGGAGCGTTATCAATTAAGATTATCATTTAAAAACCCTGGCGTTCGTATCTTTATTTCAGTGTTGACTATGAAATCCGTGCAGAACGCTGACAGCTATTCAATTTTACTGTAAACATCGATAATGTTTAATTAGTATTTTGTGTACAGGCGATCTGGATTTAGTCCCGAAGGTGTTTACTGTAAGTATTAGTGATGTGATTGCTGAGCGTATTCTATCGATAATGCATAGCTCTATTATTATAGCCATTTTATATAAATAGGTTATCAAATTTTGATATTAATACACTCCATATTGTGAACATTTTTATTTGTCTCGTTATTGATTTATTGAAGGATATTGTTGTTATACAAATATGTTTGTGTTACACTTAAGATAAATCTCTGCTTGTCCGCAGCAATCCTTCAGTAAACATTTGTGATATTAATTACAAACGAAATCATTCGCACATGATTGTGTTCCGAGATGATTATTACAATTACCTCTTTGAATGTGTATACGCAATCTCTAATTAAACATAAATATTGCAGTTCAATTAATTTAATATGTTGACATACCAATGGTTTTCCTTACTAACTACTAATAAGACATTTTTTTAAATACTTTTATAATGAAGTCAGCATAATTATATCTTATGAAAATATGTTAATTACATTTAAGAAAAATTATCGTTTCTAATTAATTCGATCTTTGAGACGTACTTTGATTAAAAGAATTGAAAACATTATGTAAAAATATTATAATTGTAAGTATTACCATCTCAAATTACGATAATTGAAATAAGTATAAATAGTCTGGTACATTTAATTGACCTCAATAAAGAAAGTCATTACCGAAGGCTTAGATATTTTTTCCCTCATAAAAATTTACACAAAGCAGAAAAGCAAAGCAGAAAAAAAATCGTATAAATGTTGCCATGGAGAGGAAAATAATTGGTGATTTTATGAGGATGTTTTTCATATCTTCACTTATTCCTTTCTGTACGAAAGATAAAAAAATATTCCGTTACGTAAAATGAAAGTATGAATTACGCGGAATTGGAAATATGTGTTTGAAAATCTTTTAATTGATTACCGTGTTACTAGCATCTAACCGTTTATTTGCTCATCACGTAGTTCAGTTCGAAATTTTAAAACGCGATTTTATTTCGAGACGCTGTTGCGCCGAACACAATTCTAGGAACAGGCGGCACGAAAACCCCCATGGGGGATCCACCCCGCCTGTCCACCACTCGCAGCTGCCCACTGGCGAACTACGACCTTTCTGCGAAAAAATGAACTCGCATTTTACAAGTCGCCGTTAATTTTGAAACTTGTAATACATTTTCTCGTTAATCCAAATGAATAAATACATTGCACGTATTGTATGAAAATATGTTTAAGAAGGTAGTGAATTCAGATACGACGGCTAATATATCCATGGAAGCAGCATTATGCCTAATTCGTAGGAACAAGGGCAAGTTTATGTTATTTTAGTTTATGTTAATAATGCACCTATGGATTATTTACTTAAAAAGATTTAGATATTAATACTAATTTCTTTGTCTTTCTTGTCTATTATTATCTAAAGTATAATCAGCAGTCATATCGTAAAAATTTTGCGTAGCTCATAAATTGTTGCTATGGATTATTCTTTATCATAAATGCATTCCAGTGATATTAATTCAATCTGATACTTTGCATTAAAGATGATAAGAACTGTTGGTAAAGGATGGGACAACCTTTTGTAAGGTCGACGCCTTACAGAGTTATTTCGTTTAATTATTCCGATAATATTGACAATAGTCAATACGCTGCAGAGATCGAAAGCTGTTTGAATTTCATAAAATAAGATTTATTTAATCATGCTAATACTAATACTATAAATATGAAAGTTTAGATGGATGGATGAATGGATGGATGGATGGATGAATGGATTGATGTTTGTTAGAGTTAGTAGACTAAACTACTGAACAGATCTTAATGAAATTTGGCATACATGTAATGGGTAGTCTGGAAGAACACATAGGCTACTTAGTTTTTTTTTATTACCACGCGGACGTAGTCGCGGGCGAAAGCTAGTAACAATATAACAAATAATATTAAGTAAAGGAATATTTCCGATGAATCTGTGGAATAACGGCCAATTAGATATTTCCACATTATATATACGAGTACAGTTCTATTTGGAAGATAAGGCGATCATTTGGAATTCGCAGTATTTGCAGGAGTAATAAGTAACTCCCAACTATTCGACTGCGTTTGTGAACTAAGCTTTGACTCGGATGCAAGTAGAATAAGCTGAGAAATTCACATTTCCCGTTTTACAGTCCGTAAAGTATTTAAATGTTGTAATAAGAGAGGCGAAGTAGAGATTTTAGGACTAAGTCGAGCGTAGCAGTAGCAAGGGCAGGACCCATGATTCCAATTAAATGCCATACGTAAATCTGTAAAAGAGCAATTTGTTTGCTACACGAGTTCTATTTGCAGCGAGTGTACTTCACTGGCTGTAACATTGCCCCGTTTCGTTTGACTGTACGCGATTCGAGTAAATCCTTGCTCCGACTCCCTTACTATTGGTATTGTTTTTCATACTAATGTTTTATTACAATTACTTTGCTTTTAACTTTACTTAAAAGTTTTATGTAATTGTTTTAAACAAGATATTAGACAGAAAAGCGTATTTAATTCACAACTCAAAATTGCCATAGGAAATGAATTATTAAAAATAATTTAAACGAGAACGTAAATTTAAACAACCTGTATAAAACTGGATTGCGTTAAAAAATTGCCAATTAGGGATACATTATGAACTGTTTGAAAAAATGTACAAAACGGGTTTTTGTAATACCTTTCGTCGAATTGTGTTACCAACAAATTTCAATATCTTTGTTGCAGATAAAAGCGGAAGGGACAACATCGGATAAACTTTAAAATGTACTCGGTGGCGTCTCTTTTTATTCTAATTGTGTGTGTCGCAGCCAGTGGTACTGCATTAGAGGACTTCAGTAAGTATAAGATATGTATAGAGGTACTATTTATCTATACTTTCATTAATATACATTACTAGCATTCGCGCGCGACTTCATCCGCGTGGAATTAAAAAAAATAAAAGTGAGTAGTCTATGTGTTCTTCCAGACTATCATCTACATCTGTACCAAATTTCATTGAAATCCGTTCAGCCGTTTAGGCTACAAACTCTAACAAACATCCATCCATCCATCCATTCATTCATCCATCCATCTAAACTTTCGCATTTATAATATTAGTATGAAGTATGATAGTATAATTTGTTTATGAAATAAAAACCTAAATATACTTCTTTGTTATATACGATGTCAGCAATTAAAGCATATTTTTGAATAATGCTTTTTTTCATCAAATATGCTTACGATATTCTTAAGGCTACATTTTTCAATACTGGGTATTGGTTTCTTTGTTATTTGAGTTTTGACGTTTGCAACAATAAAACAGATTATTTTATGTCATGAGGATGAAGCCGCGTGCGAACAGCTAATTACATATGTAATTAGAGTAACAAATTAAATGTTGAGTACATAATAGACCCAATCTGTATGTAAGATATTAGTATTACGCGTAAACTTAGACAAAACACTTATCGCAAAAGTGTATTTTATTTATATCGACAAAAGTACATTGCGTTATCAGTGATTATTTAAGGCGGAAACGCTTAAGAATATAATGTTAGGACATCGATGATAAACAAATTATTAATACATAATTTAGATGTGTATTAAAAATTATAATAAAAAGTGTGTGCTGTACATTAGTTTTATAACCCTATGGTATGTACTCGTATTATGTTGATAGATGAAGGATTCTAATTATCATCTCTCCTGCCTTATCCTACTCCCGTAGGGTCGGCGCACCGGGTTTTCGTACTCCAAAGCATTCTATCATCCGTCATCTCAGTCATCACTCCCTTCTTGATCATGTCACCTTTCACGCAATCCATCGATCTCTTTCTAGGTCTACCTCTACCGATGTACCCCTCCACATTCATAACTAACATCCTTCTTGTTACATGCGATTCATCCCTTTTCATAACATGCCCATACCACTCTAACCTTTTACTCCTTATTTTATCAACCACTGGGGCTACTCTCAAACTTCCTCTAATAATGATAAGATGAAGGATTCTAATACGATTTTTTTAATTAAAAAAAAACAGACATTCTTATCATCTTCTATACGTCAACAGTGAAAAGATACACACGACAAAAATGCATCTATCTTCTTATTTTTTTGTGTAAAGAATAAGAACATCATGATCAATATTTATTAACCCAACGCGTCACGTTCGTGACAAAAGGAAAAAAAATCTATAACGTTATCGCAAATAACCATGCTATGTTTACAAAACGTTCCAAAAATCGATGTACCGACAAGAAGCGGACGATCTAGATTACTGATTTATCCCTGTTTCACACGAGGGCGGAACAGTGACATAGATAGTAGACAATTAGTACTGCAATTAACAAAATGCAAACACCTAAACTGAACAGAGTAGTACAGTCCTTGAACGTGTATTTATTTTTAAAACCATACTGTCTTTTCCAAACTATTGTTTTGATTGTCTGGAAACGACAGTATACTACTATTGTAGTACTGCGTTATTATCCTGTTCTGTCTCGTATTCTGCCCTCGTGTGAAAAGGCAATATGTTCAATAATTTTGTCACTGTCGCTAGATACGTAACAAACCGCAGAAGTTATTAAAAGCGCGTTAAATACCAACGTCACACATCGTCAGAAAATCAAGTCGACAAATTACTTTTTTAATTTATACTCGATCTAATTTTTGACGTGTAAAAATTATTTAATTTAATACTTTCGTGCAATAACAAAATTAAACTTTAAGTTAAACATTATAAGGCACAGTTTACAGTGTACTAATCAAGGTCTATAAATACACAGATTCGACCAGTGATGTTTACGTGCCGATAGTCAACAATAATGGTGAAACTGTGTACATTACCGAGGAACTGATGAGGAAACTCGAAGATGAATGGGAGACGTGGCATTGGACGCCGTGGCTGCGGACGAGGACCGAAGTGGCAGAGAATATTGTGCGGGAGATAGATTGCATCGGTGGTGATTCGATAGACAGTTTTCCTGATGACGCATTTACAGGTGAGTCTTGAATATGCAAATAATGCAAATGTAATTATTATTTTTTTAATTACAGTTATGCAATTTTAAATACAATAGTCTGATACAAATTAAATGATTCATTTTAAATTTGTTAGGAATGTCAGTTTATTAAAAAAATCTGCAAAATTGTTGTAAAATCTAAAAGTTAGCAGTCGACAGTTGTAACTTTGAGACCTTTGTTCTGAAAATCCATTCAGAGGCGACACTGCGACATATGAACAGACTATCTTATTTGTTAAAACATAATCCGCTCTTTCTCGTGCGTCCATTTGTAGAAAAGTTTCTCACTCGGATTTATCAAAGGGCTTAAAACGTTTCCCGTTTTCAGATGATCAACTGAGAAAAGGAGCATTTTTGCTGTACGTTTTATTCGGAGTGTACGCGTTTACACTTTTGACGATTGTTTGCAACGATTATTTCATTCCATGCGTCGAATTTATATGCGAGGATTTGAAAATACCTCAGGTTTGTGATTTTTAAACTTATCTTTTGAATTACCCGAGTTTTTTTTTATATTAGAGGAAGTTTGAAAGTAGCGCCAGTGGTGGATAAATTGAGAAGCAAAGGTTAGCGCGATATGGACATGTTATGCGACCAGACGCTGAAGACATTAACCAGAAAGTGTTATGAATGAATGTAGATGGCTACGAAGGAAGAGGAAGACCGAAGAAAGTATGGATGGATTGTGTGAAAGAGGATATGCCTAAGAAAGGAGTGGATTCAGATATGACGGCTGATAGAGATGTATGGAAGAGCAGCACATACTGTGCCGACCCTCCATAAGGGATAAGGGCAAGTTGATGATGATGATCAGACTTTTTAGATATCCACATATCATGTATGAAGGGTATTTCTCAAACGACTTTCTTTACGCGTTAACTCTTACGAGTATAACTTTTATCAGTACCCAAATCAATAATTTAATGTTATAGAAAAATTTAGTTTTGTTAAATTAAAAGGACTTGTAAATCTGTTCACGGAATATTGCATAAATATGCAACAACTCATTTTTCCAAGAGAGCAAATAGAGTTTATATTCAGAGAACTTTTCAAGTAAAATAACGATGAAATATCTCATCGCTATTTTACCTGAAATTTTAATAGACAGAACCTGTGAATCGTGCTCATTACTATCTGTCAAATAAAAACGAATAACAGATTTTAAAATTGCTTGCTCATTTGCTTCAATTTTAAGTGTCATTATCAACTTTACTTTACTAGTCTTAAAATATGACTAAATTTATTAAATATGGCGGCGCTGTGCCTAGTCCTTTTCTCTTTAGTCAAAGTGATCATATCATATTTGTTGTTGTTTTCATATAATGAGTTATTCCTGTAAGTGCTTCTGTAAACTATAATTTTATTGAAAATTGGGATTTCGGATTCAATAACAATTTTAAATGAAGTGATATTAAAATAGGCTTGTATTTTGTCGATAAAATTCATAGCCACTTATACTTTTGTGTTTTATAATGTGCAATGTTTTTTTTCTGTACTTTTGAATTCACTTTTGTTTTAATTATCTATATTTTTGTCACAGAACGTTGCGGCGGCTACCTTTATGTCGGTAGCAACATCGTGTCCCGAGTTCTTCGTTAACGTGATATCCACATTTCTTACGGAGTCTGACATGGGTGTCGGTACAATCGTGGGCTCGGCGATCTTCAACGCGTTAGGTGTTGCTGCTATTGGAGGTCTTGCTGCTATAAGTGTAAACAATTATTATACTACTATGTTAAGAAGTGATGCCTTATACGGGCTAAACGAACTCCCCAATTAAATCCTTTCTTTATGAGAAAATTTAGGGAGCAGACGATTTAAATTTGACCACATATCAGAATTATCGCGGAAGGATAACTTAGCTATTTCTTTTATGTCCTCGTGTTAATGAGTTGAGCGAAGGGATAATTAGTGATTCGGCTAATATTATTGCGGAGTCAACCAATTTGAAAGTATAAAGACGGACAAGATTGAAACATTGGAAGACGGATAAAGAAATTTGCCCACGTACTCCACTTTGTTGTGCCCAATCTTGTCATATAAACGAGATTCAAATTTAAATTTGAAAATGGCTAATGAATATTTTTGTTACCATATGTCTGTTTGTTTCATCATTGTTAGACTTTAAACTTGCTGGACATAGGTCTCAAACAAATATCTTATACAATATGCTATCCTCCGCCGTACATATTAATTCGTCGATTCACTTGAAGTGAGCATGCCCTACACATTTTCCCATTCCATGGCCCCCAGTCTGAAACCCTTCTCCACTTTTTCCCCTATGTATTGAAAATTTTAATTATAAATCTGTTTTCATCAAAACATCCATTCGCGTCCGAGTATTACATTTTGAATGTGGGCTTAAGTCTACGGTTACTATATTGAAATAGCAAATCCGATTATATTCGAATTCGAATAGTAAGTACATCATTGTGATGTTTTCTATATTTGTATCTTTATTTTAAAAAAGCAACGTAATAAAAAACTAATACAGATCTTTTTAACATTATAAATACGAAAGTTTGATTGGATGGATGTTAATGTTAGGTCTTCTTAATCCTGTTTAATCATTCAATGTGTTTTGTTTAATATATTGATACCTGTTGGTAATTACATCTTTTTCATTTCAGCCAATTACAATAGACCGTCGTCCAGTTACAAGAGATGTCATCATTTACATGTTCAACGTTGTCGCTTTGGTCATTATTGTTTGGGACGGTCGGATCGAGTGGTATGAAGCGTTAGTGCTCGGCATTCTGTACGTCACATACTTCGTTGTGATGTTTAACAGTGTCAGAATATTCGCTTTATACGATTCTATTATGGAAAGCAGATCGCGGAACAATAATCAACGTAAGTTTTAAGTATTAAAACAGTTATGTTTGTGTTCTTTAATGTTTGCCAAAGCAATCGCACAAATGTATTTGCTTTGTTTTCTAGATATTGTGACGAATGACAACAAGACCACAGAGGGCATTGATAACAAAGGCTTCAATAACGGCGAGATAGTGATTAACAATATTCCCGAAAAGGTTGCTGTAAATGAGAAAGGTAAGATAGATGTTAGCCCGGTTTCTGAATCTGAAAAGTTTTCATCAAGCAATGGAATGAAATAGGTTGGTGATAATGATTAAATTATGAATGATCTGATAATTTCATATCAATGTTACAACTCGGAAATCGGTAATTAATAAATTTCATGCAGATATCCAATACCGTTATGATAGATTGTTTTGAGTCATCATCATCCTCCTTACCCTGCACCCGTAAGGTCGGCACAACAAGTTTTTGTCCTCCAAATAACTCTATCATACGTTATCTCAGTCATCACTCCCTTTTTGGTCATGTCAACTTTCACGCAATCCATCCAACTCTTTCTAGGTCTAGCTCTACCGGTGTACCCTTGCACACTCATAACTAACGTTCTCCTTGCTACATGCGATTTATCCCTCATAACATGATCATACCATGCTAACCTTTTACTCCTATGTATATAGATTATTATTGAGCGTCGGTGGCTCAGTGGTTTGAACACTTGACTTGTAATCCACAGGTCTTGGGTTCGAATCCCGCCGCCGTGTACCAATGTGATTTTCGATTTTTCGAATTTTCATATGTACATAATTTACCCGACGTTCTTACGGTGAAGGAAAACATCGTGATGCAACCTGCACATATCGGCGAAGAAATTCAAAGATATGTGTGAAGTCGACCAACCCGCACTTGGCCAGCGTGGTTGACTATGGCCTAGTCACCCCGTATTAGGGTAGGCTCCGAGCCCCTCGGTGGGGACGTATAGTGAGCTGGTGATGATGATGATAAAGATTATTTTGAGTTTAAAATGTTATTTCATTTGTTTCAGCGGAAGAGCTGGAAAAGCCTAATAAAAGTGTATGGCGTTATCCAAGAGAAAATTCTTTAGCGTACAGAATTTGGTGGGTGTACACTTGGCCACTCAAGTTAATACTAACTTTTACAATACCTTTGCCCGCAAGATACAGGAAACTTTATCCGCTGTCGTTTATTATGTGTATTGTTTGGATTGGTGTTAATTCTTACTTCGTTTCATGGAGTATGACCGTTATTGGTAAGTAAAAAATCATCGTTCTTCTGTTAAATTTAGTATTTTGTTATTTTTTTTATATCATGTGTTAATCTGAATACTACTTTAAAGTACACGAGTAATGCAATATAACTGTAAAGTCTTGTAACATTCAAATGTTATGGGGGTTCGAGGTGGGAGGCAGGTTGGTCCACGTCGGGTGGACATTGCTCGCGGGGGTGTAGCTTACACGTACTACGCCGATATTTTCAATTGCGTTCCATCTAAGCCCGTACATAGAGCTATAAAGTTTGAATGGTACTTTATTAATCTTCAGAGTTGAAAATTATTCATTTTTTGCTTGTGATATAATAATTCTATTCATTATTAAATAGATAATTATAGGCACTGACAGGTAATGTTTACGACATAATTGTGTATTAAATATGCGATAAAAATGTTAATCACTCAAATATATTTAAATGATTAAATAAATCATTAGTCATTACTGATTTTGATAAAAACTTATTCGTTACAATCTATAATCATTTAATACCAAAGGGCTTATGATATTTCGATTACTTGTCTGGATTCCAACTTATTTATATACAATCGCCTATACTTCTTTATATGTATACGATATGTATAAATTCAATACTTTCAGTATACAGTATACTTTGGATTTGCTTTACAAAATTATTATGTTCTGCATTTACTTTGATGTATCTTTTTATTTGAAAACTATTCTCTTCTTTAATTACTTTACAATATTATTCTTATTTATTTTGTGCTTCTATTAAACTCTAGCGAATTACTTCACAGTAAATTTGCAACATTTCAGGACACACATTCTTCATACCGGACTCCGTGATGGGAATGACGTTTTTGGCGTTTGGAGGCTGTCTGCCTGAGGCCTGTTCTATATTTATTATGTCGCGGAGAGGTACGTATTACGAAAATACAACTTTTACCATAGGTTTAATTATATCATTTGTTGTACCAAAAATGTTATTGACTCATAACGTAAGCCTTCGTTACCAATACATCAAAAAAAGATCTTCTTTCTAGGTACTACCTAATACTTCATGCATGATCATGTTACCTTTCCAAGACTCCTGAATTGTTACTAATTTGCTTAGTCTAGGCCAAGGCGCCACATCTTTATTACTTTTTTTCTTAATGCTACGTTTTAATTGAAATAACAACTTGACTTTCCTTTTTACTTCTTCGAGTCCTTTTATACCCTAACGTGTGTAAGATTTATCATCGTAAATATGCTACAAATATCCTATTTCCTACATTTATGATTCCCTGACGCATATTCTATCTTCATCTCCTTTTGTAGCCTTTGTGTGTACAATGTTCTACGATTGCAATTAAGCGATTCCGAACAACTTCAAATCCCATCTGTAATAATTAGGTAATATTGCGAAATAGCGAATTATAGAGTTTGCATTCACAAAGCGTACAGCGAGCTGCGTTATTGAATATGAAGTGTGCTTGAAATTCGAACATATGTAGAACTCTGGCAACAGCGAATCGTGTTTATCGGACATTTAATATGTATTTTATCGATGGCAATCTAGTGTGACCAGTGGAGTATTGATTGTGTTTTCGACTACGTGAAATATTATTGTTCGTTTAATCTTCTGATAGGAGTTGTGGACACAGAAAAAAGCTGATTTAATCATTGCCATGTACATGTTGCAATCAATTTGATTAAAGTTAATGCGGAAAATGTTACGTACCTGTTTCTTATTTTAATTAATAAAATATAGTCATTATTTTAATTATTAAACATTTTTTTATAAAACAATAGATAGGGCTTTTAGATTCTTTCATAGAACTCTTAACATAATTCTGCATGGTAATGCCAAGATTAACAAAACATCAAACAAAGCAAATAAATACATCACTGAAACAATTGTGTTACCAAAAAACCTTGTTAAGTAACTTTGAGTATTTTACGCCTTTCCCTTTACTAACAAGTTGTACTCCGATATCATTATGTGTTTCCATTATCGTTAAACTTGTATAGAAACAGGCCTAATTAAAGAAACTGAGATATTAATTTTTAATAAAATGTTGGCTGTGTAAGCGAGAATGTTTTAAAGCTCGGCGTAGTTAACAGATGATCTACATTTATTTAATTACATGTAATCTTTGTTTTCAGGTGAAGGCGGTATAGGTGTCTCTAATGCGTTGGGAGCTAATTCTTTAGCGATCCTCTTCGCTCTCGGTGTACCTTGGCTCATCAGAACCCTGACATTAGTGGGACAAGGCGCGGAAAGTTCTGCAGTGTACATAAACTCCGCTGGAATCGGATTTATTGTGGGCTCTTTGTTAGTTGCGGTTGCTGCTTTATACGTTACTCTGTTTATTGGGAAGTTTCAATTAAGGAAACGAGTTGGTGGTGTTTTAGTTGTACTTTATGTTATCTTTATAACTTTCGCTATTCTAGTAGAGATGGGTATCATTATTGATAAAGGTATCGATTTCTGTTAACGATTAAATTTCATTAAGACTGTACACGGGTGTGTTTGAGTAGACGACAGCGGCTGTTTCAATCTGTCCGTGTACAGTTAACCTTAGATATTTTTTTCGCTGCAATTATCAAGGACTGATATATTTATAATACGGTTTGCACTTAAAGATACAATTAATTTATGGAGATTGGTTAAAGATGAAACAAATTAAATTTTAATAATTGGACAAAAATCGCCGCGCAATTTAAATTGAAGTGTACTGTCTCTTCGTAGGCAAGGAAACGTAAATCTTCGATATTATTAATGTATACTTACGTCGCGAGTCGTTACCGCGAGCTTTCTATTCGGTCAACGGTGGCAACTTTTATACCGACGATCTTTGCAGCGGCGCTTACCTGTGCACGAAACTCTACCCTATTACATTAGCACTAAAGTCTCTTTTTGAAGATTTATGTTGCCTTGTGTACGAAAGGTCTAACTTGTAAATAGTTCGTTTACTACTATGGCTGAGATTTAAAATCTTTTTCCAGCCTATTTCCGTCTTTAAGTAGATAGATGGTAGATCTTTTTCGAAGGTGATACCTATTTAAATTCTCTAAGAGTGGACTAAAAAGTCCTGCGAGAAAAATGTAATCATATAATTCTGTAGATATTCTAGTTAATGTTTTAGTCAATTGTAGAGAATTAGTCATTTAAATAATAGAATAGTTTGTATAAATAAATATAAGTCATATCATTCTGAAATATGTGATAACTATATTATGTATAAAATGCATTATTTAATTTTTGTTTGTTTTCTTCAAACAGACAAGTGCTTATTTGAGAAGTACAATAATTCTTTCGAGATGTTTTAATCATATTCTTTTAGAGATCGTATCAGATAAAAAACAATAAAAAAAGAAACAAAGCCAGGATATTAAAACTCGATTTTTTAATATAAATTTAACGACACAATTTAGAAAAAAATCGACTTGAACCCCTAAATTAGTTTAGATCTGACTATCAGTAAAATAATTTAAATAGGACTTGAAACATAAATTAAAAAAAAAAAAACATTAAAGTAGTTCTTAATTGCAAAATTCTAAATAACATTATAAGAACTGCAAGCAAAAAGTTTCATTAAAACGAAAAACATGTTTGTTTTTTTATTTACATCTTTAGAAACCCTAACCAGCTAACAATATGAAATATAATTTACAAAAAAAGTCAACTAAAATCATAAAAATCGGTTGACGCATTGAGACCAGAAACGTCGTGACGCTAAATTTTCTCAAATGCCTTCTCACTAATATTATAAATGCGAAAGTTTAGATGGATCAATAGATGATTGTTAGAGTTTGTAGCCTAAACGGTTGAACGGATCTCGATGAAATTTCGTATAGATGTAGAGGATAGTCTGGAAGAACTCATAGGCTACTCACTTTTGATTTTTTTAAAATTCAACGCATACAGAGTCGCGGGCGAAAGCTAGTCATTTAATATAAAAAAAAATTGACGATTATTTGCAAATTTTAAATTTTTTTTTATGCTGGGTTTCTGAAGTTTCCATTTATTTTATAATTACCTAGCGATTCATTAGTATTCGGTTTACTCATGTTTCGAAGGAGTAACTCAAGTTACGTAGTTCGGAAACGCATATCATG
The DNA here is from genome assembly GCF_000836215.1 of Papilio polytes. Taxonomy (NCBI): domain Eukaryota; kingdom Metazoa; phylum Arthropoda; class Insecta; order Lepidoptera; family Papilionidae; genus Papilio; species Papilio polytes. The sequence continues at coordinate 336,894 of NW_013527660.1, read as the reverse complement.
AAGTAACAGAACCAAAAACACTAGCGAATTCTTAAAAGTATTTGGGAAACCGGTCATAAATCAGATTAATTTAAAACATCGACATTTCCAATCTAAATGTATAATTATTATTTAATAATCCAAAGTCGACCATTCGATCAGTCTATATGATACTCTGAGATGTAATTTTACGTTCATTACAGAATCCAATTAATGAACATCTATTTATACCTATTATATTAACTTTGTAATTAATTTTCGGACGCTTCGTACTGTTACACTTAATTATCTATGTTGATAATTTAATCAACACAAGATAATCTATGAATTAATTTAACAGGGGTTAGAGGCTGCACGTAACATGAAAGTCGAACAATATCCGACGGCAAAAATATCGATTCAGTCATGCACAGGTTTAAATATTTTCCCAAAAATAACAATGGATAACAATTTTATGCGGATTTCGCAAGAGCATTTATTACACACACTCGTGCACATCAAAATAATGAGTGGAATGGAAAGTTTGAGTGGAAAGAATAAGTTGCTAAACGCTAATCTTCGGAGCCTACTTGTACAATGCATTTAAATCATCCTATCATTATAAAAACTCACACATTTGACTAAACTATCGCACACATGTTTACTCTCACTTTGATTCTTATGTGCTATTACGGAGGTTCGAATTTTAGTTGCGCCAAAACAGTTGATAAACTGCGAAACAATCGACAATAGCACAGTTGCGCGATAGTTTAGTGAGGTGTGCGCGCGCTTTAACCCTATAAATACTTTGCTTTAATTATTCCACGAAAATGAAATTATTAGTGCTGGAAAACAAAAGCAAGTATCTGACATAATTTCATGTAGGAACAGGCTTGTGAAAACACTGACTTGTATGACAGTACCTATCATGCAAGAAGCATGATGTCTAAATTTGCGATAGCCGGAAGTGCACGTAATTTTAGAGAGCGGTCTAAGGGAGCTACGAAGTTTGATACTGACAGGTCTCATCGCGAACTATCTTGTAAACAGACTACACTGGCATTTTCTATTAAGCGTTGAGCCATTTTCTCGTCCAAACTCCGCTTAGCTTCAACCCCTGCACTTACAAAGAAAATGTTTTTATATTTTCTAAAGCCTTGTAGTACTTATAACGTAAGATTTTTAAAGTTAACACCTGAATTTAAACGTGAACACATTATTTATATTTGTTTAAAAAAGTGCAAATGACCTTAACAATTTAATATAACATTTTAAAAATAACATTTCAAATTATTTTTCTATTACATTCAATAAGAAGAAGCAATTTCAGTACAGAAATTACAAATCAATATGTTGCGAAGCCGCGGGAAATAGTAACTTAATATGAGCGACCGGGACGTAGGAGATTTACTCTTGTTCCTTCAACTGCAACATTTCTACGGATTCAGAGAGCCTTTGTGAGATTTTGAAATAGGCAAGCTGGAACGACTTAAACTCATGTCTATTATACTATTTTATTATCTCCTCACATGAAGCAATACAACTGAAAGTTTTAATTATATTGAAAAATAACTTTATTTAGAGAATGACGACTTTTTAATCTGTTCAGTCGTTTAGGTTCCCAGCGGACTAAAGGGAATAATTATGTAATCACAGATTTATTATCTCTTTAAAATTCGAATAACATCGACATACTGTAAAAAATCTGCTTGACTGTCCATCACTCAAAAAATGAATTAATATCGCTTCAAAATTGTCAAGCAATTTAGGCGATAGGAGTTCACAATAACTTTTGTACAAACCCACTTAAATACGTCCTCACGTAAGGTTACCCTTTTAATCGGACAATTAGTGTCCACTAAAACAACAATTTTGTTAACCATCCATATTAAAATAAAGCCAAATAGCATGTACTTACATCAAACAAGATTGTCTCGAACATTATTTGTTGCAGTATCCGGCGGAAACTTGAGCTCTTCACTGAACCTTGCTTCCGGCGGCGTGAAGCAATTTAATTGCCCTGTATGCTAGCGAGATAATATTAAATACTGTGAGAATTTACATACCTTTTTTGCTTCAATTGTTTACATATTCTTCTTACTAATTTTATGTTGAAAATTAACAACATACTTTCATCATCATCATCATCCCCTTATCCTACTCCCGTAGGGTCGGCGCAACGGTTTTTTGTCCACCACATAACACTATCATACGTCATCTCAGTCATCACTCCCTTTTTGATCATGTCACCTTTAACACAATCCATCCATCTCTTTCTAGGTCTACCTCTACCTACAACACACTTTATTAATTTAAATTAAAAATGAATCTTAATCTCATGTAAAAATTAACACAGAAAAGTTTATGAATCATTTATTAATCAACGTAAACTAAATAAATATACGAGTATTTCTGTAAATGTTAATTGTATATCCAATATTCTTGTATTACTAAATAAAATATTAGTTTATTATACTAAAGTATATATTATGAAAATTCTTTCAAGTTTCACATCCCGGTCTTCCAATACTTTTACACATTGGTTATATCTCGGACTCTACCAATAAAAGGTCATGATGTAAGGTCAGGATCTACGAAGAGCGAAAAGGAGAGAGAATTCAATTTATTGCGTGCCCGGCGAGACAAAATACAGCGGGTAACGCGTTGCCTGGCCGTTTACCTGAATTTATTATCTTTTTTTTTTCAATACGTTTTGTATCATGTAGGTAGTTACTACTTTTAAAAAAAATAAAGGCGCGATGGAGGTGATGGTGGTGATGATGGTGGACTTGAGCTTACAAGTAAACATTGTTATAAATAAGTTTGCATATACTCGTACACTGTGTAACTACTTAGGAGTAGATAACTGTAAAATATTTAATTTAACTTAATTCAAGTTACGGCGTATCGAAGATGAAGAAAACTTTTTCACTTTCCGGTGTAGTCTGTAGTACACCAACTTCATAACTTAACTAATTTTCAGAAATTGATAAGTACAGAATTTTTCAACCTGTATAAATATTACTTAAACATTCGCATAGTATTTTCAAGATTATTAGTACGATATTTTGACTGACATGTTTAATTACATTAAACTTTTTTTCAACTTTTTTCTAGTATCATTATCATCACCATCATCATCATCATCATCATCACATCATTATCACCATCATAATCATCGTAATAATCGTTGTTGGTCTGATCACGGCTGGACTTAGGCCTTTCAGTAGATAATGAATTAATTAATCCTTGCTACGTGGGCGGCGCGGCGCGGCTTCTAGTGATGTGCATTCAAAACATTTTCCAATACAGCAAGTACAGATTTTCAATTCACGTGTGAACAATAACTTGGTGTTAACATGTACGATAGGGTGACATTGAAATTATAAGGTCATGTCCACGTAAACTAGCGGGCGCGGGAGCGGTAGCGATTTGAGCATCAAGCGTTCGAGCGTACTCATGCTTGTATTCGATCACATTTATTTCGCGGAAAAATAGAGATGAGATGCTACAGATTATATGTTTTGTATTTTAATATTGGTTCTTTATGTTCCAATCGGACTCGCCACCGCGTCCGCTTATATTTACGACCACGTCTGTATTTGTGGGCATGTATAATGACTATGTAAATTAATTATTCAACCTATCAGTTTGTTTCACTGAACTTACGCAGACAGATTCAAAATAGATTTATACCATAAAATCACTGCGCATTTACTTCGTTCTATAGTGAAAAAAGAAAAGTGAAAAAGGTATGAGTATTGGGTTTATGAAAGTGTTTCCATTCCTGATACAAGTAGAAAGGCATTATCAAATTTTTTTGAAAACCTAACAACATCACTCTGTTATTTTTTAAGGCTGTGAAAACCTATGGTTTTATAATAATCGTTTCAGAAAAACACTATTCTATGTTTGAAATTACATACATTATCGTCTAATTAATCGGAATTTATTGACTTATACGACAGTAGCCGTTACGTTTAAAAATCTCAATTTTTACTTCGTCACTGAGTGTATGAAAATAAAAAATTAAAGCCATCCAACAGGCACCGTACATTTTAGGAATAAAAGGCGGGCTATGCATCATTCGAGGCATCAATCTCCGTGCCAAAGTTAACTGAAATCCATTTTGCAGATACTTCGTAACTAATATCTATGCTGCATTTCATCTGTGCTTATTTCTGTAATAGATGGCAATTATAATGAAGTCTCAAAAACGATCTAAAGTCCACAAGTCTTCTTGGCTTTTAAGTGTTCACGACGTAACAAAATATCAACAAACATTGGATTTTATTCCTATTAAATAATGACTGTAATGTTAGAAATTAAATTGCTCCTCTCATTAGCGTAGCGGAATTCAAAATCAGTTCCACGGTAGATATATCCGTTCCATTCCAATTGTAACCAAGTTGTTCATATAGTCTACCCGTCATTCGATACTCTCTTAAGTCTCGACATACGGTAAAGCAGAATCGTACCGTAGGTTCCGACACTTGCATTGCATATTGTCATCCCTTTCACCCTTCTTAAAAAATACAGACAACAATATGTCAATACAAGTGATCGACAACGCTTACAGAATTGTTTTTTTATTTCTTTATACAATTTCCCAAGCATGGAACCTAGAGCCTTTAATATTCTTCATTTACAACATTACATTTTTTTTATACATTAAACTTTTTATTTTTACGAATTTTATTAATACTTTTTTTAACATGCATACAGAATTGTATGTGTAGAATGTATTTAAAACAGTCAACATCTTAAACCCACGCCCTTTCCTGAGAGACGTGCGGCGTAATACGTTAATGCGCTTCGGTGAATTCAAGAAAACGCCACCGTGAAATTCTGAACATCGTACATTTCTAATTACAGTAACGATATTGTAGGTATTTTTAAAAAAAGTTTTCTGTCGAGAGTCCCTCTGTCGAGTGGTTTAGGAATAATGAAAACATATAAATGTGTAATAATTTTATTAGTAAATATGATTTGTCCAGAAAGCTTCTTAGTTACTAAGTGCTAAGATTGGTTACTTTATATTTTTTTGCAATGAAAAGTCCCTGATTAAAACGTTCTGAGATATAATTATCGTTTGTATGCAAATATTATTATAACACAAGAAAAATCACACAAAACTGAAACATACAAAGTTAGTCACCATGATATTGTCCAAATATTCGAAATACGAACCTTTGGTTAGAATTAGATTCAACATCCTAAAAAACAAAATGTCAAGGAAACTGGCGGTGTCCACCTTTAAAGCTACAAATAGTTGAACATTTTGAAACGAGTTTCGGAACAAATGGCAACAAAACGCAGCTTATAAATGTATCTGTAAGAAAAAGAAGTTAACTATACACGGCTTTTATTTATTACTGTTTCTTTTGCACTTCTCACTGCCATTTTTTCCCTTTTATTGGGAGGGGGAGGAGGAATTTATCTTCGCACTTTTGTCTTATTATTTGTAGGATAAGGTGGATTCTGTATACAATGAACAAGGCAATTTTTCCAGAAGTGGAACACCGCGGATGTCTGCCACAGTACCTGTGACTGATGCAGCAATTTTTGAGAATCCATCCAATTTTACGAAATCACGAAACATTTTGATTTCGCAGTAAACTTCGATATGGGTTTTCGCTTTGACCTTTCATGACTCGGTTCCCAGAACGCTCCAAGAGATGTTACAGTTAAAGTAAAAGAAATCTGCATTTAAACCATTAATGTATAATTCATTTAAGAAACGTTGAGTCCTTTATCTACATTAAATCGGGAGATAACAGAAAATCAGTACAAGCTGTAATATTTGTGATAATAGTGTTTCTGCGAAAGCGCTGTTCATAAATGTATTATTTTCAAGGCGAGCATTCAAGCAATGAAATGTTACTGGGAAACGAGCAACGAAAAACATTTTTTCTTCATTTTTATAAACAATATCATGTTAAGTATTTGAAAATATACAGTGCTATTAGATGACGTAAAAGCTTTGGAACGTAGGTGTCACTAAAATGTCTTCTTATAATACTAAATTGTTTTCAAGTCACAATGCATTAAGACCGGGCGCACACCTTTGGCTACATTATCACACAACTGATTTACGATTGTCGATTGTTTCGCTGCCAGTTCAACAGTTTAGTTGCACAACTACAAATCGAGTAGTATGGTCACCTCTATAAAAGCTCATAGGAATCAAAGCGAGACTAAACAGTTCTGCGATAGTTTAGTTAAAGATGTGCGCGCGCTTCAAGGGGTAAAGTTCTTCGATAGCTAATGCGTCATTAAATCTTTTGTAAAGGTATCGTTTTCTCCGATCATGTGACTCGCGTTTGCTCTTGATATTGCGCGTCCTATCGATTTATTTCTAGTAAAACTAAATGCGTTGTAATTACAAAGTCAAGTCAGTCAAGATGCAACATTTTAGGAAACAGAACTTCTCTGGTACATATCAAAAACTTCTATTTTCTTACCTCAAAATTCTCTCTAGTGTTTCAGGTGCACGTTTGGCTAACGTATGAACATTGATTTATATCAAAACTAGCTTTCGCCCGCGACTTTGTTCGCATGGAATTAAAAAAAAACAAAAGTGAGTAGCTTATGTGTTCTTTTACACTATTGTCTGCATCATACTAAATTTCATCGAAATCCATTCAGCCGTTTTGGCTACAAATTCTAACTTACATCCATCGATCTATCTAAACTTTTGCTTTTATAACATTAGTATGATAGATAGTAGATAATAGTAAGTTAATAAACTCAAGTTAAACTCTTATAAAACTAAAGTACTCGTAAAATAGACATTCATTAATATATTAAATCTGGTTTAATTAAGGCAGTATACGTCACTGGTTTTCACGAGAACACTATCTAGTTCTTTTGAAATATCAGCGACAGAATATCATTGTACAAAATTTCATATTTCAATATTGTAAATTTCCACAACTACTGCATGGATTCTTTTAATTAATTTGTTTTTAAAAAACTACTTAACCGTAGCTAAAAGGTTACGTTGCTCGCAATATTACATTTTCAATATCGCCGCTCGGACCTGTTTAACAATATTTAAATGAAATATAATTTCAGTCCAAAATAAGTACATACATCTATAGGTACTTATATATAGAGTATGGAAAACATGAGGGAAAATGTCTAAATAACTGTTGCCCGGGACTCAGAGTAAAAAAGCACCTTAATTAGGTACTTTTAATTAAGGTTTTTTCTATGCTCTATTCAAACTTATAATTTACATCTAATCCTATTTTCAGCCAGTAAGTACCGTTCAGCTGTTTTTTTTTGTTTTGTTTATTTAATTTTTTTTATATAAAAAGGTGGCAAACGAGCAAGCGACCACCTGAAACCGCCAAAATGGCGAAGCGACCGCTGCCCATAGACATCCGCAATTGCAGATGTGTTGCCTACCCTTATACGACGGAGGAGGAGACGCACATATACGAGTAGAGGATATTTCCCCTTCCTACGCATCTCCTCCATCGTCAAATCCACTACCTCTTCCCAACCTCTCCTTATAAGAAAAGGGTGGTAAAGAGAATGGGACTTAAATTAGGCCTCCGGCACCACACTCATCAGACGAAACACGGAATTGCTCCCATTTCACGCCTGTCTTCTGTGTGGTCGTGGTATTACACCGGGCGTGCCTGCCCATTCGTGCTAAGATATTAAAGCGGGCACCACCACTGTTAAATTTATTTTACACATTTTTATTTTTATTTATTAAACACACAAATGAATAAAAGCGTCTTTAAAGTTAAATTCGAGTTTGACAATACACTTTGGGTATTAAAATTTAACCGTAGGTAATGCTAGATGTTTATCTTAACATTTGCATTTACATGGTAATAATATACGTAAGACTAATTAAACCAATGTAACTAATAATGTTTCGGATTAAATCACAATACCCTTATGCAGTTCAAAGACGTTAATTTGATTCGGATTCAAAGAGAAGCGTAGCACTGTAGCGCATTGAACTACGAAAACGAGATACCTAGTAACGTTGAGTTCCGCGTAGAGAACATGTAGCTAATCGATACGTCACCGTACTGTATCTGCTACGGACTGCTACATCAACACCGTAAAATTAGCTTTGGAATCTAAACACGAATAGAGTATTTCAGTAACCAAAACGTGTATGTATGTATATACCATAGTTTTTAGACCTTGGTATATCATTGCGAATATTAAATATTATAATTCTTATAAACTAGCTGTTGCCCGCGACTTTGTCCACGCAATATTAAGATAAAAAGTAGCCTATAACATGCCCGTCTGTGTCAGCTACTCTTCGTTGAAAATCTGATCGTTGCCGACCCTGCCGTTTTCGAGATTACCCGGACCAACAGACAGACAAACAAAAACTTTTTAAATCTGTAATTTCCAGCAACGCAAAGAACGTCATCTTCCAATAATCTGGAATTTTTCTTTGGATATTACAAACAGACACAAATTTTATTATACGTATATATGAATGAATATTAAAATCGCTTTCAAGAGTGTAGTTAACATAAATTAACTAAGCGCATACCGTCTATCAAATTACTGCTTAACAATATTCACATGACGTGGGATCGGAGTCTATTTATTAGATACTAGCTATCATCCGCGAAACCGACCGACCGGAATTAAAAAACTTTATAAGTAACACGACCGTAGCATACCATGATGTTCCGTTAAGCCATGTTGAAGCTACGTAAAAACAAACAGCCATCCATTTAAACTTGCTTTTATAATATTGAAAGTAAAAGTACAATAATTCAAGGTGAACATTTCTACGTAAACAACATTGTTGTTGTTGTTAGAACCGTTGTTTTTAAATAGCGAAAGAAATCTGTGATGTTAATTAACAAGAGAATCTAGTAAAGGGTAAATTCTTAAAAGGATAATGCTTTTTTCTCAATGTCACTCCATTAGCTTCAGACTTTGCCCGTCGGCGATATTGATTTTCTATGGCGACTGTAAATTAAACTTGTAAACAGTATTTAGCTTTTGTTATTTATCAGAGTCTATTGTTTGCATACTTTTGCGCTTTATTAAATTCACATAATTTTGTAACATTATAAAAAAATCACATTTTTGTTTGAAACGTGCGCAGATTCCATCACGATGTTTTTTTGATAAAGGGCAAATATTAGTACACAAAACTTACGTTCATATTCCCATAAAATATAAACCCCTGGATGGGTGGTGGGTCAGACGAAAAATACGCAAAACACAACGTCAATCATTCGTTTAACTTTACTTTGTGAACACTGCTTCCCTTTGTGTGCTTTGTAAACACTTTTCACGTGCAGCCTGCCAGGTAAACGCATGAAACTGATTGTGCGAAATGACCCTTTGAAGCGGAAAATTAATAATCAAAAATATATGTTCCGCGTATTGAAATATATTATTTGAAATGTGCAAATATTAGTATTTCTCTTTGTACGTGTTCAATGATATCAACATTCGATTCTAATACTTTATCATTAACAATTAGGTGCGTCGGTGGATCATCGGTTTAAGCACTTACATTACTATAAGTCCTGGGTTCGAATCCCGTCATACGTCAATGTGATTTTCTATTTTTCAAATTTCGTATGTAAATATTTACTTGACCTTCTTACGGTGAAGGAAAACATTGTGATGCCTGCACATATCGGCGAAGAAATTCAAATATATGTATGAAGTCAACCAAACCGCAATAGGCCAGCATGATTGACTATGGCATAGTCAACTCTAACTTAGAGTTGCTCCGAGCCCCTAAGTGGTGACGTATAATTGGTGATAATGATGACGATACTGAACGATCGCTTTTATTTAACAACACGATAACACGTGGAAATATTAAAGCCGACCTTTTTTTTTATTTCCTCCCTAACGAAGTTTGCGGGCAGCTCGCAAAATGTATATTTGACTATCATCTTGAAAAAAAAAAATATTCCATTCATAATTTATATAAAAGTAAAGAAACGTGATGCAAGATTACTTGTGTGGTCGTTTAATTTGCGTTCGTCTAAAGGTAACCGTCGAGACAAATTATACTTATCGTCTGGAGCTATCAATCGAATACTAATGATTGTCGAATTACTTTTTACGAATAGACATCTTTCTTGGTATTTTGATTTGATGTACACGTGCTGTTTAACCCGCTTCATGACATACAAATTCTATTTTATATTATTCATTACGCAAATCTTTCATCGTACTCTCAAAAACAGGTTTAATAAAAAAGAAACCTTTGTGTTTTCAATATAAGTAATAGTATCTTCTCTATGCGGTCACCATTCTTGATAAAAATTTGCAACTAACCAACTAACTACATAACCTAAAAAAAGCTATACGCAGTTTTACTTAGAAAAGAAAAGACGTGTTAGAAAAGTCAAAGATAAAGACAATGGAATATAATAGAGCTATTCTCATTGTAACCTCTAATGCGTCATTGAGATAAACAACAAAATGAGTTACTAGATGCCTTCATTGTCTTGTTATAAAAATCCGTCACTTCGTCTTAGGAAAATGCTTTTATAACGGATCGACTGGGGGGTGTCAAAGGATTTACGTCTCATCTCTTTTGTATCTTTAAAAACGGTCCACTTATTTTTGAGTTTATTCATTTTATACAACTATACACATTTTTCATTTTTATAAAGTAAGGGTTGATTACGTCACAACAGTATTCAACACTAATTTTAAAACTTAGCAATAAACGTATGTGAATACAGAATGGAATTTTATGACGTCACGTGTAGGGACTTCTTATTTCTGCTCACAATATCGGATGTTATTTAAGCTTTAATCTTAGTTAGGAAACATGTGTTTTAATAAGTTTTTTATTATCTTCACTTTTTTGTTGCCTAAGATGTCAGCATTTGCAGCATATTCTTGAATCATTCTTTTTTTAATAAAAAGCCTTACACTTACGTCACGCTTTAGGCTATATATTTTCACGCTATTAAACTTAGGGGTAAATGTTTTACATAGAATCCTAATGTGGTTAAAAGGCCATAAGTTGCTGCCAACATCAAGGAAGCAAGGTTGTTATGTCATGTCATTTTGACATTTGTAATTAATAATTTGACAAATGTAAACAATAAAATAAAATTTTCCTAATTTCATTCGGATGAAGTCACTAGGGAGCAGCTAGTAGATAATAAAATTTTAGCATTCATTGTGATGTTTCTACGACCTTAAACGTAGATGTTTCAAACTTTTTAAAAGTTTTAAAGGTTGTTAATGCGGTGAGTAAAATTGAAACCTATTCATGTGGACATGTTAATGCGAGGAAAGAATTATTTTTTCTTGATTTTCTTATCTTTGTTTGACGAAAAGAGAATATATATTGTATATAAAACATTTTAATTTCGGAATGATCAAACATTTCATGTTAAAAATTATTTACACCCCGATTCCCGTTGTAAATATTGCATAATGTTGTTTCAGTTCGCAAACTTTACAAACATAAAGCACGATATTACCCGGAATCAATGTACACTTGCTGGTCGCATCTCGCGAGGAAAAAATAAAAAACACATTATGCTCATTACATGTTTTCATACATACACACTTCTGACCTTTATCTGTATATAGATATAGTACATAGATTGCAATAAAGTAAAATGAAATGAAAATACCAACAAATAATAAACGAAACAGTAATAATGTGAACAAGAAACTAATAAAGATTGTAAACATAATATTGATACTCAAGGGGTAAAACATTTTGTATAAAATAAATTTCTTGATTTGAAATATTGAAACATTTTCTGTTATACTTTCGCACCTTGTTAAAACTTTTCACTTTCTGCTCTTGCGGTTAAGTAGTAAGATTTCAACATGTAATTCTAAGTACTCGACTCGACACGTGTTGCAATGAAATGTACAGTGAACTTCGAACAACGCTCTTTCGTTTTAATAATTTAAGAACACATAGATTATAAACCTACATTAAATTTTGACAAAAGAATAAAGTAATTAAAGTCTGAAGTAGAGTATTGATTAAAATATATCTTTGCTCATTTTGCTATTTTCAATCAAACTAGCGCAGTACGGCAGACCAGTACAGCTATGATGCGAACGCCCACGCCAACAGTACAACAGTAATGTTTCGACAATATGCACTGCTCTGCCTCAGTACCCCGCTCTCGCATTACGTTCGTATTAACAAATGAAAAAGGCTTGGTTCCCGAAAGTAAAGACGTAAATGGATTTCTATATTCGTATTTCAAAGCAAAAGATGATTAACCACATTAAAAAAAAGAACTTTTCAGCAGGGATATTTCCGAATATATGATACGGCAATGTGGTTGCCGAGAATTTCCAAATTAATCCCTTTATTTAATTAAGACTCGTAAAATTTCTCATGTTTTAAATATGAAGAAGAATATTAAGAATATTACGAATATATCCTCTATCCAGGTGGACCGACGACTTGTGCGCGCAGAGGACGGTGGATGCGGTGGACCGCAACGAAGGTATTGGGAAAGGCTATGACTAACAGTAGGCAGATGAAGCCCGATGATGATGATGATGATGATGATGATGATGATGATGTATGATACTTGTCAAGTAAGACCTCACATTACGCTTGCTTAATGTGAGGACGACGTGCTAAATACCTAGGTCTAAATCCCTTCCATTAGTTGTATGCGAAGAGTGAAGTGAAGTCTACCGAGCCGGACTAAGGTCTAGTCACGTTAACTTAGTGTAAGCTCCGAGCCCTTAAGTGGGACCATATAGTGAGCTGATGATGCTGATGTGAAGATTCCTCGCACGCGGTTACACCGAGTAAATGAATAATGCGTATGTTCGATATATAAGAAGACGCGTGGGATGTTGTGAACATGAATTTATTAGAAATTAATTTTATTGACATTGACATCCTGAGTACGTGCGCGATCTCAGCTAGACTAGATCGATCTTGGAATTATAGATTCACATATTAACATTGAATAATGAGACGGTAAGCCTTATGGTTACGTCATTTAGGTCACAAAAATATTCAGTATTTAGAAAAGGTTAAAGACTTTAGATGCATGATTGAATTCGTCTCTTAAAAAAAATATGTAGATAAGTTTTTTATCGATGAGTAGGTACGCATTCTAGGGAAAAGATGTCCAGGAAGGAGAAGAACATCGTGGCTTAAAAATCTTCGTCAATGGTACAATAAAAGTACGCGTTCTATGTTTAGAGCTGCTGTGTCCAAACTTCAAGTCGCTGTAATGATTGCCAATCTTCGTTAGAAGACGGTACCAAAAGAAGAAGAAGGTACGCATAACCTGATGTCATGGAGGCATTTTACTACTCTTGAAAAATTTTAAAATAATCCAACAAACAGTTTTTTTTCTATTTCTTAGGTATCGAGTTTAGTGGTCAATGAAATAACTAATTAATGTTGAAGTTGCAAACAGAAAAAAAAACAAAAAATATTTTTTTATGAATAATTGTACATGATCTTTACAAGGAAAAAACACAGGAAAGGACAAATATAGATACAACGGGACGTAAATTTATGCAGGGGTAGGCAACATCTCAGTACATACTTTGATTCGTTAGTAGCCAACCTACTTGCGTAGATAAGCTCGAGCCAATCGCGAGTCATGAAGTTTAAAACTAAATATAACTATTGTAGTACATATATTTGTACTAATCTAGCCTAACCAAGCTAGAACAGCTTGCTAAAAATTATTGAAATACACTAAAATATGCTAATAATTCAGTTAACAAAGCATTTTGTAAGTCTGTGACAGTCAAGTTTCACCCTTTAAAAATTAATTCTTTTTTAATTTATATTGACGCCTAGCCTTGATTGAACTTAGAGGTTGAGACGTCAACCAAGAACCTTTGTTGTGGTCATAACAAAGGCCGATCTAACGTTACACGTGTAACACGTTAGCATCGCCACGTATTCAGACAGCACGACCTAAGCCAATTAAAGTTAACGCATCAGCGGAACAATTCAAGAATCGCATGCAGAATGTGTACACGAGCGGTGGTCTGTTTTCAATAGAAACATCCATTGCTTCTTAATGTCACCGTACAATTATTGACTTGATATTTCGATTATTAACTGACTAGATAACAAATATGTATCTTAATTTATCAGACTTTTGAAAACTGAATCACAATTTCAAGTAGGTCGTCAGTCAGAAACTAACAAAATTTGAATTATGTCTAATTTGACTATGAGTAAGTATTTCATTTTTACATAGAAAATAACGTAAGAGAACATGGAATGTTCGTTGACCTTGGTAAATGGCACTTCAAGATTATTTTAAACTTTAAGGGTGAGTTGCACCATATCGCCGGTTACCGTTAAAGTTAAAATTATTTGTAACAGTAATATTTGGAATAACCTTAAAATTTACTAAGGATGAGTTACATTAACTAACTATAAACCTTAACCAGCACATTCCCGATGGTTACGTCTTCGGATGTTCATGATATTCGCTACACCAGTTTTGCGCTGGTCAAAATGACGTCATATTTGACACTAATCATAACCGCCCGATTTTGGGCGGTTATAGTTAGCGTTACGGTTAGTGTCAGTTCGGTAGTGTCAACTGTCACAAGCTCTTATCTTCAAAAGCACAAATAATGGAAAAAGTAATGGAAAAAGAAAATATCTACTATTATACTATACGTAATGCAGAAGAATAAAGTCTTGCGTGCTCGGAAATAATGGATTTCCAAGATGGAACTCAAAATTTGGCCAAACATTCAGTTTGGACAAATTTCGAGTGTCTAAGGCCATAGCAACAGCGCTTGTCCCTTTTCTCTTATTTAAAAAAATGTCCTCCATAAAAGGTCAATTTATAATATGCATTGACAGGACAATTTATAATATGGAAAATAAATAAGATGCATTTATATTTGTATAATTTTATTGCTTCATTTTTGCTACATATTTGAGTAGTAAAGTAAATACAGTTTCGATAATGGCCCAAACTAGTTTATTTTCACAAGAGTTTGCCATTTTCTCCATCTTCGTGGGCAAAAAGTTTATTTCACTATAAAATACCATGCGTATGATACATAAATATAATCGGCGAAACATGAATTTCCAAACATTTTAATTTACGTAAATGTCATTCTTGACACCAACTTGACACTTTAGTGACATTCAGGTTTAAATGTTTCCATTGTAAAAACGAAAAACACATAAAACCTCTGTGAGAATATGTTTTTGCACTTGTAACCCTATTATAACTTTTACGATAACCAGCGATTTGATGCAACTCACCCTAACAGTTTACATTAGTTAACATTTTTTTCTCCGGTAAGGATATGTCCAGTAAGATTATATGGTCGATTTTAAATTATGTACGGTAACATGCACTAACAGAACACCTATTGTTTTGAAGACGCTTCTCTGTCCTTGAATAGCACCTCTAAGGTTATTGTGCATTACTCCACTCCTCGCCCACACGGCACCGCCCCGCCTTGCGATCGCCGCAGCTTTCTCTCGCCGCCGTCTCGACGCCGCCAATTGAGGGGGAGGAAGGCAACGGCGCGCCGTCCATTCGCCGTCGACCCGATCGCCAAGTCGCGAGAAAACGCTAATCGTCGCACGTTGATTTTTTTTACAAGCAAGAGATTTAAATACAATAATGGTTATAGAGTGGACTTTATTTTACCTACCGCAGTGTTTCTAAAGTACTAATCGAATAGTAAGATAATCGAAACTCCATTAGCATATTATTTGAGCGTATTTTTTGGGTCATAATATCCTTTATAATTATTTAATACGTAATATGTTTTGATCACACATTAAAATTGTGCTTTTAGATTTGCTTCATAGTTATCTACATAATAAAATGAACGATCCAGAGCATAGACACTTACATTATTTGAAAAGTCATAGTTAATAACCTCAATAAATGGACAGGTGATTGTATTATTTTTGCCTATGCCGCCATTGTGGCGCTGAAGGTAGCTGTCAGAACAGATCTGTCATTTTCAAGCCATCGCCTTTTATTTATACAGAACTAGCTTTAGCACGCGATTTCGTCTGCGTCGAATTTAAAAAAAACTAGCCGTAAGTGTTCTTCCAGACTATTCTACATTTGTATCAAATTTCATCGAAATCCATTAAGCCGTTTTGGCTAATAAGTCTAACAAACATCCATCTAAACTTTCGCATTTATAACATTAGTATGATAATGATGATAGCACTCTTCTTAATTGTTTTTATTTATTACGATAGTTACTACTTTAGGAGCTTTTCACTTAACATTTTCTTGCACTAAGATATAACAACGATTTGAATTGATTACTAATTAAGACATCCAGTTGCGCTGCATGGCTGACTTTCCCTTAACTATTATTCTTAGATTGAATAGACACTTACTAAACTAATTCGTATGTCTCTTGACCACATAAACAGTTGAGTTGGTAATTTTTCTTGAGGTGGTCGAATTGCGCTTTGAATAAACCTCGTTTAAGAGTTGGTTGTAGTTTCTAGTTTGTTTAGTATGAAAGTTTAGTATTGAATTAATAGGAATGGAATGATTTCTCACACTTCAATAGTGGTCCAGTATTTCTGTCGATTAACGGTTTGACTGTTACTTACCCTTACACTAAGAATTATAAATCTATCGGTAGGTATTGATGCCAATAAAACGAAATATTTAATTAATCTAATGATTTATTAATATTAATCCATTTAAAAATAAAACTAATAAGCGTTTCAAAATATAAAGCTAGTCTATAACAACATTAAATAGATAGACTTAAGAATAGTATAGCCTGACATAGAAATTAGAAAACTTCTTAAAGTTGTGTTACAATTTTTGGCAAAAAAAAGTTTTTGTCAAAGTTATAAGTAATTTTGAGTATTTATTAAGTGTAAAATTTGAAAGTTAAAGTTTCTTTTTAAGTAAATGACAAAATTAAAACAATTCTCAGTCAGGCGTTAACAATAAATAACATCTAAATTTATTTATTAATTAGTTATTAGAGCTATTACAATTATAATAATTAAACCCGTCGGTAAAATTCTAACGGCGATTATTTAAAATACCTCAAGTTGTAAGAGAGATAGTGCCTATGCAATAATTTTAATTTTAAGAAAATTAGACTATTTACACATAATAGTTTGTCCAAATTCATTGCTTTATTCACAATTACAATAATACATTCTGAATTTCATTATCTTAGCTGAACGATTATATATTATATTATATAGTTATATCTATAAGACCGGAATCTGTACAATCAATGCTTATCCCTAAATATATGCTAAGAAAATCGAAATACGACATCAAGATGGTTAAAAAAATTACCTAATATGATTAAAGAAATCTCAATTTAAACGAAGGACACCACTGTGGTGGCCATTGACTGACAAGCTGTATAATATACAACTGTACAATTCCTATTAATACAATATACAGTGAAAGTCTTCTTTAATAATATGCGATTACTCTTCAATGTCTACAGTAATCTCCACGTCGGGTTCTTCAGCAGGTAAATCTGGAAAAAAGCTGAATTATTAGTAAAGGTAATCGATATGTACTGTTCCTACTGACTACGAATATCTACACAATAAAGGAGTTTATAATCTTAACATGATTTACTGCCTTCACGCAGCACCTTGGCCCCTTTGCGAAAATTTTGCATACAACAAAATGATAATGAACTGTGACCTTAAAAACATGGAAACCTACGAGGTAATGAGTATCGTATCAGTCGTTGCCTTGTTGTCTTAAGACGAGCTCGAGGATAGTTAGGTTAGGACGTTAAAATGTATCTCACAACTTCTTTGAACAATAAAAATCCTTATGTCACAGGCCTGGTAATTTTAGATAGCGATTGAGAAGTAAGAGACAATATTTCAGTGTAGTTTGTAATACATTTTAAATAAATATCATTTTAATTTTTTTCCATGTGAAAATAGAACACCCGAAATATAGATGTACATGATTCTTTTGGCACCCGACAATCGTTGAAAAATAAAAGTGACATTTAATGTCGGGGTAATAGTGGCTTAGCCTGTCAATTCACTTCGCCTTTTTACTTTGCTTATTATGTGTGGTTTTTTAATGTTATTCCATGAAAAGAAGTGATGAAAGTGTTTAAAATTAGTATCAGAGAGGTTTTATTCAGGAGGTTCAAAGTGGGAGATATTTTTATCGCGGGAAAGGAGTAGGGGGTGCAGTAATTACAGTTAAAAATGTGATACATCTTGTGTCTATTGTAACGAAAATGTGATACCGTTAGTGAACTCAACAAATTCCTTATTCTCAAGGTGACGCATGTATAATATGTTTAATTTTGTTATAATAGACTTATAAATATATTTCTAAAGGTTGCTTTATTACCTACTCATTCCAAATTGCAGTGACCGAACCCTTAGTTGTAATGTGTTTTGTCCAACTGAAAGTATTTCCTTCATGACATAAAATAAACAAGAATTTTGATTTTTACTCGAACTCTTTCACTTACGTTATTAGGGAATTGCTGTGTGTACTCAGAAATATAACAAGAAACTGGCTGTCTGGTGATTTTATACCACACGGTTTCGTTCAAACCACGGGGCGTACCACATAGGTTGAACTGTGCATAGATTGTAAACACCAATCATTAAGATTTCTATTACTCTCTAGATAAGCACTGATTTTCTAGTTACATTGTAAGGTAAAAGTACTTCCTTCAGAATTTCTGTTTCCGTTTTCTAAATGGAAGGATTTCCCTCTAATGTAGACATATTACCGTGCTGGTAGCTCTAAATGTTTAGAGGCGCCATCCTGTCAATGTCAAAAAGGTGCGACAATAGCCTTGCGGCACTATACTCAAATTATGTCAACTGACGACAACAATGACTTCTATAAATGGACATATTATAATTCGTGGTGTTTTTCGCCTATTTGATTTTTATCTTGGCGCTGACGGTTGCGGTTGCCGGCGGCGGAGAGAAATCAAAGTAGTCGAGATGAAATTAACTGTTATTAACATCAAGGTATTAATCAAACACAAAGAAAACGTATAATAAGTATCAACGGTACATACCAGCCATAGGGATCGGTTCATCAACGGGCGCGTTTGCATATCTCTGCCGATATTTCTCTCGAATTGCAGAAATAACTTCGCAGTTCAAAACTAAATACAAAATAAAAACGATTACGCCCTGCAAAAAGAAACCATTAATAAAGCACAAAAATTACATTACTTGTTATAAGGGATAGATTAATTTGAAACTAAATGACCTGTGATAGATAGAGGCATGAGCTGAACTTCAAATAATGAAAATGTTTTTGATTTTTTTTTTAGATTATTGTTATGTTAATTAGATTGGAAAAAGGCAACTGATGAATATTTTTTAAGAATTTTTACCTGATTGCTCGTAAGAATTGCAATTACTTTCTCTAATGTTATTTCGGCCGCTGATCCAGGAGGAGGCCGGAATGGTTGCGATACGTATTGCAGTCCGAAGACTGGGATCTAAATCAAATATCATTTGTAATCAATTTGTTAAATGTAGAAAATACATTAAAATAGTATCATGAAAATGAATGAATGAATTAGAATACTACTTTTGCCAAATTGTATAAATAAAGTTTCATCATAAAATAGGACTTCGAAATCATTAAGTATAACATTTAGCAGAGCCATTTATATATATAGGACTCCGTCCGCGCGGAATTAAAAGAAAAAATGCAAGTAGCCTATGTGTTCTTCCAGACTATTAATCTTCATCTATGTCAAATTTCATCGAAAACGTTTAGGCACAAACTCTAAAAAACATTCATCCATCCATTTAAACTTTCGCATTTATAATATTCGTATAATATTTGACACTTCATTCATATATTTATGGGCGCGAAATGATTGTTATTCTTGAACGGTTAAAGTTACTGGCAATTAATAATTTTGAGTACTGGCTGAATGTGCATCGGCCATGTTAGATGTTAAGGCGGCAATCGAATGACTGATGATAGTTATCATTGAATGGTGGAATGATGCGCTTTGTTAGTGATAAAGTCAAATAGTTCATTTCTGTCAATGTTCGCAATCCGATTAGATCGTGTTGTGCAGTTTACATTTAAGATGTCGGTCAATTAAGGATGGTGTTTCTAAAGTTATGCGATTGTTATTTATTGTTATTACACACCCCCTCTTTGATCCTCCAAAAGTTAAAAAAGTATTATTTTTCTTAATATGTTCTTACAGGAGTTTTTTTTTTTGTTTTTCGATTGGTTAAGTTTATAATTGGTAATCGGGAAAAAGTTATTACTACACATTTAAGATCTTTATTATTTGTGTTTTTTTTTCTGGTATAAAAAACGAAACCCTTATTTTTTAAGTGTATATGGTAATAGTATCGGATATTACTTTTATTGTCCTGTAAGTTACGAAAATCGGCTAATTATAAATGAATATTCTATAATGTTATTCTAGATGAGATTCTTGATGTTTTTAATAAATCCGTTTGTGATATTTGCAATGTATTTATTATACTTACTAGGGAAATTATAGCGTGTAATGTTTTCAGAAACTTCGTCATCGGGTTATCGAACTTACTTCTTAATGTCAGATAAACAACACAGAACAAAATACCTGCAAATAGAAAACAAAAAGTATTCAAATTAATTCACTTCCAACTTTTAGTCGTTTATTTTTAAGTTTTTCGTTGACAATTTGTAATAGACTATAACAATTTTATGTTAGTCAAATATAATAAAAAAAAATATGCCATTGCCCGTTGTATAGTGGCGACCAACTCGGATTTATTCGTAGTGTACCGTAATCAGTAGAGCACATAGTGTCAAGTCAAACCTTTCCATTGGTACTTGTTGCGCTAGTTCTACGAGTACAATGTATCCAAGCAAGTAATTAATTAATTAAATACGAGATTAATCGTATCATAACCACAATTTGTATTAATCTTTTAATTGGTTATAACTGTTATTGTTAATTGTTAATCTGTTATTTTTCAATAAAATTATTCTTATTCTTATTCTTAAGTCATACGTAATTACGGCTCATTTTCAAATTAAATTTTTCGTAATTAGTAGTTTTAACATTACTTACAAGATTCGTACAATATACAGAGAAAGAATGCAAACTGATAGTTGGAATTTAAAACAAGTATTACAACGAAATATTTTTAAATCAATTTTTCTTGGTGGGCGGCAGTGCACCCGAGCGACCATGACCACCCGGTGCGAGCATGGCCAAACACTATTTTCTCGAAGCGCTTCTGGGCACTTTTGACACCCCTGTAACTTAGTTGTGGATAAAGATGAAGGTTGAAATACGTATAGCTATAAAAACGAACACAGTTATATATATTACTATTTTATTATATTTATTTAACGCTATTGTCCTTATGAAATAAATATTACCTAATGAGGCCACGAGTAGGGTTACAATGGGCACCGTAATAACCCAGTGGGTGCTCCCGATATCTATCCAGCATCTAAGAAAAGACATAAAAAACGATATAGACAAATAAGTAATATTCTATAAACCAAATAATTTTAATTTGCCACATGGCGAGGGGGACGGAATGGCGACGCAACAAATGGGACGCGAGCAGTTACAAAATGAGTTAAAACACATCTTAGAAACAGTTAACAGTTACCCGCGATACAAAGCAAACATCAAGTAGGAACAAGTAATATCGAGCGAACCCGCGAGGACAATTGTCCGTTTCTTTTAAAAATGCACTTTTAACTAGCAAATCAGGAAGATCGCCTTTATTTTGACATTGTTGCGTCACCATCCCGTCACGTGATTAGCAAATAAATTACTTTACTTATTTAATTAATTTCGATTTGGGAGTCTACCACTTCATGTAAGCAATTCTATAAAAATAAGGTAAATGCCACCAGTACGTTTATTTATTAGGCAACAAAATAAAAAAAAAAAAAACAATTAGTTGTCATTTTGCGCACTGTAAAATCTTTCTATATACTGTAAAGATTTTTTATGACTGTTTTGTCGAAGTGACTCACCCGATGATTTGTTTCTGCTATGAATTAGCATCACCGTCGTCAAAAGACAGTTACCTGTTCCTTTTTACGTATATTTAATATCTTTAAAATAATGTTTAACAATTAAGTTACCTATTAATTAAAAATAAACTACATTAATCGCGACAATCATAGATTAAACAGAGTTTATTCGCATTGCTTTATAATAGCGCCAAATCTCCTCTGAGGGAGAACAGTTATGATGTCCATTTTAATTTTTTATTAAAAGGAGATATCTATAATACAAAAAATTAACTTTCTATATTTAATAGAAGTAAGTAACGTAAGTAAACATTCGCAGTAAAATAAATCTAACGCTATTTAATCATTATAAACAGTATCGCCACAACATTCTTTGAATATCACAAGGATTCTACAATTAAATAAAAATATAGAATACTTTACAGGAATGTCGAACACTAAGGTACTCACGAATTTCACTATCGGAAAGTACATGGCAATTTATGTTTCCTCATAACCTGTAAATTTTTACCCAAGATATTTCATAACCACGTGTTTTTTTTAAATATCTAATAATAAAATAGGAAATAAAAATTAAATTAATTGAAATTAAAAGCGACAGTTAAAATAAGTCCATAATTTTTTAAAATAATACATAAGAAACGCTTCAGGGATAAAAAAAATTAGCGTATTGGTTTTGCATTTACAATCTATCGTGAGGTACAAGCTCAAACTTAATACTATAAGTAAATTTAAAGTGTAATTTTACCTGTCTGTTTCTTCATATTGAATTCGGACGATTACGTATATAACGTCAATTATAAAGGGAACGCCCGATCCAATAAGAAGATACCAACGCCTTAGTTTTGCCTCATTAATTGGCACCTTGAAAAGTTTTTAAAATAAACAACATATTCTATTTTTAAAGTACTTAGTACATAGTTTTTTTTAGTACTACTCCAGCCTGTTAGTGTAAGCGGACTCTTTCAGAAATCCAAAAATTAAATACTAGCTGTTGCCCACGACTTCGCCCTTGTGGAGTTTTAAAATTCAAATCTTTCTAACTCCGACAAACACGCCCACAATGGAAGATCGAAACCGCGTACATAATCTACCTTCGAAATTGATTTCTACAAATCGCTCGTTCACTCCGACATATAGATATAATAAAATTGGAGTGTCTGTTTGTAATATCAAAAGGAAAATTCCAGATTTCGGACAGATAATGCATGTGCGTTGCTAATAACGAATATAGCATTATTTTTTTTGTTTATCTATCTGTCCGCAAGCCGGTTTGTTCCGGGTAACCTCCGAAACGGCTAGGCCGATTTCGACTGGACTTTCACTGAAGGGTAGCTGACATTGACGGGCATATTGTAGGCTTCTTTTTTTTAATTCCGTGCTGTCAAAATGGCGACCGGACCAATAGCCTGAAAGATAGCTGGTAGAAGGTAGATGAACGCGGGAATGCTATAGATGACGTTTTTGACCGACTTCCCAAAAGAAGGAGGTATTCAATTCGTCGATATGTTTTTTTTATGTTTGTTACGGCATAACTCCGCCGCTAGTGGACCGATTTGGATAATTCTTTTTTTATTCGAAAGGTAATGCTTGCAGGTGGGTCTCATTTTTAAATCCACTAACGAAGTTTGCGGGCGACAGCTTATATAATAAGTATTGCAGTAATACGTAACATAAATTTATATTTACATTCACACCTCTACATTTCAAAGTGAATGATTTGAATTGATATATGATGAATTGAATGAAATGACATGACATATAATTGTTGCGATAGTCTACAATTACCGTAACTCAATTCGCATTATTTCCTTCATGGCTCATAGGAAACTAATTATATTCAAACCATTTCGTCACTTACCTCTGCGAGTTGTATTAACATATGTAATCCCTCGAGGAATAGAAATTTGTACGTTAGTAACATCGTATAGATTGAACTTATATGGAGGATCTTGCACCATATCTGTGGGAATAAAACTTAATTTGTTAATAAAAATATGTAATCTTCTATCTACCGTTAATTTCATTCTACAAAATAACAAAAAAGTGACACATCTGTGATAGGAATTCTGTGATAATTAAAAGCGTCATGTTATGTTATTAACTATAATGTAAATGAATTTGAATTTGTCAAACAGGAATGTATTATCAGCGAATTGCCAAATCAGAAACCAACAAAAAACTATTTTTTTACACCACATGTTAGAAATGAGTCCACCAAGAGCGTCGGTAGGTCAGTGGTTTAAGCACTTGACTTCTTATCTACAGGTCTTGGATTCTAATCCCGCCATGTACTTAATTGTAAACTGTAATGGACACGACGTTCTTACGGTGAAGGAAAACATCGTGATGCAATCTACACATATCGGCGAAGAACTCACTAACTTAGGGTAGCCCCTCAGTGGAGACATATAGTGATGAGAGAAATAAAGAAATTGGAAACAATTGTTTTACTTACCGAATTTGCTTGTATCGTTCTTGGATTTTTGACAACAAAAACATGCCATATTAGACATAATGTGCTATCCAAAGCACACGCAAGAAATAACACATAATGTAGTCATTTCTGCGTACGACCTATAGATCTGAATAAATAAAACATTCAAAAGTTAGATTAAATTTAAATATTAGCTGATAAATATTATTGTTATTAAAATATGGATACGATCTATAGGAGATTATATCACATGGACTGCTATGTGATCATAGATTTTGTCACAGCGTTCATTCATAAATTTAAATTTCACATGTTTTGTGTGAAAGTTACAAGAGATTGACTATTTGAAATAGTTCTTTTTACATGAAAAACAAAGGAAAGGCGAAAAGTATTTTTTTGTTTTATTTTACAGGCATGGGTGCAATTTTTGAAAAAAATGTAGGAAAAAAGACAATTAGATAAACAGATAAAATAATTAATGCAGCTTTTATTATTACCAATGCAAATACATCTTCGTAAAATTTGGAATTTTTGTTCGATGTTACATACAGGCTTTCTAATTTTATTATCCGACTAGCTTTCGCGCGCGACTCCGTCCGCGTGACATTAAAAAAACAAAAGTGGCTTCTCACTTATTCTTGCAGACTATCCTCGACATGTTTACCAAATTCAACAAAATCCGTTCAGCCGTTTACTGGCTACAAACGCTTACAAACATGCACCCATCCATCTAAACATTAACATTTCAACACTCAATTATAAACTAAGTTTGAACCTATATGTTATTTTTTTTTTTAATTATCTTTAAAAAATTATTATCCAGCCTTTGAAAAAGAATAAAATTGTAACCTTAATATATTATTTATTTCTTATATTTTTTAATGTCTGTCTCGGTTAAGTCACCCCACATTTCTCTCTCTTTTTTTATATTAGCTCTAAGGTTTTTTGTATTAAATGTTTATGTAGTTATTTTTTGTGGCAATAAAAATTCTATGTATTTATATTTATTTATTTATTTATTACCTTAGTATGACAGATAAAAAACTTACCTAATAAAAGTAAGGGCGCCTAAAGAAAAGACCACACAAATTAAGGACAACGTATGCCCTATTATATATATATCATTGATGGCGTCTACAGACTGAAACAATAAAAATATTTTAATTAAAAGTTTCGATTTAAGATTACGGTTATTTTTTTAAAGCTGCAATGACAATTTAATCTTACTTCCTACTATTTTATTAATATTATAAATGCGAAAGTTTAGATGGATGGATGGATGGATGTTTGTTAGAGTTTATAGCCTAAACAACTGAATGGATCTCCATGAAATTCGGCATAGATGTAGATCATAGTCTGGAAGAACACATAGGCTACTTTTTATCTCGGGAATAGTTACGGTTCCCGTGGGATTCATTAATTTAGTTTTTTTAATGTTTACTCGATCATTCTGCAACAGTATGACATATCTTATTAAAACTTGGCACAGATATAAAACAAAATCAGGAGTACACATGGGATAAGGTTCATCCCTGAGAAATGTCCGGTTCCCGTGGGATACGTAGCTTTTTGTTATTTATATAGTTCGTATGTTTTCTAATACCACGCGGATGAAGTCGCGGGCAACAGCTAGATGTTAATAATTTTATAATTGCTAAGCATACAAAAATAACAGCTACAAACAATTTTTATAAGTATTCTTTATTATCTGATTGTCTAATCTAATAATTAAAAAAATATACATATAATTATACACCGAATTATGTATATACTAGCTATCACTCACGACAGGGCGCGTGGAATTAAAAATAAACAAAAATAAGTAGCCCATGTGTTTTACAGATTATCCCCTATATCTACACCAAATTACATCGAAATCCGTTCAGCCGTTTATGCTACAAACTCTAACAAACATCTATCCATCCATCAATCTAAACTTTCGAATTTATAAGATTAGTATGGTTAATTATTAATTATGCCTAGATTTTTTTGTGGTTCTACATTGTAATTACCCGTAAGCTCATCATTACATTGTCCATATTTAAGTTTTCTCATTGAAAGGGAAACATGGTGTTTTTATGGGAATAAATCTTTGAACCTAACCTATATGGACTTTGAACTTGTGAAATATTGTCAAATTTGTCGTACTATTGTAAGTTATAATATAAGGTGATGTAAACATTAAGGAGCTTCCGTAAAAGCTGTAGAGTCGTTTTCCTTCCGTGTTTACATTAAGTATATCCGGAAGGTACAAAAACCCTTAATAAATACTCTTAACAATAAAAATAATTTATTTTGTTATTGTGATTTTATTTTATTTAGATATATAAAAGTCAGCCAAACGGAGAAAATATGATTTAAAAAAAAAATATTAATTTTAATAATAAAAATATTTTCTAGAATACACAATTAAATGCTTTTTAAATATTGTAATGACTTAAGTCGACTTCAGTAATAAATTTTATTTATTCCATTTTGCTGAATATTGATTATTATTATTTTTAATAAAATGATTAGATTTTTTTAATGAATTAATTTGTTTAGCCATGTTTTAGACAAGTTTGTTAGTTGTTTGGTACATAAGGAAATTCACTAAACTATTTATGGCCGGTTTCCAACTACATTTAGCCATCAGTTAGTCTTATTGGTTCAATGACTTCATGAAATGCGTTTCCGAATTACGTAACTCGAGTTTTACTCCGTTGAAACATAGATCAACCTAACACAAAAGAATCACTAGGTATTGATTCTGAAACTTAAGAAACCCAGCAATTTTCAGATGAAAAAATTGTAACTAGTGTTAGGTGTGATAAAGTAATATTTTAATTTTTTTTTAATTTCTTTGTATAAGACGTTTCTACATAAATAGAAAATGTTATGAATCCCTTATGACTAATGGATCTCTAGGTAATGATGAAATAGAAGGAAAATTTAGAAACCAGTATTGATTAATTATAATCTAAACCGAAGTAAGGTAATCTATACTTACCTCCAGGTTGCCATCTTGTACCATCGACGAGAGTGTAGAGTTAAGCATTTTGTCTAGGTCGGTAGAATTTGTTATATCGTTATTTGGCACCTCCTGCCACGTCTCTGTATCAGGGCTCCTAAACAAGATTTACTGGCTTAACTATCAACACGGGGCCAATAATCGGTGTAGAGAAATCTAATTTTCATATACGTTTTTCTATTTATCATCTATGTTTCCAAAATGAACGACCAAAGTTTGTATAGTGCAACGTCTTTCGAAGGAAACATGAAAACACTTGAACAAACATGAATGCATTTCGTATAAAGGTTTTCGTAACTGCATAAGTAAGCACTATACAAAGATTTTTCGTTATTCAGATGCTAGAGATCTAAAGTGGGGAGAGGGGTGAAAGTTTATATGGAGGAAAATTATTCCTTCCGCAGAATTGTCTACATTAAATATACATAAACGCTTTTATGCGTAAACAAGTTCTTTTTGGTATTTTAACATTAAAAGTTTTATGTTAGTATTTAGATATATTTTATCAAGATGGTTTGCTCAACCTTACCAAGTGTAATCAATAAATCGATGGATAAGCAGTTTTGGCCACAAACAAATATCCATCCATCGATTTCTTGATTATTATTAGTTTTAATGATGCAGTGTATGTCAAAGCAAGGTAAAAGGAATGTTAACGTAAAAATAATCGCCTTAAATAGAACTGTAACAAATACCTTAATTAAAAAAAATGTAGATACATGATAAAGTATAAAAAAAGTGAATACCTCTCAATCTCAGTATCAAATCCTATTGTAGTTTCGTACGCCTGTGAAACAAGCAAAGTACGATAGTAAAACTTTGAAATTACAAATACAGACTTAAATAGATAATTTTAAAACACAAATGACATATAAAAATATTCTAATAATAACTCAATCTATACTTGTAAAAAATGCGTTAGTGTTTTTTGCGAGTTTTACGTATTTCTATTGTGACGACACCCTAGAATGTAAGCGCCTACACAGATTTTGACGAACGAGGTGTCATTTGATTCGTCTTCTCCGGAGTGTCATAGAGAATGTTGACGCGTTAAATACCTGTATACGAGAGAATTATAATTCTCGAAAGATATTGAAAAATCCGAGTTCGAATTTCACTAGCCTATATTTTTTATTCCATTACTAAATCTTTTTCCAAGTGAAAACAAGTGAAAGCTACACGAAAGAGTACATTTAAATGTTAGATTTAGTTAGAAGTGATTTTTTTACGCCGGATTTCGTTATTTTTACAGGATTTTATTTTTGAGATTGTCAATCGTGTAAATTAATTGTTTTAAACCGTTTGTAATAAACCGTCAAGTTAACTTGTTTAAGAGCCTTTTTTTAGCACTGGAAAGCGAATTGAAGAGAAATTATAAAAAAAAACGTTTTTTTTTTGCTATTTAGGCACTTTAGTTTCTAGCTACCTTTATTTAGTGAGATATAAGCATCTATATCTCTACGGTTATCTGGTATTGTTTTTTGAACATTAGGCGCTTCTCTAGTCGAATCTACCATGATACAAATTCGTGTTACCCTATCCCTAGGTAATATTTATGAATAATTAATTACATTAAAAATTATTTGTCGTCCAATTACATAAATCAATAATTTTATATTTCATAACGTCAGTCGGATTTTTTGATATAATATTTTATACACATTAATATGTTCGTAAGTATCTTGTTTTACTATTTGTTGATTTTTTTTATATATACCATAATAGTTAGTGGTTTTTCGGTTACTAAATTTGAGCGTACATTTAATTATTTGAGAAAATTGTTTTTTTTTTGCTCACTTCCGTAAATTAAAATTTGCAATTCGGATTATCTAATAAATTATATAGGATACCATTTAGTATCAAAATAGTTGTTTTTATGGTCAAAATAAAGATTAATTAAAATTTTTGACAATTGTCATACAAATTATTATAACTTACTCAACTGATTTCCATATAGTTTGTCATAATCCATTTAACATAACGTTCACTTGTTTGTTTTAAACATTTATAACAATGAGTAACAAAAAAATTTACTTTTTTTTAACTTCACATTGCGTTTGATTTGAATTGTGGAAAAATTGCACGTATTTCGATGGAACCGGCCTCAACTGGAGACACGCTGTATCTCGACCAGCGTTCGAAAGTGTACTGAATTTGTTCCCAACTGAACCGACCACTGAAACTCAGTCTTTACGCGCATTAAACTTGAATAATATTAATTTTGGCAGAACTAATATTAAGAAATTCTAGGAAAACTTCGCAAATAATTCCAATTTAGGAATTTCAATCTATTCAAATATTTATAATAGATCCAATTTGTTTTTACTAGCTGTTCCTCGCGACTTTGTTCACGCGAAAAATATAGCTTATGTCACTCAGCGATAACGTAGCTTTCTAATGGTGAAAGAATTTTGGAAATCGGCCATGTAGTTTTTGAGTTATTTCAATACATACAAAAATCCAATAATAGAATGTTTTCCTCTTCATAATATTAGTATAAAGTATAAACAACGATATTCAATACCGAAATTGTTGAAAATGATGAAATTATTAATGCGATTATAGTTATAAAAAAAAATTATAATTGAATTTTCACCGTTTAAATTAACATGTTATGAAAGTTTTAAATAGATAACTTTCCAACTTAAGTTGATGAAGGGGGCAGGTGCCCACCCCAATCCTCTCAGAAATTCAAAAATGTAAAATAGATAAAAAAAAACTGCGAATGAAACCGTATTAATAGTAGCCATGTAATCATAATGTTAATAACTTTAAAATGTTGTTATCAGTATTTAAAAGTTAAACTGCGAAATATGTTCATATCTCTAACAAAATTAATAACTAAGAGGGAAGACCACTTTGATAAAGAAGTTGCAAGTCGCGAGGAATTTTTTAACGATGAAATTTATGTTTTCCCGTTGAAGAATATTTAATTACATGTTGAGAGAAACGTGTTCTCCTCAACTAAGTCTTGTACCGAAGTTGCATCCAACTAGAAATTGTAAAGCTTTTAAATTAAGCGAACATTTATGAAAAGTTTCAGCTCCGTAAATAAAAAAGCTTAACATAATATGCAAGCTGGAGACCGCGACTTCTTGCGAGTGGAATAGAAATTCTCAATAAACTTGAAAAAGACTTCAAATCATTATGTGTTAAGTGTTTATATGATCAAACTTCATGTAATTCTGCTCAAGGAAAAAGTATTTCCCCTTAAAAAAGCTTAGCTTCATTTCTTATACTGCTACCTGTTAGTGTAAGGCAAAATGATCAAGTAATTCAAATGAAGGAATAACATATACTCATAAAATGTTTGAACACCCCATTTAAGAATTTTAGAGGATGAAGTAAAAAAAAAAACCGTCTTATAGCGCTCATCTATGTATCCCATTTATGTATCTATAGAAACCCATTTGCAAAATATCAAGTCTCTAGGCCTCATATCTACGCTGTGAAAAATACTTCTAGAAACGAACTTTGACCCACGACTGTTTAACCCATTTTTAATTGTTCTTACAGATTACGCTGCTTATGAAAGCTTGATATATAATCTAAAGTAGAATTTGCTCTCTATATGACTATTAATATTGCCTCAAAAGAAAAAATCCAAAAGCAAATTGATTCAGGCGCATAAAATCTCAGTATCAGAAACTTTCAAGAAATACTCGTACTTCCGCAAAACTTTTTTTTAAGGCGACTCCTTGTTTTAGCGTTTTATTATGGTCTTTTTTAGTTCATTTTTGTCTTCTGCCGCATGACGGCGGCAATTTTGAATGTTTTATAGTGTTCTAATCAATAATCCACGTCATTCGATACTTATGTTGGGGTAGTTGTGCAAAAACATGTTCAAAACATGTGCAAAAATCTGTCATCTGTTATGTTGTGGCGGCGGCCATTTTGGAAATTTCATGGTACATCATACTCTATTCGATAAGTTCTTTGCGACGATACCTATATTGAGGTGGTTGTGTAAAAACATGTTAATAATATGTGAACTGTGCTTATGCGGCGGCGGCCATTTTGGACATTTCATAGTGCATCATACTCTATACGACAAGTCCTTTGTGACGATACCTATATTGTGGTGGTTGTGTAAAAACATGTTAATATGTGATCTGTGCTTATGCGGCGGCGGCCATCTTCGATATTTTATAGTGCATCATACTCTGTACGACAAGTCCTTTGTGACGATACCTATGTTGTGGTGGTTGTGTAAAAATATGTTAATATGTGATCTGTGCTTATGCGGCGGCGGCCATCTTGGATATTTCAAAGTGCATCATACTCTGTACGACAAGTCCTTTGTGACGATACCTATATTGTGGTGGTTGTATAAAAATATGTTAATATGGCATCTTGTCTTACGGGGCGGCGGCCATTTTGGATATTTCATAGTGCATCATACTCCATATGACAAGTCCTTTGTGACGATACCTATATTGTGGTGGTTGTGTAAAAACATGTTAATATGTCATCTTGTCTTATGCGGCGGCGGCCATTTTGGATATTTCATAGTGCATCATACTCTGTACGACAAGTCCTTTGTGACGATACCTATATTGTGGTGGTTGTATAAAAATATGTTAATATGGCATCTTGTCTTACGCGGCGGCGGCCATTTTGGATATTTCATTGTGCATCATACTCTATACGACAAGTTCTTTGTGATGATACCTATATTGTGGTGGTTGTGTAAAAACATGTTAATATGTGATTTGTGCTTATGCGGTGGCGGCCATCTTGAATATTTCATAGTGCATCATACTCTGTACGTCAAGTCCTTTGTGACGATACCTACATTGTGGTGGTTGTGTAAAAACATGTTAATATGTGATCTGTGCTTATGCGGCGCCGGCCATTTTGGATATTTCATAGTGCATCATACTCTGTACGTCAAGTCCTTTGTGACGATACCTATGTTGTGGTGGTTGTGTAAAAACATGTTAGTATGTGATCTGTGCATACGCGGCGGCGGCCATTTTGGATTTATTACACTAATGTAATTTTAATAAATTGAATTATTATCAGATATAAAGGTGTTTACGAAATTTGAGAAAAGTCTACACACTGATAGTGGGTCTAATATAAATTTAAAGATATGGCATGGACCCGCTCTTAAAAAAACTGAAGCCCTTCACTTTTATAGTTATTGTGTAATTTAAATAAATAGACTAAAATATCCCCGCGTGTATCAACTTCGTTTCCGTCAAAGTTCTGTCCTAATTGGTCTAACTAATCCGGATAAAGGTAAAATTTAGTACAAAGGACAAAAATCCTGGACCTGCGGCTCTTCATTAGCTTCTTAGTTACAAAAATTTCTAGATTGCTCAAGAAATTAGTCCATATTTTATCAACATACTGCTAGGGTTTTTTTTTTATTTCTCATCGACTGTTATATGCCCACACGCAACAGGTACCGTGCTTTCATAGTTTAAGTCGTTCCGAAGACTACCTCAATCAAATGCGGTTTACGGACAGAGAGACAGACTTGCAGATAATTATATTTTAAATCGGTTTTTAGTTACCAGCAATGCAAATGTATCAAATCAGCGAAATATCGATTTTTTTCTATAGCACATACAGACACTCCGGTTTTAACAACTTTTAACAACTAAAGAACTTTTATAGAAATTCTTAGTACATTATTTACATTTACATTACATTTGATTTTTTTTAAATTCATTTATAACAGAATAAAGCGCAACAAGTGGCCTAAATCGAAATAACTACTCCCGGCTTTAAAATACTAAACATAATTTAATCATGAAACGATTTAATCGTCATTCATAATTAAATAAAAAAAAAACATTAATTTACTCTTTGATATAATACTAAATTACTGCGTATTTTTGGCAAAAAACTGCAAATTTATTTTAATAACTTTAAATAAATTTAAATCACATTAAACTAATTTAAAATTTATAAGAAATTCAAATGTTAACTTCGACATTTTCGATGTTAATCTTATAATATATAATAACCAATACTTTACTTAAATCCAATAATAAAACAATTTATTTAACATTAAATTGACACTATTCTTAAATAAATAAACTTACCATTTTTAGAAGTTATTGGTGAACTTTCCTCTAGGCAAGCGTATCACACACTGAATATATTTTAAGGTTCGCGAGAGCTCGAATCGCGTATCGGCAGGTGCAAGCTGATAGCCACCTAGAGATGAACTGACTGAAACACCGTCCGCCCGGGATGCAAATTATTGTCTTTAAAATCGATTCAATGTTACGACTCGCTTGAAAAAATAGTTTTTTAACAGTAATGACTTTATAATTATTACAGTTAAAGTAAAATAGGTTTTATTAGCAGTTTAATATAATAAAATATTTTTCGATAATGAATATCATTGAATAAAAGCGGAATGAACTTTTGGTTCTGGTTTACTTTGACATCACGTATTTGATTGATTTTCTATTTGATTCTGATAATATATATTATAAATAGGAGTGGATAATATCAGTTTTCTTTTTAATTGCATATAAACATTTTTAATTGTATCTTTCATTAGACACTTAACCTATCTTTTACTGTCTCAAATTCATGTTTTTTTAATATATTGCTATCCTTTTCATTCTCTTGAAAAAAGAGAGACAACAATATCTTTTTATAAAGGTGTTTCGGCTTTAAAAGGTGGTTGATTAACTTTATTATAGGGTCTTACTAATATGTATCTTTCATATGCCTTTATTTTGGGTCTCGAATATAATATCTTTGCTCTCATCTGCTGTCAGCATGACAAATGAAAAGTACTTTTTCAAATTTTGAAAGAAAATTTTAAAATTTTCAAAAGGTCGACTACTGGGGGACTTGGCCGCCTGTTGCCTTTTTTAGTTTTTTAACTTTCTCTTGGTTACATACCTTTCTATAATCTAATACTCACTCGATCCTATGGACGTTGGCGGCGATCGAATCAGGTCAAGTTCCTTCACACGTCAAAGCAGGAGCGGAGCAGATACGATTATATCGTGTTTCAAATAAATTCGACTTACCATACTTTATTGTGATTAATATCGTAATCAGGGTTAGTGATGGGATTTTTACAATGTTTTAATCTCAAATTCTTGTCACCGTAGTGCTTTTTTATCTGAATGTTAAACATTAATCTATATATCTATACATATGAGTTAATCATAAAAGTCAATAAAATTTTATTTTATTAAGTCAATAAAAATCATAACAATGTATTGTTATGATTGTGGAGATCGTTAGAAATAGTGTAGGAGGCATTTTCTAATTTATACTTTAATTTTTTTATGAATAATACATACGATATTCTAGATCAATTATCATTAGAGTATTGCCCTTTGTGTGTTTTAAGATTGTTTTTCTAGGGTCTTTGTAATTTCAAGATTTTTTATGATTTTTAAAATAAGCGCTTGACAACGATTCCACCTTTACTTATGTTTTTAATATTATTTTACTTTGTATATTTAAGTTTGTGATATATAAGGCATTCGATGACAAAATTAATGTATTCTCTCCCCTAGCCTTTAAGGTGTCGAATTTAGATAGCGTATAAAACGATGTTAGAAATGTCTCTAATTTTTTTTTAATAGAAAGTAGAATTATTATCGTTTAATGTATTAAATATTACTTTTATATCAATACTTAATGATTGATTTGAATATTTTGATAAAATAAATTGAAAATCAGAAAGAGTATGTTGAGTGCAAAATACAACCTCTTTGGCTGACAAGCAGTATATATACAGCCAAAGAGGTTGCATACTGGCCACCAAGGCAATAATCGTTTGTAAAAGAAAATGTATAAAAGAAGAAGTCAAGATGTGATCGACATAGTTTAGAGTTTTAAGTTTTTTGTATATTTTTTGTGTAAATAAGTTTTAAATAAAGATATGTTTGTTTTATAATAAGTGTTTTGTATTTTTGCCTGCCGCGCTGTCGGTAACGAGTTAAACAGAGTGTTTTAGAGAAAAATTGTTAAATAAATTAAAACTATGTCTTTAAATGTAGATATCATTTGTTTTGTGAGGATAAGTTCGTTTATCAGGTTATAGGTTTAGGTTTATTCGTTTTTTTATTAGGTCTTAAAATCGTTATTTTTTTAGCCTCTTTTTTACATTATTATAATTAGGTTTTAGAATGTGATATATTGGTGGTTTTTATGTTTTCTGTTTAAAGCGATTTTAAATAAAATACAATGCAGAAGGAGAATCATTTAATCTAGTAACATATTTCTTGGAATAAGATATTACAATTTTTTATTAATAATAAACATTAACTAATGCTAAAAAATTTTACATTACAAAAGTTAATAAACAGTAAAATAAAATTTTCAATAAATAATTTTAACACAAACATAACAATTAACTGTAATACTTAATTGTATAAAAACTGATCTTAATACAAAAATTAGAATTATCACAAAAATAATACAATAATTAATAACAACACAGAAAAAAAAATTAAAAGATTAAAATTACTTAATAGCATTATAACATGTTATATTTAGATATATGAGTACATCACTAATTTACTACTGGAGATATACCATAAAATTAGGCCATTCGTACACATTCGATTTTAAGCGATGTTAACAGCAATGTCAATGACTTGCGACGCCGACATTTTATTCATTCGTCGTCAACTGCTCGCTATCTCGTTGAGATTGACTGCGATGTTAAAGATAGCGGAGAAAATCTATACCGTATAATCAGCCGTGTAGTCGCGTTGCCTGCACTGACCGAATAGACGACTCGGGTCGACGATATAATACTGTGTACGCCCACGCTACGCGATTCTCGCGTCACTATTACACGATATTTTTGTACATTTATATTTCCTTGTGTACGAATGGCACAAAAATTTAATTATGATTAATTAAAATTAAATTTAGCTTACATCTAAAAATAGTATATTTTATAATCAAACTGTTAATGATAGGCAAGAATATTAACTATTATATATTTGACTAATTATGATTGAATCATTTCAACAGTTGCGTATTCACAAAGTATTTTGAATGTTTAGAGAAATAGATTATCTTTTATTCTACCGACACTAGAAATTCGTACTTTCCCAAACCCTCATCCAACAAGGCATTAACTTATCCGTCTATATTTATTTACAAATATGCTGGCAAGTGAGCTAGCGGATCCCACGGTGTTAACTGAACGCTGCCCAAACGCATCTGCGACAAGAAAGTAAGCCGCAAATGCGTTGTCTTCCCTTTAAACAGAGGAGGTAACAACAGAAAAGGATATGACCTTTTTAAATATCCCCCTCTGCTAAATCTAATTCCATTTTCCATAATTTCCTCTCCAAAAAATAATTAAATATATAGATGAGAGAAATATTAAACTGGTTATTATAACTTTCAACTACCATTTTAAAGCCGTATACACATTTTTAAATAGATTAGTCATACATATATAATTTATAAGAGTCTCATCGATTGCCACTATTCTAAAAACGTCTTTTAAACACTGAGTGTCGGGACATGCATAACATCGTAAATAGAGAGAGTGTAATTTTTATTTGATTTTAATAAAATATCTTCTTCCTGGTAACAAATTCCTACGCCTACAACATGCATATAATATAATTTACAAAACTAGACGCAATATTAGTATGTGAAGTATATATAAATATATGTTACGATGACGATTTAAGATAAAAATGTAATTATTTTTGATTTCTTTGATTTTCGATTTTTTGATTTCTTTTTTTTTATGAAGATTGTAAACATCGGTATATTAAAATACTGCATAACATATGATTGAAAGTAATTTATAAATAAACAAAAATCCTTTTAAATAACGAGACGGAATTATGTTTTTGGCGATGGCGGATCTCAATATTTATCGTTTAAAAAGAAAATTAGTTTTGCAAAATGTATCTTCCATATCTTATCTTACTCCCGTAAGGTTGGTGCAATGAGTTTTCATCCACCAAATAACTCTATCATCAGTCCTCTTAATCATCACATTCTTGATCATGTCACCTTTCACGCAATCCATATCTTTCAAAGTCTTCCTCTACTGGTGTACCTCCACACTCATACTCATAACTAACGACCTTCTTGTTACATGCGATTTA
Organism: Papilio polytes; assembly: GCF_000836215.1. Classification (NCBI taxonomy): domain Eukaryota; kingdom Metazoa; phylum Arthropoda; class Insecta; order Lepidoptera; family Papilionidae; genus Papilio; species Papilio polytes. The sequence continues at coordinate 299,472 of NW_013527660.1, read as the reverse complement.
TCCCACACGCCCATACCATGCTAACCTTTTACTCCATAATTTCTCAATCACTACGGCTACTCTTACTCCTCCTCTAATATACTCATTTCGTATCGTATCCATTCGTATCCTCACACATCCATCTTAACATTCGCATTTCTGCCACATGTATTCTCCTTTCATTCGTCCCTTTTACTGCCTAACATGTTTAGCAAACTGCAAAAAGCTAAAGTTATTTCGTTTTTCACTAATTCTCAAAAATGTCAAATGCTTTGAATTTCTTTTTATATACTTAAGTCCTCCAGTGAAAATCGTAATTCCTAAAATTTTAATGTAACATCGCAAAAATATATATCTTTTGTATACATGTAATTTTTATTTTTGTATAATGTACATTTTAGCAATATTAAAAATTCTTATCCGGCTATTACTAGGTTTCTTAATAAAACACGGTATACTTTTACTCTCTGTCAGACGGGAAAAATCTCTAAACACAAAGATTTAAGCGATAAATATTGAAGACATCAACCTTTGACCCCTCTTTAAGATACGTCCCGTAGATTATGTCTTACAAAAGTACTTAAAACTGTCAAGAATTTTTTTTGTTTTTTTTTTTTTATTTTCTGAATCAACATCTAAATATTCATATTTCCCTATTATACTGTATAAATGTGTATGATTGTATTCAAATTTTGAAAATGCTCCCTGCAGAATCTTTTTTTTTTATCACAACATCCCGTACACCCTGAAGTATTATATTTATAAATTTACATTTATAATATTAGTAAGATTTGAAATATTATAAACTTGAGATTAATAATAATTTTATGAATCTATTTACATTGAAATAGAAACGTGAATAATTGTTATCTGTTTAACACTACGCGTAATGAAGAACTTTATACTGAAGGTTGAGTTGTGTCGTAATGCAATGCGTACTATGCTGAGAAAAAAACCGGCAAAGAAATAACGATGAATTTAAAAATTAGTACCCAACCGCATCCTAGTTGTGCAATTTTCCAATTGTGCGTCAGTTTACGCTTATAAATACTAAATTAACTAAATCAATTAATTCTTTAAAATAATAAGATAGTTAATAAATCTATAATTAAAGTAAGTTCAAAAAGAATTATGATGAAGCTTTTGATCTAGTTGAAAATAGCCGCCTTTATTTTAGAAATGAGTTTCCAAATAGCTGACAGTCTGCACCGGTTCATTTTCTTTTGGTTTCTCTTCAGGTTTCGAGCGTCGCTTAGTAGACATATCTAAGAAATAATTTACATTTTAAAAATAACCCCTATATTTTTATCGTAAGCTCCGATTGGCAAAACATCGATGGACGTGTTTATTTTATTTTTAAGAGTATGATAGGTATGTTTTGTGCTATTCAAAAAACTTACCGGTAAGTTCAATGTTATCTCTTGTTTTCCTTTTGAAGGTCCGTTGCACACAGGTCCTTATAGAACTGGATACACCGTGGTTCCATGTAGAGTACGTAGTCCACAGTAAATTCTGAAAAAGCTTACTTATTAAGTAAACTACTTCGGTACAAGTATTCACAAAGAATACCATGTACTGATGGTGGTACCATGTAAATGATGGGAATTCTATTTATGTATGTATAAAAAATATTTGCTTAACGTGGCCTAGTTACCCCTAACTTAGGGTAGGCTCCGAGCCTATCAGTGGGCTCGTACAGTGAGACAGTAATGGTACAAAGATGTAAAAACAAGACTTCGGCGTAGTTATAAATTTTTCCACTATATCGAATTTTTTAGATTATATTAAATAACTAGTCCACGTGATGATAAAATACTAAAACAAACACGCATTCGCCGTTTCAGAAATATAGAGGAAAGAGGTGCGTCTACAGGTCAATTATTTAGGCTGTAGCCTATGCGCAGATGCATGGAAACATACGTGTGCTCAATACATTTACACTATATAGATTACACACACATACACACACTCACACACACATGTACACACTTAACGCTCAAAAACGCTATCGCACAAAAAATGTATGTAATTTTCTTTTCCTTTGTTTTTAATTTGTCATTTTTATAATAAGCAAATTTAATGTGTAATGTTTTTCTTTCTATTTTATGTTTAGACACTTATGAATATGTATTGCTCTTCACAAATGCGGAAAGGGATTGGCTCTTGCTGCACAGGGGAACCTAGATGAGACAACACTCTCATTAAAAAAGGCTTATAACATTTTAAACCGTCTTAATACGAGTTTTTCTTTAGGTTACGTTACATTTTAAGACTTACCGTAGCTCCTGTGAGGGCAACGATGATGCTTTCGTATGATTCGATTGTCATAATATCCAACATGAGTTCAGTAACGTGTAACGACTCCATTATGCCGAACATCGTAGCCTAACAACATACAATTAATATAATATTATAGTGCAACTGACCATGCAAACCATCTGGCACTACTTTATTAAGTCGCCGCTGGTGGATTCATATGGCAAGATATGTGCTATAAACTTTAAGAGCGCCCACAACTTTGACCAAACAATCGCACAACCTTTTAGTCTCGCTTTGATTCCTATGAGCTTATATGCGTGTGCACACTCGACCATCGCACAACAATCAAAGGTGTGCGCACACTTTAAGAAGGCGCGTTACCAACGCTTAACTCTAGAAGTGAAGATACTTACCATTGCGGTGAAGAAATAGATGACCTTTAAAGACAGTGTAGTCTGGATATTTTTCGGAAGTTTGTTTTGTTGCAGAAAAGCTACTGCTATGAACATTACCATGACTGCAACAAAAATAAAAATTTAACTTAAAACGCAAAACTAACGTAACTAAATCTCAGCAGGGAGCGCCCTAAGAGAACATTGTACAGTTGTCAAATTAATAGAAACGTTTTTTTTTTTATTTAATCTTTAAAATAATAATATATGGTTGTACCCAAAGCGTTCTAATTAGTTAACTGTGAATGGTTCTATAGATTCCTATTTGATGTCGACCGATATAATATGCTTTGTAGGTATACTTATTACTAAAGTTCACAAGCTATTGGTTATAAAGCAATAAAAAGATACGCTTCATAATCCAACCTGCAAAACCAACAAGGATCCATATTATTGATCGCCAGAAAGAAATAACATTATGGTGGTTGTCGTCCCAGCAACTGCAACAAATATACAAAAAATGTCAAATCAACTTTTAAAATTAGGTAGTATCATGCTAAAAACCACGAAAAAAGAGAAAACGTCTTTAGTTAAGGTGGTCCATTTTAGTATACAAAAACCTAACTAGAATTTATTTTTACGAACGTTTAAAAATACATAAACGTTGTATACAGCATAACATATATTGTAATTATTTTATTAAACATATTATTTCTGCAAAGAAAACACAAGTAAAATAGCAATGCGAGTTAGTGCCAGCAGTTTCAAACAATGATAACATATTTGGAAAATATATAAATACCAACTACACATTACTTCGCATATACTTATTCGCAATGTATTCTATACTAAAAAAAAACAATGCCAGCTTAAAACATGTTAGATGTTAGTCTTGGTTAATATCTTAGGGGACAGGGTGCATTTGCAGCGATTAATGGGTAACAGTAAATGCTAAACTTAATAATTTTAATGGTAACTTAAGTATGCGAAATGTGGCGATGTTTTATTTTAAAGCTACGTTACGCATTACGCAAACAATTGTGTTACATTAGGGTTTTTTTGGCACCAAGTGGCAATAGAAGGCATCGACAGTAATATTGTCCTGTACCGTCTACGTGCCACACCACCATCGTTGCACCTCCTATGAAGCATTGTTTTAAAAGAGACCTAGAAAATCGTTAAAGACCCCGATTAAAATCACCAATCATCAGATTACAATGTACCAAAAATGACACTCAAGCCTGCTACGTCATTTTAAATTTTTTTTTTATTATTTTTAATAAATATATTTCCGTCGATTTATGCTTCAAATCAGTTCTTTTAATACGAATATGTTTTTTTTGTTAAGACCCATTGAACAACTGATAAAAAAATGTACACAAAAATTAACTTATAAATAAATAGTTTTACTTACCTAAGCTTGTCGCATGTTAGGTATGAGTATATCACGGCGGGGATGTTGTAAACAACGTAGGCCATAATAATGGACTTCTTTCCGAAATTGATCTTTGAGAAAACCTGCAGTCATTAAATAAGTTATTTCAAAATATTCGTAGCCAAATTTTACGAAAATTGTATGCAATGTAATTTTTCTTACTTCATCTTAACAGAAATAAAATAAACTACTTTTGAAAAGACGTGTAACATAGATAAAAATAACGTCTATGAAATTGAGGTCGCTCAATGCATATATGGCTTTGGTTCCCTGTATCAGCTGAGCTGGACACCTTTTGCCACATACTTTTTGTATTATGTTGGCTATACCAAGTGGTCAGACCCAATGTTTCAAAACATGAAAACGGGGTCATCTGGATACTACTAACGCCATCTATATTCAGTTACCATACAACAGCGCCGATTTGTTTTCATACTTTTAAATTTACTCCACTTTGTGTAACCAGAAATACTCCAATTTTAAGTAACCAGAAACTAAAATTTTTACGTAATTCCTAAAATTAATTGAGAATCATTAAAAAATACTTGAATGTTGTCACCCTATAGGCCGAGGTCTGTCCAAACTATGTTAGTATCTAACGGTTATGATTATTTCTTAAGCACAAATACACTAGAATACATATATAAGATATGAATAACATCCCATTATTTCTTTGGATGTTAAGCATGTCACAATACAGACCAGCGAAAGTCCTTAAACTTTTAAACACAAGTTTAAATATTGGTGAATAAAATTTTCAAACAACTTATAACGATCACTGCATTCGAGATCGAAGGTGTAGCTGAGAACTTACCTGTATAACGCTGTACAAAGCAGTACATAAATCAATTCATGTACATAAAGGTACGAACTGGCCGAAGTTACGCAGTGATAGGTAACATATACTCAACAGTACATAATGTGTAAACAACGAGCTGCACAATATGAATATTCTACTGTGTAACATCGCTCAGTACGCTCAAGGTCACCGTTCAAGTTGTGTAAAATGTATTGTATTAAAAAACATCAATTAGATCTAATATAGTGTGCATTTATAACGCGACAGTATTTTTAACATTGCCACAACTTTTATATGTAAAACTGAATTCGCTAAAAATATTCGCAATGCACTTCACTACGCGCACATAATTAGTAAAGAGTTAAAGTCGCTTCCGACTTAAGATGTATTGATGGATGGTTTTATGTATAGCAAACGGTCACCGTAAGAGCTGTAATTTGACACAAATGTGTGTTGCTACAAGTTCGACATAATTGTAATATGCACAATTTACCGAATGGGAAGGAAATAACAGTCCTCGATTGTGATGTGGCTTATCCTAACGTTGTTTAATTTAAAGCGATTATCGTTTAAATTTGGCTAAAGTATGAAATAATTAACTAAATTATTTGTAAAAAAATTTGACTTACTACATAAAGTGAAGTATTAAAAATTATATCAAAGATTTAATTTGAATAGCTGAGCTTGTGAAACTTCGATAGCGGGAAAGAAAATGAAAAGACGTAGAAGGTTTTTTTTTATTAAAACCTAGGCAGCGTCGTAGTTAATTTAAATTTTTAAGATCACCAAATATAGCTCTTAGCGTAAAAGATGCAATATTTCTGTATATCGATTAGTTACCGCAAAGGATATAGTTTTTATGGGTATATAAATTACAGTAGTGAATAGTGATTCTGTTGACCATGATGCCAGAGTGGTTTAGGATACAATGCTACCCATTTTTCTAAACGATGTTTTTTTTTGTAGAAAGGGCTCTAATTTTTTTTGTCATTGTCATATTTTTCTTCGATGAAGAATGAAATGCAAACATATTTTTAAATAACTTTGTACCAAAACACAGGTTGTACATAATATAAGTGAAAGTAGTTGATGATGATAAAAATTATAGTGTTTATGGTAAATTACCGAACAAAATAACTTTAAACAGGATTATTTTTAAATTACTAATAATAACACCGAAATTAGTAAACTAGAGTTTACGATGTTGAATATATATTCATTATTTTTTTTTCTCAACAATGATAAGGCTATTACCAAATTGAAATTTAAAAAATCCTGTAAAAATCATGGTTACAAATGGTTACAATGGTTACTCATCAATGAAAATGTGTAGGCCGTTGCTGGTAAAGTGAATGGGCGGGGAGTAGGTGGTGTGCGGTCTCTCTCTCACACGTACATGTCTATTTATTGCAATCGAACTAAAATTGCGATTATGTAGGAATTTTTTTTAAATCATAAATTTTATCAGTAATACATAACGCTATAATTTTTTCTTTTCTGTCTTTATTAATATTTAGAATTAAAATTTATCCGCGAACATTAAAAACCAGAGCCAAATTAGTATTTCCATGAATGTAAAGTAATAAAGTGTATCATTAACGATAATTATAATTATGCTAATTTAATCCGACTCTCAATGATTTATAAATATTGTTACATATTTCTATAAAGCTCCATACAAATTCCGGTCGCTTGATTTAATGAATTAATCGGCGAACGTTACATATATACTAATATAATAAAGCGTAAACACACACTTCTTTGTTGCCTAAGATGTCAGCAACTACAGCATATTTTTGAATAATTCTTTTTTTAATAAAAAGCCCTACAATTACGTCACGCTTGATTCTATATATTTTCACGTTATTAAACTTAGGGAGTAAATAATTTGGATAAACACCTTAATGTGGGAAAGCGACCATAAGTTGCTGCCAACATCAAGGAAGCAAAATTGCCATAGTAAGGTAACTGGTATTTTGACATTTGCAATTGATATTTTGAGAAATGTAAACAATAAAATAAAGTTTTTATAATTTCATGGGAATGAAGCCGCACGGGAACAGCTACTAGTATTAGTTATAAAGTGAAAAGATTTGTATTTTTGTATGTATTGAAACAACTCAAAAACTACTGGGACGAATTAAAAATTCCTTCACCTTTAAAAACTATGTTATTAGTTAGTATGATAGTCAATTTTTGCTTACGAGCGATAACTTACAAAAGAAAATTCAAAGAAATGTAATTTCTTAAAACATTGAAGAAGAAATATTTATACCTCTGTATGTAATGAATAAACTTAAAAACTACTGGGCCCACTCCAAAAATCCTTTCCCCATTCGAAAGCCAGTAGTGTAGCAGAGAGAAAAAGCTAGTATATCTTATTATTCCTCTGATTAAACACACTTTAAAAGCGCGCGCGCATTTGACTATTCTATCGCACAACTGTTTACTCGCTTTGATTGCTATGAGCTTGTGTGGAGGTGCGCACACTACTTGATTTTTCGTTGTCCAACTAAACTATTGGCTGGGACACAATCGACGTGATTACGATTGTACAACGTCTAAACACTAGTGTACTCTCTGAAAATCATTCTTATAGAACTATACTTTGACAAAAAAAAAACATTATTCACAACATTGATAAAAGTCTCAATAAGCAGCCTATGTGTTCTTCCAGACTATGTTCTAAATTTGTGTCAAATTTCATTCAGACCTGTTAAACTGTTTTGGAGATATACGTAAACAAACATCAATACATCGATCCATTCAAACTTTCGAATTTATTACATTAGTAAAGTATCATTAAGGAATTTAAACAAAATAAAGTTTGCTGAACTGAATTTAGTCAGATGGCTAGTTGAAAGAGACGCTTTTATCGTGGCTAGTTCTATCGAAAAATGTGTAAAATCAACGTAAGCTTAGAAAATTACATACAGGTCAAAATATACGAAGACAGTTGCAGGGTCTTGTGACAATTGACCGTGACTGATCAATACTGTTTAAATATAAAAGATTGAATAAATAACATTAACAATTACTTACATCGTTGGTCATGATCAGAAGCCGTAACACTTCACAGAAAAGCCAATGGTTCGCCAGGTACAAAAAATATTCCTTGGCGGTACGAATGGTTAGACAGGGATAGTTCTGTGGACAAAAAGCAAATGGTTAATCACATGCACGACTATTACAATTGTTAAGTTACTTGATGTTCGTAAGCATAATAGCCACTCCATTTTATCTTTTAGAATTTTTCATACATCGATTGCTCGTATTGCAATTACATATATCCAAAATGTTGAATTTCTCTTTCTTTTTATAGCTTGAGCTAGCACGATATCAGAATTACTACTACTCGAGATCACATGTGGGCGGCCATGGGTAAAGTCGGATTCCAGGAATACATTCACAATACTTCTCAGCCAGGATATCATCGATCTACCAAGCTCATATCGTTCAAACAACGTTCTCACAACGATCCCTATTTTCAGTATGATCTAAGTTCTCACGAAAGGCGCTTGGCGGCGCTTGTGTTCTAATTATGGCTTAAATTCAAATTGATTTCTTCTTCTGATTGCGACATACATGAAATAAAATTATGTAGTTTGTTCTCTATCCTCCCCCGCTAAGCTCCCCACATCAGCTACCTTCTAACAAAAAGTCCTTCAGAATCGCTGCAGCAGTTTTGGCGATTACCCAGAACAAACGCAATCTTGTGGAAAGTCAGTAAAAAATTATATGCTTAGGTAATTTTAGTTTCATGATTTTGAAGTCGCGGACAATAACTAATATTGAAAATACCCCTTACCTGCGAGATGTCACAGAATGTATTATTCGCAGCTAAGAACGCAGAATGAGTATATTCTTCCCCCGTTGGTTTTGCAAATACCCAGATCATCGAAATGACTGAGAAAAAAGCGGTGGCAACGGTGAAGTGCACCGTTAACTTCCGCTTCGTCCGCGCCAGCGCACTGTTGACCATAAAAAGAAATTAATACCTCTAGCACTGTCTCGAAAGCGAACTAGGATCCAAACTAGTACATGAAAACTAACCAAGAAACACGAAACCCCTGTTCGCACTGGCCGTTTTATAACACGCGTTTAACCCTAACTCTTGTAATAGAATAAAATAATTTCCATGTATCTGATCGTTCGGCAGAGCTTTAATGCGACAACGCAACAATATTGGTTTTAAAAAAGTGCCAAACGTGATCGTTACAAAAGTGTCAGTGCGAATGAAGGCGAAGCTCGGTTGACAGTATACAAGACAAACACAGAAAAACATTAATGCTATTAAATAAAGAAGCAGAAAAGCTCTATAGTTGTGTAGACCTATTGTTAATTTGATGAGATTGAAATCGGCCTAGACACTTTAGAAAAAAGTAATTTGGACTGAATTACTCATAACTTACAAATATATGTTTAATATCCAAAACTTTACTTATAATTAATGTCTTCCTTACTCGCAGAGATAATATTTTTAAATTTCGTCATTTGTTCTATTTTGCAACGAGATTGAAACGCTTATCGGCCTTGTCCGAATAATAAATAATGTCACTATCGGCCTGTAGATGTTTATAAGTCCTGTTTATGTTTATTTTTGTACTCTAGTGTACTTTATTAACAGTAGAAGTCTAAAATTTGTGACGGAAAACATACACTTCGTCAATTTGTTGATCATTTAATATTCTTGACGTTGATTATCCTAAGTTAAACAATAGTCATTTTCATGAACTATAATCACTCTGTTTCTTTCTTATAAAGCTGGGACTACAGTATGTATTGGTAGTATCACGGCAATGGAATTATACGGTTATCTCGGTATCAAACTATTACTAACTATATAAGACCTTGTTTAAGAATTTTTATGTAACGTTTTTCAGATAAGATTTTTAAGTTTGTTGAGTTTTATATTTAATTTTACCTACACAGACTTTAATGCTCATAGTACATTAAAAGAAAAAACACACACAGAACATAAGATACACATCATATGTATCTAACGATACCAATTTAGAGAAACTCATACTTTAGACCGTATATTTCTATTCTCAAATGTATAGAAACAATTAATTTCCCGTAATACCAACAGAAATAATAAATAACCATAGCAAAGTTGTAAAAAGTCGTTCATATTTAAAATGATTTTATTTTTATTACGAATCGTTACAACTGTGAAGCGATTTTTCTTAATGTAATTTTAAAATACAAGGAAACCTACCAATGTAACCTCACTTCTCTGTTACTTCGATAAAAAAATGGAAAGAGATAACATTGCAAACAGACAAAAAATTTCAAAACAGTTTTTTCGTTCTAAGTAACGATTCTATATATATGACATACAGATATAACAATTTTATTATTTGTATACATTGATTTTTTTTTATAATATAAGATGCACAAGCAAGCGGTCACCTAAATCCACCAAAATGGAAAGGAATGAATTATTATCTTGATGGCATAATCAAATTTTGTTCTAAAGTATGAGTTTAAAAGTATAATAAAATATTTAATTAAATTAAATATGTAATATGTAAGGTATAAAACATACATAATATAGTACACGTTCATGCTAATCGCAGTACTGAGAGCGAAGTAGGGATTTTAAAAAACATTCAAAAAGTCATACGATCACGATAATCATGCAATACGAACACATATATAAAAAAACTTTTGATACACGCACTTGGTAATTGCGAATACGCTTAACGTTGTTACGCTGAAAACAAAAAGGTTATATTAACAATTTTTTATGGCAATCGCAATTATAACCTAGGCTCAAATATTTTTGAATTCATAGATGGAAACTTAGATAATAATTTACAATAAAGTATTTCAAGATCCGGCATTGTATAAGAATTAGTAATGTTGTCGTGGTTCAGTGTTAATCACTTGATTGTAAAAGGCCTGTGGTTTATCGTTAATAACATTTAAAAAGCTAACATTTAACGTGTCTCATAACATTGGACTTGGGAAATGTACGTCTTCTAACAATGGACTTAGTTAACATTTTAATTCATAAGCTTTAACTTTGAATCTATCGATTCCAACCTCTATAAGAATAAAAATCGAAAACATTCATGCTTGATTTTACACAACCTATCCCTACTAAATTGTCAAACTAATCTATCTTATTTAGACAAAACATATCTATTGATATCCTCAAAAACATGTCAATATAATTAATCATACTAATATTGTAAATGCGAAAGTTTAGATGGATGGATGGATGTTTGTTAGAGTTTGTAGCCTAAGCTGTTGAATGTATCTCGATGAAATTTGGCATAGATGTAGAGGTTAGTCTGGAAGAACACATAGGCTACTTACTTTTCTTTTTTTATTCCACGCAAACAGAGTCGCGCGCGAAAGCTAGTTGTATATAAATTAATTGTCAATAGGTATCATTAAACAACTTTTAAATGTTTATTTATAATTGTTTTGTTTATTATATAATAAAAGATGGAGCTTGTAATAAATTTGTAAAAGGTATTAATATATGTCAATGCAAGAAAAATGACGTAGTAAACTTGACAACTTATATAGTATTTTTTTTTTATAATAAAAATGGGCAAAAGAGCGGCGTGAACACCAAGGTGGTCAACGATGCCCATGGATATTCGCAACACCAGAGGAACTACAGATCTTTCAGAGAAAGTGCCGGTAAGATATATATATATATATATTTGGTGTAAGGCGACCTTTAAGGTAGTGATAATAACTTACGTAGTTATATTCAAGATGACGTCCGTTATGGCGAATATCAAGTTTAACGTTGATGTGACGATTACTATCATTTTCTGTAAATAAAAAAATAAATTAATTAAGAAGCTTTGTATTGGTACAAGATACACATTCCATATTGTATATCTTAGTAAAGTAAATAATAATACCCAAGTTTACAATTAAACGTGCGAATGTGTAATAAGTTACGTCAACGGCAACCATCAACGTTGTAAATTGTGTTATAATGTTTTAAAGCATTAAATATTATTTTAATTACTTTATTGTTTCATAAAAAAGTATTTACAGAAAAACTTTTTTTTTTATATGATAAGGGGGCAAACGAGCGGCGGGAACACAAAGGTGGTCAACGACGCCCATGGACATCCGCAACACCAAAGGAACTACAGATGCGTTGCCGGCCTTTGAGGAAATTGTAGGCTCGCTTCTTGAAGGACCCTAAGTCGTATTGACTAAGACCCTAACTTCCATGTAATTGTAAAATATTTACAGTAAAACTTCCATAAAATTACTGGTTTTTTATATAATTCGTCTAAATATGCTTAGTTAAGTTTTTTTTTTTTTATAACATAAGGTGGCAAACGAGCAAGCGGCCCCATGAATCCGCCAAAATGGCGAAGCAACCGCTACCCATAGACATCCGCAATCGCAGATGCGTTGCCTACCTTTATCCGACGGAGGAAGAGACGCATATAAAGAGGATATTTTCTCTTCCTATGCATCTCCTCCATCGTCAAATCCACTTCTCCTTCCCATCCTCTCATAAGAAAAGGGTGGTAAAGAGAAAGGGACTTAAATTAGGCCTCCGGCACCACACTCATCAGACGAAACACGGAATTGCTTCCATTTCACGCCTGTCTTCTGTGTGGTCGTGGTATTACACCGGGCGTGCCGGCCCATTCATGCTAAGATGTTAAAGCGGGCACTACCACTGTCAAGTTTTATTAAAGTAAAAAAATATATCCAGTTGAAGGCATTATTAAATTAAATAATTATGTTACTTACAGTGTAGGAACGCATATTTGACTTTTTCTAAAACTGCTGCAACTGTAAAAAAAAATGTCTGTCAGTGTATTGTAATATTGAATACATTTTATTGAATACAATACCAAATGTGAAGATAAAGACAACGATAATTTTATGACCCACCTCAGGTCGCTGCGCCAACGCAGTAAGTAAGTAATTTTATGATGAATCTGGATTTTACCTTTTACAAAAAATAATTTGAGACAATAATCGCAAAAGGTACTTTAGATTTAAGCGTTAGCTATTGATCTTTCTACCTTCACAACACTTGTAATTCTACCCTTAAATGTCAACCTGTTTAAAAATCAATATAATATATTTTATTCTTTCGGTATACTTTGTTAAAGCAACAAACATAAGATACACGCACTTTAAAAGACAGTACGAGTTCTACAAGTGCTACGAGTTTCGTAGCAGCTACGCTTCTGCTACATAATACTACGCGCACTAAAAGCTCGACGTGCTTGCGGCCGCTACGCGGTCTACGGTCACTACAAAGTCTACATTTTGAGCGTTGCGTTCTACACGGTCTATGATCTCATATACCTTTATTTATATCACTTTTAAGTTCTGGTTAGGATATAAGATTTAGTAATTTAGTGGTGACCCGTGCCTTGCTCAGCGCAGGATTCTATGAACTTTTATCTTCTATAATAATCCCGCGTGCAACAACACCTTCGCGTGAAAATCGATCGAGCTGTTTCGAAAATAGCACTCGTCCGGGATTTCATCAGTGCAGAATTTGAGAAAAAAAAAAACATTGCTCATAATATTCCCGAGTGCAACAGTAACCTTCCCGTAAAAATCGATCGAGCCGTACCGAATTGCAGTCGCCCGTGATTTCATTAGTACAGTATTTGATAAATAAAGATCGTACATAATATTCCCGGGAGTAACAACAACCTTCCCGCGAAAATCGATCGAGCCGTTCGGAAATAGTAGTTAGCCGTGACTTTATCAGTGCAGTATTTTTTTTAAAAAAAAACATCGTCTGTACCATTCCAGGGTACAACAGAAAACTTCATACAAAAATCGATCAAGCCGTTCCGAAATTGCAGTCGGCCGTGATTTTATCAGTGCAGTATTAAAAAAAATACGTCTGTAATATTCCCGCGTTCATTAAGAAACTCTTACCAAAATCAAAACAAAATCAGTTCTGCAGCTCCGAACATAGCGGTCGTCGGGGAATTTGTTAGCAGAATTATAACCATAAACAATCGACATTGGTGCAATCCGCCGAGGATTAGCCATAAACAAGAAATAGAAAAACAGTTATAGGAATTACAAATAAGTAAATATCAGCCTATAGTACACGTCTGGTATCCATCAGTGGAAGTCCCAGCAAACCACCACTGCTGTTCCGAAACTACCCAGTATAAATATTGCAGGCGGAAAGACGGACAATCATAACTATATTGTATATTGTGTTCGCGAAATTTGTACTATTAAATTTTCATATTATTTAAACACTCCAACTATATTAAATTCTCCTTAAAGCTGTTTCTTGAATTCTAGCAAATGTAAAGTATCGCAAACACTATAACAACTCTTTTAAGAATCTACTGTTCCTAGAATTAAAGGTAGACAAGTTTCACTTACATCAAAGATTGAAAAGAAAAAACTTCGTAAGTAAGTATGTAACTTCACGTCGCATCAAACTTTCCGACGGAAACGTGAAAGGACGTTCCTGTCGTCGATAATTTTAATCAAATGATAAAGTGAACTTCGGTATTCATTATTTTTTTGCAACTTAACATTTACTTTTATTTATACTTTTTTCTATTTATATTTAAATCAATATTATAATATTAATTTTTAAACTTAACATCTACATTTCGGGTAGATGTTACATACTTAGTTAATAGTAAAGTTGAAGGTATAAACTTTTGAGGTTATACATGTTATTGATTATATGCTTTCCTAAAACCATACATCATCATCATCCTCCTTATCTTACTCCCATAGGGTCGGCACAACAGGTTTTTGTCCTCCAATACCTCTATCATACGTCATCTCAGTCATCTCTTCCTTTTTGATCATGTTACCTTTTACACAATCCATCCATCTCTTTCTAGGGTGTTTTTATTTCTGTATAAGCTACAATTTCTGACGAGCCTAATTACCGAACACAATAATTTTTACTTTCATTTTCTAAAGCAACAAGTTTCTACTTGCTTTACAAGCTTGAGAAATTTGCAGACAACGGATATTGCTAAACATTTGGAATTGATTCAATCCCATAGTTTTCTTTGAAGCGGTTGCTTAATTTAATTATTCGCCCAGATGCTACTACGGACTGATAATAAAACTATCAAGTAACAATTTGAACACCGCGTTAAGTATGCTGACGGTATTTCTATTGTTTTAAAAATACAAATATAAAAATATTTTTTATAGTCATTAATACTAAATAAATAAATGTAATAGGTATTATATTGAAGTATTTTCAAATATAATTAGGTATCGCAGATCGTAGTTCCAATACCGCTCCGGAACCGTCGCTTACTGAAACTAATCGCGCTTGGAAGTGACGGTGACATGACTTTGTTTCCGGCATTGGATCAAAAAACTCTATTTTAATAAACCGGTTACTGGTGGTACTGATTTAAAACAATCATAGCGCAATTATAGAACATGTTTCGTTTTCCTTATGAAATGATGTTCTTAGATAATCTTCACATCAGAATTGAAAAAGCTGTCAGATGCAATTGCAAGTATCGAACAAGCTAGCTGCGCTATCTCCGGTAACAAATGTTACCTTCAAGATGTTTTTGCTGTCTAGTATCGCGGAGAACGTCGTTGGAACTCCTAGCTACATTTTTGATTCATGTAAGTCGCTACGTTTATCTGAGATACCTAGAGTTTTTCAAACTCTTGTTAGCGACAGCCGTAGACTTAAGCAATCCTTAAATGTATACAATCTAGAAGGCGTTAAAGAAAGAACTTCATTTCCAGTTGTATTAAATTCTTTGATACCCCGCCATGGATTTAGTCTCCAGTATCGCTGTAGTATTTTAATTCGATAGTAAATGGCACGAGGATCAAATGAACATGGAGGCACCATGTTGCCCCTCTACCTAACGAACAGTATTGGCTTTATGTCTGGGTTAATTACAAGATCGGTAATTTAAATTGTCGTGTATTTCTTAGTAGAGACGCTGGACTATTTAAAGCCAATCTTGTATGCTGAGTTTCAGTACCTAGAGCCGTATCTAAGCATAATCCTCAAAGATAATAAGATCCTACTTCCGCCTAACTTTTATCCAGGGTTTTTATAAAAATACAACAACTGATAATAGATTAAAAAAAAAAGAACGAGATAACACAAGGTTAAAATATTTATTAATATCATAAACGGTTAAAATACTTTATCAAAATAATAACCATTGTTTTCCTTTTGCCCGACGAATAGAAGGATACAAGGTTAACAGTTAGTAAGCCTGTAATATGTCCGTTGCACTGAGACAGCTCACACCCTGAAAATTTTCAATTGAAAGTGACCGACGCCTGTATGTTATTATTGTATTCACTAAAGCACTTAAAATATACCTCTATAAACCGTATTACAAAATAACCTTAATAAAACTAACTTTGATATATTTTTATCATAAAGTTTGTTAACCAATCTATGTAGTAGGACTAGAACTGCATTTAATCCAATTTATTTTATCTAATTAAAGTAAACATCAATTTAATTTAAAGGGTAACGCGCATTTATTAACTTCTCGTCCGTCGGCAACGCTCCGCCTATCGAGAATCGCAGCAATCACTCTACGTCGCATCGATATTTTTATATCAAATACATCTTTATCTTAAACAATTGGCGAATGGAGTAAAGATATAAATAATAAATTAATTAAAATCAAAACGAAAGGAGCACTTGGTTGCCTTTCGGCGAGGCTTTTACTCGTCTATCTTTCCTTACTTCGCAAACAATGCGACATTTTTAGTCGCTAAACGACTAACTCTATACCGACATTTGGCGAGGAAATCGCCGAACGTTTGCCATCTGATGCCAAAAATGTTGCCGTAATTTACCAAATGCGAGAGAAAACATTTTAATTGGAAATCTTTATGAATTCGTGACGGCCGTGTAGTCGCTACGTCGGCAGTGCCGAATGTGCGTTAACCTTAACTCCTCGTTCCAATGCAACAGGTTGTTTGAAGAAAGTACCGACAGAGCCGAGACAAAAACACTTTTAAGTCTCTTTAAGCGTTGGTATTTAATTAACGCTGTCAATTTTTTTTATAAAAAGTTAACGCTCATTTAAGATTCACTTGTTATTGCTTTGTTTCTATCACAAAAGCTTTGTTTGGAGCTTCTCCGGTTTATAGCATATCTATTGACAGATTTAACGCTTTCTAATAAGTATGTATAGGACTTAGCGTTCAAATAAATTTATTAACATTGATTATAAAACAGTACAAGACATAGAAAAATGGTGACAACCCGAAAATCGTGTGTGAGTTGAGATCCTATAATTTTAAAAGGAAATCGTTGCCAAAAAATTGGTAAAACACTTAACAAAGCAAATCGTTACAGTACAGTTCCGACGGACTTTTAAGAGCGAGAAATTATGTTTTTTTATTCCATAAAAGTATCATATGTTTCTTTGCAATTTAAAATAGCTAAACGCAATACCAAAACACGGGATTTTATTGTATTCGTCACTAAACAAGACCCATAATGTAACATTACAGTAATCAGCAATACTTTTGGTTGAATCAATATAAATTATTAAGATATCATGTTCATGTTCACAAGGTAAATTATTTAATAGCTAAGTAACTCTTGCGTTCGCTAAATTTTGAAAGAAAGTTTGTTAATACACAACATTAGTATTTTTTTTGTTTAAATTCTGATTAAAAGTATTCATTATTATCTTTCAAGCACTAATAAACCATAAAAAAGACTTTAAACATAATTTTATTAGTAATTTGTCATAAGTCTTCATATTCTCTTTTTTTAAAACTCATCTCTTTAAAAAGTCAATTTAATCATTAAAACATGTTCGGGTATTGATTTAACTATTTAAAAATAACTATAAATTGATATTAGTAACTAATTTTAATATTACAATTTATTAAAACATAACTTTTCGCAACTTAGATTCTAAACTTACCGACAAAAATCCTCTAAAAGCCGGTAAAACTTCAAGAAACTGCACAAAATAACACAAGAGATCGAATACAAACTGATTTTAAATGTTCACAAATTAATCAAAATAATCCAAGAAAAATAATTTATTTTTTCCGAGAGCTCAGGCGGGAGCACTGAATGCAGGTGTTGAACGCACGTCGTTCCGAATGAAACTATTTACTAGGGCTAGCCTACAAGTTGAACTGACTCCGGGTGGACCGCCCACTCAGTATTCTCTTCCCTTGATTCAGCCATCGACGTTTTACATCCCCCCTTACCTTCCTACTCGACGCATAAATGTATAGATTTTATTATGCGCGAATTAGTATATTGAATTTTTTAAATTACTTTTATAAATTTTGCAATCCCACATCCGTATTATAATTATAGGCCTTGTTTATTGATGAAATAAATGATTTTATGTTAAATCAAAGGTTAATTTAGTTTAATATTCTTACAATATTAATATAAATAACGGATGATCAAGAATAAAAAGACTTCTATAGGGAACGCCATCTATTGGTGCTAACATCCGTATACAGACATGAACCTTGTGCACTTGAATTTGCTTTAGCTGCCAAGGTTACGTTTGGAAAATCGTAGCCTCGTTCAGCCAATTTGCTTGGATTTCCTCTGGAAAAATTGTTGCGCATCTCTCTTTTGTTTTTATATCTATTACTTATGTATTATAACATCTTAGATAAACTAATTCCACTGTAGTATTTGAATGAGGATTATAAAAATTAATACGTACATCCATATACTTTAATTAATGCTGTTTTTTCAGGGTTGACAACAGGAATACGTCCTCTTTTTGTGTGTTCCTTTGCTTGCTCCTTGCTTTTTTAATGTAGGTAACGCATTTCCAAAGCGGATGTCTATATTACAGTGGCCGCTTTGCTATTTTGGCGAATTATGGTGACCATTGCTCGTTAGCCACCTTAAACTATAAAAAATTGTTGGTATAGTCGATTGTAATGAATGTGAGAATTTATTTAATTTTTTTGTAATGACCAATCTGAACAATTTTACATTCATAAGACTGTAATCGTAGGCATGAGTCTTTAATGAAGTACTAAATTATAAGTAACTAGCTTTCACCCGCGACTCCGTCCCCGTGAAATTACAAAAAAAAAACAAAAGTGAGTAGCCTATATGTTCTTCCAGACTATTCTTTAAGTCTATGCCAAATTTCATCGAAATTCGATCAGCCGTTTAGGCTACAAACTCTAACAAACATCCATCTATCCATCTAAACTTTCACATTTATAATATTAGTATAAGATTGTTTTTTTTTGATATCTCTCCTTTTCAGCCGATTACGTATCAGTTTAGGATTTGGTATAGGGCATAGTTGTTAATTAAATTTAAAATTGTTTATGAATTATAAAATGATATTACGGTAAAATTAAATTTGGCAAATCATTTCGTCTTTTAAATTGATAGATATAATATTAAAATCTAGATTTATTGAATACAAGTGATGTAAAGAAATAATCTGAGCGCAACAAGTGTCGGATGATTTCATCTTTTCAATTCTTAACATAATGGCTTTGTATTTTAGTTTCGAATTTTGCATATATAAGTTGTTTTTTTTAATAACACTGCGAAAAAATATTGCTGTCTCTTAATATTATAAAGCGGAAAGATTTGAATTTTTTGATTTTTGTATGTAATCGATTCACGTAAAAACTACTGGGCAGATTTCAAAAATTCTTTCACTTTTAGAAAGGTAATTTTTCTGTGAGTAATATAGGCTACATAATTTTTTTTAAATTTCACGCGGGCGAAGTCGCGAGTAACAGCTAGTTATATATTCGGAAGTAGAATTACTGAAACATATGACAACCTGAAAACAATAGTGTTTAAGATCTCCTGTATTCTTATGCCTATAAACGAAAATATTAAAGTAATTCAAGTCGCGCCGCGCGATTCCACCTCAGTTGTTTTAGTCTAATACGCTGCGAAGTTAACACGTGAATGACGCACTAAGATGTTAATTTTTTTTAATTTTTAGATGAAGAATATTAAACCTTTTATAAATACACTAATCTATTGAACAGAATAAAAGTATGTAAATATGTAAATTGTACCTTCGCACAATACTGGAAAAGGTAAAGTAATGTGACCAAATACATCAAACGATACTAGTCCTGCCATCTATTAGCAAATGTGTGTTTTAAATTTACCTAACCTGTGAAATTCGGAGAAGAGCTTTTTCAAGATTTCACACAATTTGTAATACAATGTAATTTGCATATTGTATAGTGTATTACAGAAAAACAGTTTTCAGTTATTAATAAAAAATATGTATAAAATTCTTGTCACCAAGTAAATTTTCCAATATAAGAAAATCAGAGCTCTCTGTGAATAGATGTTTTTTTTATAAAGGTAAGAAAGACGGCAACAGTAATTGGTAATTCGTTATAAAACGTGTAGGTTGATTAAGACCTATTCATAAAATATTTTTGGATGTTATTGAATATTCTATGTACCACGTGACGAGACATTATTGTGGGATATCGTTATGATCATATTTGGTTCTCGGTAAATTAGCTAGTCGGCAATTTTGCGGCCGATATTATCCTGAATGGCAACAAGGATTCTGAATAAACAAGATGATATTTGACTTGTTTACTTGTGTTATACAAATCTTATCTTTACTTTATTATCCACTGACATTTTTGGATTATTACCAGCCGTCACCACGCTCTGTACCCACGTGAGAAGAAAAATTTCATCCGTCCCACCTTTTAGTCCCACTATCACCAATATGGTGACAGATGGAACCGTTACGAAATAAAATAAGTTCCAACCGGCCCTCATTGCAAAAGGTGAGACGAATGGAACTTTTTATTCTCATCTGTTCCCACGTGAGGACAGAGCAGGGTGACGGTTAGGAATCCCCTATTTCATGAATAGTATCTTATTTAAAAATCTTTTCATTTACTAAATAACAAAAACATTCTATTTTAATTCAATTCTAATATTTCTATACATAAAACTTAAATTGTTAGATGTCAAATGTAATCAAAAAAAAAAAAATTTAAGACAACGAAAGTCATATTGATTCAAAACCAAAAATGACATCGACATTGAAGCTTCAAAATTTTGTTTACGTACTGACTGTCTTATTTATCATAATATTTACATAAAACTTATCGGAATAGTTGTATCACAGATATATTTACAAAATGTCGGCGTCTTTAGATGCATCTTTAGATCCTATGGAGGAGATTCGGTTTAGAAAGAAGCACGGCGGTTTATGGGCGGAAATTCAAAAGAGTACCCATTTTACGTTCGACGAGCTAGAAAGTGAGTTCGGAAATGCATAAATACTTTTTAAATTTATCGTATTTATTTGGTTGACTATGGTCTATATATACTTAAGGTAGACTCGGAGCCCCTTAGTGGGATGATAATGAAAATTTAATGTTACAGAAATCATGGTTATATTTTTTAAAATACAAAAGAGGGACGATAAGCCTGCAGCATCGGACCTTATATCAAGGTTAATTTTTTAAAATTATTTATGTATCATACTAACATGATAAATGCGAAAGTTTAGATGGATGGATGGATGGATGTTTGTTAGAGTTTGTAGCCTAAAGAACGCATAGGCTACTCACTTTGTTTTTTTTAATTCCACGCTGACGGAGTCGCGGGCAATAGCTAGTAGTTTATAAACGTAACGACGGCTAACTCCTAGCCGATGATTAAAGCTAGGTCTAAAAAGTTTTATAATTTTTTATTCTCTGGAGGGGAGCAGTACCCCCCTCAATTACTCTGAGCGAGATGCCAATGCTTCCTGCAATACTTCATGTATCATGGCTTTGTCATTACTGATTGGGATATTCTAGATTGTTTTAACTAACGTATTAATGAGTCCGAACCGTACATTTAAAATAAGTACTAAGTAATTAAACTTGTTAATTAGATCAGTATTTAAAATAAAAAAAAAATATTATTTACTAATGAGGTCTGACAAAGTCAAGTTTTATATTTATTTAATGCTAGATATTTTTAGAGCTCATTTTAGGGACGTTCTACACACCGGTCTTGGTATGACAGATTCGTATATGATGGAGAGAGTTATGGTGGCGTTGGATCGCGGCACCTCGCCCTACGTGACTATGGCCACATTTGGCAAAGCCATGTCGCTTTATCTTCGCGGCAGTTTGGAAGAGAGAATCGCTTATGCCTTCACAGTAAGTTTATGTGCGAGAAACTCTTTATTTTTCCTTTTATAATTGTTTAATGCAAACAAAACATAACTGACTCCCAAAAACAATGGTACAGATAATTGAATTTAGTTTTGCGAGGTCCAAGTTAAGTTTACCCTAATCATAAGAGATTTTTTTAATCTCTTTCATGTTTTTAGTGCTATGATTTACTAGGAGAGGGTTATTTGCGACGGGAAACGATGTATCAATTAATGAAAAAAAGCTTAGCGAAAGCTTCGAGAGATGACGATGTAGAGGAAGCGGTCAAGGTAAGCTATTCTATCAATACCAAACGCATCGCCTATGCACTTGACCGTCATAACTCCATCTCTGTTATTTTTAAAGTAAATGAGAGAGATGGTTACATGTTTCTGTGTTCCGACCTTGTTACGGCTGTATCAATTTTTGTGCGATAGAGACAACGGTCGGTAGCTCTCCCTCTTGTACACTGGCCTTGTGAAATTTCAGCCTGCTTATGAGCGCCATCTGTGCGACAAGAGAAACATCTAAAGTGAGTCGTAACACAAAATAAACGTAATCACATTCCTATTTTGTAATGAGACAACAGATGGCACTACTGCAAAATGAAATTTTGAAAGAAAGCCGTATTCAACCTGTACATAGTGAAATTAATAACTTTTCTCTATTTGTAGGAACTTGTGGATATAATGTTGAAACGCATGGATGCCGATTTGGATGGAGTGATAAATTTTAACGACTTCCATATATCTGTGACTAAAACGCCTTCTCTACTGGAAAGTCTTGGTTATTGTCTGCCTGAGAGACCAGCGGTTTACGCCTTCGTATCTACATGGTGTCCCGCTTGGAAATCTATGTGAACTTTGTTTCATATTGTGTATAGATCGTCGAATAAAATTTGATCTGCGAAAGTATGCTCTTAAATCGGATATATTTTACTACGAGAATGTAAAATTCACACCTTCGATGCAATTTTTTGTAAGAAAATGAAATCGACAGGCATCAGCATTCAAAGTGTTAATAATTTTAGCAGATTTGAATATCTAAAAGGTTTTGTCTTCCAGTTATTCGGTTATCTCGTACATAATATGCTTACTAACTATTCCGAACTATTCCGAATGTTAATGTTGATATACTTAATTTTTTTCTTTTCAAAGTACTGTATTTTATATAATATTAATTAGTTAAAATTGTATCAATAATTTTATACAATATTATCTAAACGAATTGTTCAAGAATATAAGCATAATCCTCTTCGACTCAGACAATGAACAAAGGGCTGTATGTTTAATTAATTCCTTTGACTCTACCCCCGTAATAGAGTGCCATTCCCTAACAATTTTACTTTACTGATTTGAAATTCAAAGATTTGTGTAACTACGCATAAAGGATTTGATTAAAATGTCCCATCTTATATTTACATTTAGTTTGTAACGATAATTAATTGTGTGGTATTGGTTTATGTTTTTAAGTCAAATGTATTACAAAGTTAACGTGTCAGTGCCGACTTTAACCTGACAAGTGCATAGCCGAGTTTTGATTATGGATTTCATGTTACTTAAATAATATGTGGATATTTTACAGTGGTAGTGCCCGCTTTAACATCTTCGCACGAATTGGCCGGCTCGCCCGGTGTAATACCATGACCACACAGAAAACAGGCGTGAAGTGGAAGCGATTCCGCGTTTCGTCTGATGAGTGTGGTGCCGGAGGCCTGACTTTAGTCTCTTTTCCTTTCCATCCTTTTCTTTAGAGGAAAGGATGGGAAGGAAAAGTGGATTTGACGGTGGAGGAGACGCATAGGAAAGGGAAACGTCCTCTTTATGTGCGTCTTCTTCTCCGTTAATTAAGGTTAGGGAACGCATCTGCAATTGCGGATGTTTATGGGCAACGGTCGCTTTCCATTTCGGAGAATTCAGGTGGGCGCACGACCAAGCGCGAATAATATAAATTATAAAAAAAAATATATTAATTATTATATTATTAAATGAGTTAACCATTCTACCATAAGCTACCATTAAGGTCTTACTCGAAGCTTCATGTCTATTTTACAGTATTCGATTCGAGTCGAGGCTGTCCCCTAACTCCCTGCCGACACAATGCTATTATGACTCGCCGATAAAAATAAAGTTTGAGTTTTCACTGCCATAAATTACTGTAAAACTATACTCTCATGATCGCTGTTTTATCAAAGTGTTTGAAAGATTTACATATTTTGTACATGTTTCAATACTGTGAAAACACATCACTGATTCTCCGGTCCTGTTTCAAGCAAAATGACATGTACGTTTTTATTTTCTTTGAAGGACAAAAAATATTGACGCCAGTAGAGCTCGCAGCGCCTCGAGTGTAAAGTGATTGATTAAAATGAAATTATGAATGATTAATGAATCGAAGCACAGCCTTTGCCCTTGTGTACCTTTACAATATATTCTGGAGATTTATTGCCGATTCATTTTACTTTTATAACCTTGCCTTAACCTTAAGTAAATAAAATCTAAACACTGTTCATTTAAATCTGTCAGGACTTAAAGTCTGCATTGAATAATTTTTACGCGATAGACAAACACTTTTCTAAAAGCTACGTTATACATAAAAAGTCGCGAGTATTTTATATATAGTAAAGATATCGAAAGTCATGCTATGTAGCAAATTGCTACGGGTAATTATAAACTTTCATTTGAACTTAAATGAAAACGAGTAAGCGCAGAGTTTAATAACAAAATTGCAAGGTAAAATCTGTGAAACTTAGTCTGAGACGCGTCTAACCTATTTATGTATTTTATACAATTTACTAAAGGTATAATAGCACATAAGGCTCGCTGTCAATAACAAAATGTATCACAAAAGTTTTTTTTTGTCTTATTTTATTTTCTATACCTAAGTAGGTTTTACATTTACCGACAGAAGTAATCGCGGTCCAAACGCCGCTCACCGGGCCAGATAAATATGTCAGACTAAAATGAGGAAAATGACGTAATTTATATAGTATTTTCTTCACGGAAGAAACACTGAATGGTACTGTAAAGTTTTAATGAGATTCTCAAAGTGAAGTTTCCAATCATAAATTCTACGCTTACGGAACAGAACTTTGTCATCCATAGTGGAAATAACAAATGAGACAATTTAAGATACGAGGTACTTAGACTTAGTTAGGACAGGTCTTAGTAAGGGTTTAGACCCTATGCCATAAAGCTTGATTACCCCAAAAATGTATGGACTCTGTTTAGAGAGACATTTGATTTAAGTATTTAACTGCCGCTGGTTGATATTTTGGATATATTCATACTTCATACCATTATTATAAATGCGAAAGTTTAGATGGATGTGTGTTAAAATTTGTAACCTAAGCGGTGAACAGATTTCGATGAAATTTGGAAATGTAGAAAATGGTTTGAAAGAACACAAGCTGCTAACTTTTTTTTTTAATTCCACGGGGACAGAAACGCGAAAGCTAATATTTCATAATAAATATACAATACTTTCGGAATAAGTACTTTAGTATTTATTAGTTAAAGTGACTTTTCGCGATCCAATTCATAATAAGGTCTCAATAATCATGATTTGAGAAAAATTCGCGCCTCGTACTTGTCACGGTGTAAAAGGGTTGACGTAAGATCAAGGAAACTGACGGTGTTCTAATATAAAAGCTACAATCGTGTGAACATTGAAACTAGACCCGGAATAAAAAATAAAAATCAATACAAAGCAGCCGCAGCGGCTAGTTTACATTATCCCTTCGTTTGTACTACCTATAGCTATCTAGATAGTTATTTCTCGATGCAATGAACAAGGTAATAGTTCCCGAAATGAAAGACGGCAGATTTCCGTGATTGTACATATGTTTAACCTGATGTATTTGAAACATTGTCTAAGTTTTTTGTAATAAGACCCACATATTTCAAGTTAATTTATACATATGTTAAATGACGTTTTCGAATTTTATGACATTATTATAGTGTGTTTTAATCTCGGAATTATTGACTCGATGGAGTTGACACGAGGAAGATTTCCTCAAAAATATAACACACAATGTCTCAAAATAGAATTCCTTGTAAATCGACTTTTTATTCGCTGTCGGTATAAATAGGGGAAAAACGGGAAAGTAGGTCATCTCGGGACATGTTATTATAGCGCCATGAAAGCCACACCTTACGTCATTGGATTTACCTTTACTTGTCAAATGTGTCTGTGAAGACATTGCTTTCTTGTACAGTGTTATCCAAATGCCCAATTAACGAAATTACTAAAATATCAGCAATCGTTAAAGCTTCAGAACAAATTAATTTAGTTATTGATAAGCGTGTAATAATAAGGAGTGGGGGACGGCAGCAAATAAGATGGGAGGACAACTTGAAGTTGACTGCCTGTCCACATTGGAGAAGAGTTACGCGAGATAGAAAACAGTGGAAGAGTTTGGAGGAGGCCTATAAGGCACGCTGAAATTAGGAACATACTATAAGTCATTATATTTAATTTTATTTAAGAGTAAAAGGCTATATTACTAAGAGTGTAATAAGAACATTTTTGGCGTAATAAAATGTTAATATTTTCGATTTAAATAAATGAAACGAAAAATGTAATCAAGGCATTCAGTCAATTTTTTCTTAATGTAGCCTGGTTTACAAGTTAATTTTTCACGAAGAATGGATCTAAGTATTTATTACTTAGTACAATATTCGAATAAGTCTATCCTAAGGGATTTCAAGACTCAGATATGGTAAATCAAAGTGAAAAAGCACTTTATCTACAGATCTTTGAACTAAGTTATTTCACTAATATTAAAATATATACTTATATTTATTCCTGACATTTATGAATACAACATTAAACTTTTAAAATATGTTAATTCCATACGGACGAAGCCGCGTTCAGAAATTAGTGTAAAATGTCATTGTTTTCAATCTTTATAATATAATTAAAAGAGATCTTGTAAATTGAAAAAGAAACCTGTAATTAATTGAAAATTTTGTAAGACTTCTTGCGCAAGGATTTAGAATCCCACCAATTAAAGCCTCAAATAAATGTCGGCGAAATGTATCTTTTTCATTTAAGAGAGAAATTATTGATTTTTCTGTCGCTTTTAAACCGTATCTATTTACCCCGAATCATATTTTTAATTTCCTCGAAATATTAACTTTTTAAACTTTATAAACGAGTTTTTTTCACGTTTCACCAACTTGGTAGGTTATTATAAGCAACAAGAAAAAAAAGTTAATATTAAAGGGAATATTTTTTTTATCTTTTTAATAATCTTCCGATGAAAAGTAAAATACAAAAACATGTTTTCTTATAATGTCTGGATTACAGTTACAATACAATTCAAAGGTTTTTCTTACTCGAATAAGCTAAGAGTTAATCTAAACTAATGAATCATTTTGATATTAACAGCAATTTATAAATTAACTAGCTTTAGCCCGCGACTCCGTCCGCGTGGAATTAAAAAGAAACAAAACCGAGTAGCCTATGTGTTCCTTCAACCTATTCTTAACATCTATGCCAAATTTCATCGAAATCCGTTCAGCTGTTTAGGCTACAAACTCTAACAAACATCCATCCATCTAAACATTCGCATTTATAATATTAGTATGATTGCGTCTACCAATAGTAGGCCTAAAATTTACCTTCGTCTATGCTAAATCAAGTTGTATTAATCCTTGCTGTAGAATATTCATATCGCATAGTTTCTTCTCAGACCTAAAATGTCATTTCTCATTCGTAATGCATTTTCAGTCACGTATTTTAATGAATGAGATTGTTGCTTCAAGTATATTAGATGCATGTACACTCGGCAACAGAAATTTAGATAGATATTTGAATTTAAAAAATGCCGAGAATTTTGAAAAAAAAGGAGCACATACTGTGCCAACCCTCCGAATTTGTTAACCGATGTGTGCAGGCACGATGTTACCTTTTCCATAAGAACGTCGGGTAAATTACATTCATATGAAATCCAAAAAAATAGAAAATCGCATTAGTGGATTCGAACACAGGACTTCTGGATAACAAGTGCTCAAACCCCTGAGTCACCGACGCTCTAAAGGTTACGAATTTATGAATTATCCAAATTATTATTAAATTTGAAGTCGACTGTACAATTTTGAAATTCAGTTTGCCGGGGTTATGTTCGGAATTCACTGAGCTTAATACGTCTGTTTCAACGTATGATTTCATGAATGCTGCACATGATTGCTTTAGAATACGCATGATTAAAGTTCCGTAACAGTTACGCTGCGGTGGTTTTGTTAATGTGCTGGAAATCACAGGTGAAATGCTGTACAGTTTCGATTTGTTATTTACGTCAAACAGCTGAATTACAAATTAAGTTATATGACTGCTTTTTCTTCTATATCTTTTTATCCCTTTTAATAAAAATTACGAACGCCCGAGACGAAATTACAAAGACCAAAATACACTACCTTCTTCATCTTGAGTAGCTGATACTAGGAAAAGCTTTTACTGATTTTCTCTAAAACCATTGAATTTTAAGTATTATACTAATTAAAATGCTTTCGTAGTATCCTTTTTAGTAGTTGTCGATACTATTACTCAAACAGTATTTTAGTACCAAAATTCGAAATTCAAAATTATATTAAATTCGAATAGTGTTCACGGGAGTGAGTTACACACTTTTAATTTGAATTGAACGACCGGACTGTTCAGTTTAAAAGTCCGCGTGAAGGTACAATTTTTAGGTTTATATTATGGGCGTCACAGCCATGGTTTGCTTTAATAAAATATAGTCTTCATTACCTATTATGTTTTCTTCCAATTTGCACAAAATAACCTTACCAATATGGTCGTCGTGTCGTCAAGCTAATGCAACACCCTTATTTTTGACATCCGACTACTTTCCGATTATTAAATAACAAGCAAAATTACGACATTTTAAAACCATGACATAAATATTTTAAATAATGTTTTGAATCACAATTACAAAGCTTGTATTGTTATTTCAAATTATGACAAATGTATTGATAATACAGACTAAATAACCTTCAAGAATACAGAATACATCAAAGTAGTCAAAAAGCTAACAATATACACACTACCTATTAACGACTTCGTCTATGTGTAGTTAAACAATAGCCTATGTTATTCAGTGACAACGTAGCTTTATAATGTTGAAAGAATTATTGAAATCGGTCAAGTAGATTTTGAGTTATTACACTACGTACCAAAATAAAAATCTTCTCTATTTAAAATGTTAGTATAGACGTATGATTTAATTCAAAAGTTCGACTGTTCATTAAATGCTGAAGGATTGCAGTGCGCTTCAACGTTCGTTTGAAAATTCGGTGAAAAATTTATTAGCCCATTGAAATATTTTTACCGCATTTTACGTATAAGTTCTATTTTCGTATTTTCGATTGGTACTCGTAACTACATGGTGAGTTTTGAATATCGTGAAATAAAGCTAACAGCTAAAATGAAAACGAACATAATAATCTCTTGATTATTGATTTCTGACAACACTCAAAAAAATGAACCACTTATAAAATATTCCAGAACCGTGCGGTTTTCGCGAAACATTTTGCCTCACATTGTGTGGAGTGATCTGTTATTGGCGGTATTCCTAAGTGAGTACAATTTAAAAAACAAGAATAGAGCATTCTATTTCCTCAAAGGCCAACAACGCATCTGTAGTTCCTCTAATATCGATGTCCACGGTCGTTGTTTATCATCTCGATGTCCCCATTGTGCCATACTTCCTTTTATTAAAATATCAGAGACAAATACTCGATGGAAGAATATGATTTGTATATCTCCTCACTCGTCAAAACCGGACCAGTTATTTAGGCTGAAAACGCCAAAATATACTACTAGTACTATCCAATTGAATACCTCCGAATGTAATTTAAAAAACGAATTAGGAAATGTAGTCCAACTTCGCGTTTCATAAGTAAACGAATCAAGCGAGTGCTGGAGTTACATTATCTAATTTGTACATGTCTTGTTTACTAGAAGTGGGAAAGGCAAGGTTTTATTTGTTAGAAATCTAGAATTAAATGCAGCGTTCGTCGTTTGTAATTCAAAGAAACTGACAATTTTATCTCATTGAAGTATGTATTATTTTCTTCTTTTTTCATAGTGATACAGATAGAATCAATTTGATATAAGTGTTTCAGTAGAAAGCCACACTTACTATTAAACCGCTACAAAGTCAAGTGTAAGAAATTTAAAAAATAGTAAACGACTCAACTACTTACTTACAAGCTACTTTACGGAATTGCGATTTTAAAATAGGATGAAATGAAAAGGTTTTTGAGTCCTTAAAAGATAAAAGTACAATGGTCTAATTAATTATTTATTAGGAATTTTACATATGGATTTAAAAAGATTTTTAAATCTACTGATTTGTAAAAAAAACTACAATGATGGATTGATCTAAAAATCACCGTAGGATTAGTGTGGCTACATTATTATGTTATAAGAACTTATTTATTTTAAAATTCGATGAATCGCATTTTTAGCGACAAAATAAAAAACAATCTTATGTCAGATAGTCATTCAATATAGTTAGCGTATTTCAAGACATTCTTTAAAATCACTCGATATCTTCGTTTCACAAAAGATCGCAATTGGATTTTAATTTAAAGCATCCTTTTCGTGAAGTTTCCGCTCTAGAGCTCTTCCAATAAGCAGCCACTTGTTAGCGCTTCGAAACGCCGCGTCTACACCAGCGGAATGGCATTTAATGCTAGTTTCACATGATGGCAGTACAGTAAGCTAGAGCAGGAAATGTTGCGGTATTACTATTTTTAAAATTCAAGCGCCGAGAGACTTTAATATTTTTTTCTATAGTGAAACAGCTTTCCAACAATATCATTACTGAATTGTGCACCGCCTCACTCGTCTGACCTTGAGTGAAATTAAAACAATTGCAGTACTACACTATCTACTGCTCTACAGTACTGTTCTCTCGTGTGGAACAGGCATTATTCTTCGATTCGTTCAGGTGCAGTAATTGGTTTCACGACCGCCCCCCATTCGCAAAAAGCTCGGATACGTGTATTCCTTTTAAAAGCTCTCAAATGTCCACTACGAACATCCCTTGTAGAGCAAATTCAATGAAATATCTTTAGCCTTTCTAGCTTTTGCGCAGTTGACGCGAAAATTTCAACGCCTTTAACGTACGTCGTATTTTATAAAAGTTCAAAGTCATCTTTATAAATCAGGTTAGGTAAATTGTCAATGTCAATGTTATACGAATAATAAATAAAGTGCACACCATATAAATAGATGGATCGATTGCCTGAAAGATAATATAAAGCCTGAGAAACTAGGAGTTTGTTAAACTGAAAATGTTATTATATGAAAGCTTCGGTTGAAACTTTAAAGATTTAAAACATTCTAAATTGTTAAACGTTCAAAGGTTTAAGGTCAGGATTTATTAGAAAAAATATTAACCAACCCTAGTTACTATTAATAAATACAGTAAATTTTCGGGCAATCCAATTCTTATAATGAACCTTTGTTTATAAAAACTTAAGAAACCTTAGTAACTAAGCTAAGAAAAACAATAACTTTCTGTTGCGAAAGAGTTGTTAACATTTCTAGAAATTATTTGCTTCATGGAACTTTAAATGCCAAGGTAATGTTTTGCTAACTACTTAGTATTACTTGAAGTATTGCAAAAGTTTAAACGTTGGGAAGCCTTATAAAAATTTAGATAATTAGCGAGGACGGTCGCTTCAACCTCGAATCTGTAAAAACATTTCCCAATATGACTCAGAACAACCCACAGATCTAGACCAATCGAAATGTAAAATAAATGAACTTAATTAGTTTCATTTTGTCAGTGGCTCAAGAGTTTGAACACTTGAGTTATAAACCTGGGATCGAATCCCGCCATGTACCAAGGTGATTTTCGATTTTTAGAGTGTCATATGTACACAATTTACCCGACGTTCATACGATCAAATTGTAAAATATACCTAATTCAAAGACGTGTGTATGAATATTTTAAATATTTTGACTAACGTAATTTAATTATCATCTAATTGCCTTTAGAGTCTACGGTCTTTGATGAACTTTGACTCTATGTAGGGCACAGTACGTGGGTACTCTTCCATCCGACTCTAACAGCCGTACAGTAAACAACGATATAACTCATGCTCGTAATCCAGTGAGGTAGTCAGAAACTCACTTACTGCGTTGGCGCAGCGACCCAAAGAGGGTCTTGGCCACCGACACGAGAGACACGCCTGCCAGTCGATAGACTCTAGCTCGCGCAGGTCCAGCTCTACGGCGTCTCGCCAACGGTATCTGGGCCGACCGACGGATCGGCGGCCAGTCGGTATTCCGAGATACCTTTTTTCATAGATGGAGTCGGAGACTGTACTTACTGAATTAATAAAAAAAGTACATGTTGAATATGAACATGTAATTCTTTGTAGTCTGTGCAATCTTAGTTATTAAAATTTTTGTATCATGGCAACACTTTTATATTAACTCACTTCTTTTTCCAACATGTTGCTTCTTGTCTAAACTAGAAATGTGACTGTATCTGTATATGTTTCATGATATTTAATTTCATTAATACAAATAAATATCTAAAATGTAAAACTCTGCTTTCATTTAATGAACAGAGTGTGTGGTCCTTCGAGCCGGATTTGAACCAGCGACCTATGGATAGCAGGCGGCTTTCATTTAATGAACAGTACAAGTAAAATATAACAAATTTAACTGCAGAAATAACGAAATACATAAAACTGTGTATTCTATAACTTGAGTTTTAAAAAATGCGACTAGTGGATATCATACTTATATTATAAATGCCAAAGTTTAGATGGATGTATGTTTGTTAGAGTTTGTAGCCTAAACGGCTGAACGGACTTCGATGAAATTTTGTATAGATGTAGAGGACAGGCTGGGAGAACAGATCGATTCACTTTTGTTTTTTTTCCCACGCGGACGTTATCATAAGCAAAAGCTAGTTACTTATATAATGCAAAACAAATTCCAATTATAACAACAAGCAATACTGGAATTCTAAAATAACTATAACAAGTTAATTAATTTTCACTGTAGCTCCGAGTTAATGAGAACGGCGAAGGTTGTAGACTGCTACACTGTCAATGTCAACAATGTTTATTCGAAGGAAAGGTACGGTTATAGAGTATGAAAACGTTTAGAGGTGACATGTGCATTATATTCATATATGAAAATAAAATACAAGTATGATAGGGAGAAGTATTCGACTTATAAAATTCGAAACAATACAAGAATCACCTTACAAGTTAATAAAATTTGACATGTAGGGAAATTTCTTGCATCCATATCCATACTCACATCATCACCAGCTCTCTATACGTGCCACCGACGGGCTCTGAGCCTACCCTAAGTAAGGGATGACTAGGATATAGTCAACCACGCTGGCCCACTGCGGGTTGATTGACTTCACACATATCTTTATATCTATTTGCCGTAGGAACGTCGGGTAAATTATGTACATATGATCATTAGAAAAAATTGAAAATCACATTGATACATAGCGGGATTCGAACCCAAGACCTGTACCCAAGACTTTGATTACAAGTCAAGCACTTAAACCCCTGAGCCAGCCATACTCACAAGGTGTAGTAAAATAATGTCGTACTATAAAATTTCGTTCTATAATTTTAAATCTACTAGCATAAAAATAATATTGAGCTTGTTAGAAAATTCTTAAGACTATGTTGCTGTTTCACGTTTATCGATACCGATAAATATAATTAAAGTGTCTGTATGTACCAAAATTAAATTTACACATTACAAAAAATATGAGTTTTAAAATTTGTCTGTATGTTCGTTTGTTACGGCGAAATTACAAATCGATTGGACAAATTTTGAGCTTTTGATATTAAAGCTTTTAATATATGATGTATGCAGTAACATATAGTCCTTTTATTTTAGTATTGTTAGCATTATTTCACAAAATATAAACAAGTCGCTGCACCGAAAGCGGCGGCTCTATTCACCGAAGGGTAAGAATTGTTTCGCTTTTTTTATTCGTACGTGTTTTTTTATTTTACAAACATTTTATATTTCCACTAAGATGAAGTAGCGGGCGATAGCTAGTTATAAATAAATAAATTAAAAATAGCAAGAGAAAATGCGCATCACAAGATCCGAGAAAACAATGTCTTAACAAAGATGACGCACAATCTATTAAAGGATTCCATCCCTTAATGCATTGTGACGTGAAAACAACATGGTTAGTGACATATGAATGCTGATGGCTTTAACACCTACGTTGCAAAATCTTACGTAAACGAGCATACAAAGGATTTTACTAAATTCATCCCCTAGAGGTAAAGTGGTGGTTGAAAATTTGTACTTGAAAATTGGCTTAAAAACTTTTTTTCTCCTTTCTGAAATGTATTACTGAAAGGTCTAAAATGAGAGGTAAATATGTGCACTAAGACTATTTAATTACGCAGACGAAGAAGTAGCAAACATTCAGTTTTCCAATAGAATCTATGTATTCTCGTTATCCGCGAGCTTCAGAAGCGATGCGAAGAATTTGCTAATTAACATCGTCAAATCGCCGGTCCGTGCAGCTGAACTGTTAGAAATTCTACTTAATTATTTAGAACTACCTGTTGCCCGCGACTTTGTCTACGCATTATTAATAATAAAAGTATCTTATAATATACCCGTCTATTCAAAGAAAGTCAGTTCGAAATCGGCTTTCGGACATTAGCCGGAACAAACACGACTTGCCGACAGACAAATAGACAATTTTTTGTAAATGCGATTTACGTTATCGGCAAAGCAAAGATATCGTCTTCTCGAAATCTAGAATTTTTCTTTTGATATTACAAACAGACAGTCGAATTTTATTATATGTATAGATTTGCCATGCGAAATTCCTTTCCAAATATCTATCAGTAAATACGCTTCGGTTATGATATGCTTAAATGACAAGCAAGATTTTGCTATAAATTACTGTTTTATTCACTTTTTTTTTTGTCCAATTGGACTAGTCCAATCAATAATTATTGAGCAATATTACAATAGATTCGGCTTACTTTTTTTCTTATTTCTTTCTTTTTAGCTAACAAACAAAGTGGTCTTTTAGCTCAGTGGTCGACACACTTATTAGGCAAAGATCCAAATATGAATTATAACAAGCGATTGGGAGCCGAACCAGCTTGTTTAGTAAACTATTACACTAAATAAGTAGTACACTGAATATCTTTAAATTTCATACTTAATAAATATTTATTAAAACGAACAATGGTCTACATTGTTCGTTTTAAAGTTCCTTGTAAAGTTAGAGTAAGTCAGAGCAAGCAAGATCTTATTTAAGGAGTCAAAGAGCCATTTGAGGCTCTGAAGCCGCACTTTGTCGGTAACTGGTTTATTCTAAAGATTATTAACGTCAAAGTATAAGTTACGTTGCATAACTGACTTTTGTACTTAACTTTCGATCGTACGAATTTACACTAGCCGAACTTTAATATAGAAATATACTATATAGCAAATATTATTTTATAAAACATATATCGATAATAAGCAAATAATATTAAATTAAACTTATTTTGGAAAACTAAGACATGTAATGCGTTGTAAATATTTCGGTGTAAACCCACGGTTATTCTTGCTCGAAGATAGAAAATGTGAAAACACAATATGTGCAGTGACCGTATAACGTTATAAAATCACCGGACGTTATTCTGCGAATCCGATATTTTCCTCTAACGTGCGACTTTGACCTTTGTTTATTTAATATATTGTCAATTAATTATTTCTTATAAAAATAATGAACAATATTTTCTTGACAGGATATTGTCTAGACGATATCCTGTCATCTTATAAGGTGTAATATTTTGTTATGATAAAACAAATATTATCTCACAAATTGGATATTATTTCAATGTGATATTTTGTCTTAATAAATTAATTTTTCTCTGTAACAATACATTATATCTCACATATCTTTATTCTCTTATTTTTATATATAATACATTTCACATGATTTTCTTAAAAAAAAAAACAAAATAAAACATATTATATAAAAAAATAGAAATCCACCGGCTGCGGAATCCGATGACTCAAGCAACCAGTGGTCAGGGCTGCAGAGACAGGAACCTCCTCACTAGTCGTGCGGTTTCTAAAATAACCGCCTTTTGAATCGGGCCCTTAATCCAACTGTCTAGCGAGAGCTTCTTGAGGTGTTGGTCGAAGCTCTTCGCTATCAGCCCGTGTGCCGAAACGACTATCGGAATAATGGTAGTCGATTTCATACGCCACATGGCGGTAATCTCGTGAGCCAAATCCAAATATTTTAATAGTTAACAATACATATTATTACGGTACATATTCTACATTCATTATTAATATCCATTGAAGTGTATTTTTTTTTAATGAAAAGCACAATAGTGCGACTTCAAATTTCAATATTAAGCGTTTACCTACCTCGATTTTGTTATTGCGTTGCTTTCAACAACCTAATGAAAATAAAAAAAAACAATTATGTTTGTGAAACTCAAAGGGCGAAAGTAATTAAATTACAAGGCGATTACGTTCCACAAACTTATTTGAAGTGAACAGAAAAACTTATAAAGAAAGTAGAAAATATTAAAAAAATATTAAAAAAACTCTAACAATCTTATTTATTTCACATGCTTAACTTTTACTATAAGGCATCGTTAATTAATAGAGAATTATTATTTCTACAAAATTATTTAAACCAATAAAAAGCTATAAATGACAATAGGTAGTATTCGTTAAGGAAATCAAGAAAAGCAAGTACGTTAAATAATTTTTTAGCTCTTATGCTATCTGTACAGGGACTAACGAAATAAAAATTCTAATCCACGAAGTCAGGTAGATGAAAAAACAGTTCATATAATTTGGTCAGTACAGGTGGATAATAGCGCAAGCGAGGCAGAGATTGAATTGACTCACTGGCACCAGTTAGTGTAGCAATTATGTCATTTTAATACCAGTCCAGTAAATGACCAAGTACAAACTAGGCAATAAAGGTAACAATGAGTGGAAAAACAGTCAAAAAATATTTGAAATTTAACTTTTCTCTCGTTTAGTTCTGTACAATCAAGCCTGTCCGGAGCAATCGACTTCAGTTCTGTTCGGCTACAATTCGCAACGAATTAATATTTCGTTTAATTAAAATTCCCCCTTGTTACTCCGACTTGCTTGTTGCCGTGCTCGATTCTTTGAAAGAGTAAATTAAAGAATAACTTAAAAGTGCTGCACGCTCGTTTAAATTTATGTAACCAATACATAACATAAAGTGTTTCTACGGTTTTTATGGAATCTCGTAAGGCATATTTTATCGCTTCTAGTTAAAGTTACAAAATGTTTCTTGTTGGTTAGTATATCTGTTACTAGCTTTCGCCGGCAAATCCATTCGCGTGGAGTTAAAAAACAAAAGTTAGTAGCCTATGTGGTCTTCCAGACTATCCTCTTCATCTAGACCAAATTTCATTGAAATCTGTTGAACCGTTTAGGTTACAAACTCTCACAAACATCCATCCACACATACATCTAAACTTTCACATCTTTGATAATAATATGATTAATATGAAGTATGATAGTTTGCCTAAAGTTGATTAGTTTGATGAATAACGCATATGTAGTATCTAATTGAATCTGTATGAAGGTAAATGCCCTACTTAATACTTAATAGACGGGTATAGTGGTGGCGAAATAAATACTCACAGCGAACTTCTAAGAACTGTCGATATTCGGTTAAAAAACATTGTCGAACTTAACTAAAATTATTATTTACTTTTTACTTACTTTAAGGACAATTCTAGTAATTAATATAGTGTTGAGAATGTAGTGATGATAATAAAAAAGCGAAATCCAATTTGATTATATACGACTGTATTAGTAATAAATATTTGTTAACTCTCATTCTCTGCTTCGGTTGCATGTCTTTATTGATTTGAGGAAAAAATGTTTCTTATTTAAATTCATAAGTTTCAACTATGAATCTATTGATTTCAACTTTTATGAGAGTAAAAATCGAAATTCGAGAAGATTCATATCTGATATTACAACCCATCCCTACTAAATTGTAACTTATATAACTAACATAACTTATATAACTAATAAAATAGAATAACGTCTCATTTTAGGTACAAAACGTGCCATCTTTGCCATTATAATCGATTCCCGCTGTATTTATAAATCAACAAGGACACTAATTAAAACATTGAGAATTATTAAAAGAAATACCAGTATGAGAGGAAAACTGTGTGGCAGAGCAGTAGACAATGAATCAATGCAGCGCTGCTATTGGGTTAATAGCAGCACGAGTACTGCGTATCGTACTGTTCCGCCCACGTGTGAAACTACCAAACGTCCGGCGCGATGCACGTAAAACCACAAACCGTGTCCCGGAGAAATTTAAGTGTTGAAATAAATATTGCAATAAGTGTATTGGTGTGGCTTTGCACGATAAAACCCAACATGAAAAATAAAACTTTTTTGTACGCAAACATGATAATTTTCAAATTCATATACAGTAAAGGGGATGTACGAGTAAGCTTAAGAATTTTCAAAGAATATAAGAAATTACAATAATTGCAATTCATATCCACAATTATATTTTACGCGGGAACGGTATTTAAAAATAGAAAGTAGTTCCACCGATGATACCTGATATATTATATTACCTACAAAAATTAAAATGTGTTATAAAAAAACAAAAGAGAGTCATGTCTCTACAGTAGTGGATTGAGTGTAATAACGGCGCAACACACGCCTATTATTATTTAAATTGTAATTGTTAATAATTGAAAGAATCGGGAAAATCCTTCCCGGAAAAAGCCCCCTCGGACCCAGGAAACTGCGGCTAACCAGCCGAATATGGGAAAATCAAGGCCCTTGGGGGGAAATATTTCATCACATATAATCGTATTAAGATGCGAGTATAAAAACCGCTCTTCTGGTCCAGAGCTAGACTTACACATTAATACGCGGTATAAAACCACTTTAGTAGAGACAGACTCCCAATCTAGTAGAGTCGCGCGTTGTATTTATACGAATCGAATGAAAAAAGTTGATAGCGTGTTTTAGAACTCTAGCGGGAAATACTAATTTTCTTATATATAGCACCTTTTCTTTTACCTTTTTGATTACTTTTTTTTTATATGGTATTATTACACTATAATTTCAATATATATTTTACGGTTAGCACAGTTTAAAACCGTAAAATAATATTTTAAACACAAATAATTTTCGGGATTCAATTTACTGCCATCTATTTTGATTAAACGACGATTTGCGAAACGAGAGAGCGCTTATAACAACTTTAGTTCAAGTACAAAATTTGGAATTCCATTTCTATTTGAAAAACTGACCGACAAATCTTTTTTGAATGGACTTATATTTCTTAACCTTATTAAATTTAATTATCTATTTAAATATACGATGATTTTTTTTAATATATATGATAAACATTTTATAATAGAAAAACTGAACGAAATTAAAAGAAAAAACATAAAAAGTGTGATAATGTTTATTATCAAATAATATTATTTGATGCTAGCGAAACTTATAAAGATAAAATTGTTTACATTTTATGCCGCAGCAACAGCGCCACGGGGCGCACATGCGCCTATGTATCGTTTTTTTCTTGTATTGCTGTCGCCCACAACTTCGTCCCCTCGATGTTAATAAAACTTTACTAGCATCCTATGTGTTCTTCGAGGCTATGTTCGACATCTGGGCATCTGACGGTCAAAAAAAATAAAAACCAAAACCGACTTCCAAAGAACATACACTAAAAACAAACTTAAACCCTTAAATGCATGATATTTTATTTAATTATGAAATAAATATTTCAGTATAGGTTTTGAGTCACAGATTAAGGGAAAAATAATTAAAAAAAATCTTGTTTTCAATAAAAACTATACTTTTGTTTGTAGACTTTTGGCAACAATACGCATTTAAGGGTTAACATCGCAATATAATAATCACTAGCTTTCAAACAAAGAATTAATTATCTAAATCGGTTAGCTAAGAAATTAAGGAAAGAACTAAGACATCGTCGCGATCATTTATTCGTAATTCGCACAGAATTACGACGATTACTATAAATAAACTATTTAACTACTTCGTAGTCTTTGACTTCAAAAATTAAACAAAAGAATGAGACCCACCTTCAAGCACTACCATTCGGAACAAACATGAAAAAATAAAAAATAAAAACCAACATACAGACGAATTGAGTTCTTATGGGAAGTCGGTCAAAAAATGTTTTCTCTCTCTCTCACACAATATTCGTATAGAATTATTAATTATATAAGTAAGTCGTCTCCAATACGTTAAAACCAGCGAACTCCTTTGTGGCCGAGTACTGCGGGCACTTCAAAAAATCTATAGCGCCGTTAGCACGAAATGCATCTTGATCGATAACGGCAGCTTTTAAAAGTTTACCAATAAGTTGAAACGTATGGGAAATCGGAACTTCGATAAGCTTACGATGCTCGACCATATATGTATGGAATTGAACAGGAAAAAAGTTGATAGCGTGTTTTAAGACGTTG
Organism: Papilio polytes; assembly: GCF_000836215.1. NCBI lineage: Eukaryota > Metazoa > Arthropoda > Insecta > Lepidoptera > Papilionidae > Papilio > Papilio polytes. The sequence goes on along the minus strand of NW_013527660.1, from coordinate 258,990 downwards.
CAAATTAAGTAGGTAACGTATTTTAGGGAAGTCAATTTTATGAAACTTTTATTTAAAACGAAAAATATACAATTTACGTTTTTATCAAACTGGTGGTCGTCCTTGGTCGAAATTCGACAATAATGCATTAACATTTTTAATAAAAAAAAGTAGCTTTATGCACTTTTTCTTTTTGACAGACTTCTCCGTTAAAAGTGTTAATCTATGTCTATTCTCTATACTAATAAACATTATAAATAGGAAAGATTTGTGTTCTTGTATTTTTGTATGTATTGAAATAACTTAAAAAATTATTTCACCAATAAAAAGGAAATTTATCTGTGAGTAACATAGCCAATGTTTTTTATTACTAATGTTGAGGAACTATTAAAAAACAACGTATTTCTGGACCACAGCGTTAAAAAATCACATTGATTTAACTTTTCTAGGCTTACGTTGGCTAAACCATTAGAGATATATAAAAATGATGTATGAAAGAATTAAAGATCTCTAAAAGAACTACAGAAAGGTTCGCTCTATCATATATATATTTTTACCGGTTTTCTTACAATAACCACTTTTTTTGTTTACAAAATGAATTAAAGCCCACGCTATTTGCGGCGTTCTTTTATTGGTTTCAATATTAATCCTTATCCAAATAAATGCGTTTGTTGTCAGGAGAATTTATTGTAGAATTAAATTATCCTTAACAGTATTTCAATAGGACTAAAAGTTTAGAAAATATCACGAACACAAACAAAAAGGGTAACCGAAAGAACCGTGCTTAGAAATTTGGAATCTGGCCACAGTAGATTTCTATTATTACGTAGATTACTACTAAGTTAATACTGTAGATTGTTAATACGATAGATTGAAAAAAGGGGCGAACTTAAGTTTTGAACTTTAAAATTCCACACGGGCGAAGTCGTGGGCTACAGCTATATAATAATAAAACCAGCCTCCTACTCAATAGTTACGTTCAATAAATTGTTGTTACAACATTAACTGACTTTACTGTTACAAGACACACGAAGTTCAAACGATGGCCGCTTTAAAGTTAGAATACAGTAAAGGAATACGAATGTACAACGTACATCGCGTTACAATATACACAAAGTTCATGAACAATACCATCAAAGTAACAAGTTATTTGCACGTGGCCTGTTTGACGTCAATCTACTGTGAAACTTGAATTTGCTCGAAGCCGGCCGCCTGTTTGTGTCGTGTTTGTTTCAGAAAAAGCTTCTGTTAAAACAGTGACGTTTCATTAACCTTTCTTTTATACACAAACGAACCGTTTAAGGGTGAAAATTTACTTGTTAACTTTGACAGTAGTAAATTTCTACAGATGTTTGTGCTTGTGTTCGATAGTTTTGACTTCTGTTGTATTAATTATTGCTATATTATTATTTAATAATAATTTTATTTAATTATTGTTAAATGTTATTGTTGTGATGCGATAAAAGTCATTATCACTCAACCAAGGCAATTAGTGATTTCGTACCGAGTGTCGTTCCGCCCACTACTTCAAAGGATCGTTACCACAATATAACGTAAACCTTTCGAATATTGCTACTTATAGAGCTACATTTTCACAGTGGTAGAGCCCGCTTTAACATCTTCGCACGAATAGGTCGGCTCGCCCGGTGCAATACCACGACTACACTTTTGTGTGGCTGTGGTATTACACGTAAAGTGGAAGCAATTCCGCGTTTCGTCTGATAAGTGTGATGCTTGAGACCCAACTTTAGTCCCTTTTCCTTATACGAAAAGGATGAGAAGAGGATGTGAGTTTGACGGTACAAAAGACGCATAGGAAGGGAAATGATTCACTTTATGTGCGTCTCCTCCTCCGTCTATTAAGCAACGCAACCGCTATCGCGAATATCTATGGGCAGCGGTCGCTTTGCCACTTTGGCGTATTCAGGTGGTCGCTTGCTCGTTTGCCACATAATGATATATAAAAACACATAAATCTCACCTAACCAATTTCGGATAGAGAAGGAAACCACTATCAGATTTCGATTAAGTTTAGATTCTATATCTGTGAAGGTCACATATCATTGAGGTCCATTAAACTGTTTGCAGATACTCAGTAACAATTTAAACAGCCAAACTTTCGCATTTATAATATTAGTTCGTATGATTGAAGGAAATAACGATACTTATTTACGATGTGATCCCTAACAACGTGCGTAAACATGATAAAACTGTCACATTGGTAACAATCCGTAGTGTCCTCTTGCGGTCGAGGGTTCGAATCTCGTCATTCGACTATTGTAAACCATATCCTAGCACAAGCCTAGAGATTAGTTGGGAGGGTTTAATTAAATATTAGTAAATTAACATAAATCTACTTATATTTTATAAAAAAACAAAATACTGCTCTGACTCGACGTAGTAAATTAACGTATCCATGCCGAAGGAGCATGGGCAAACTAAATCAAACACTGGAATTAAATAACGATATTTGAGTATTCTAGTTCACAAACTATTTAAAGTTTCGCTAGAGTTCAAGTGCTTGAAATATTTGATACAACAAACAAAAATGTTGCAGCGCTTTACGATAAATTGAAGCAGGGTATCTAATATTTAAATCTATGCATGCAAATTGAGTCGAGTTTCAATTTACTGACGCCGTTCACTATTGAACGTATTAAGGTTTAAAAGCAATCGTGCAGTACTAAATGAATGGATTTCATTCCATTGAAAACATATATGTTCTCGGCTACGCTTACATTTGAATAATTAAAACGAGAGTTGCGATTTCTTTTAGTATAGCCTTAACAATTTTGCAAGTATTTTGCTAAAATCGCACGGTAAGCGAGCGAACACTTTTGGTTAAACTGTCTCACAACTTTTTTTTATAACATAAGGTCGCAAACGAGCAAGCGGCCACCTGAATCCGCCAAAATGACGAAGCGACCGCTGCCCATAGACATCGGCGATCGCAGATACGTTGCCTACCCTTATCCGACGGAGGAAATGCACATAAAGAGGATATTGCTCCGTCCTATGCATCTCCTGCACCGTCAAATCCATTTCCCCTTCCCATCCTCTCATAAGAAAATGGTGGTAAAGAGAAAGGGACTTAAATTAGGCCTCCGGCACCACACTCATCAAACGAAACACGGAACTGCTTCCATTTCACGCCTGTCTTCTGTGTGGTTGTGGTATTACACCGGGCGTCCCGGTCCATTCATGCTAAGATGTTAAACCGGGCACTACCAGTGTTAACTGTCGTGCTATTGTAGATTGTTTCGCAGCCTATTCAACTATTTAGTTAAACAACTAAAAATCAAATAGTCTGCCCATTTCCATGCAAGCTCATAAGAATCACTAAGCAGTTGTGCGGTATTTTAGTTTCAGCTGTGTGCACACTTTTATAGTGACAATGAACGAACGAATAAATAAATGAACGAAAAAATGAACGTTTACGCTATAGAAACTAATGGTGCACTATGTCACTATTCCCCTCGTCATAAAATGTTGTCCATGTGTATTTTATCATTATCATCATCGTCTTCCTCCTTATCCTACTCCCGTAGTGTCGGCGCAACAGGTTTTTGTCCTCCAGATAACTATCATACGTCATCTCAGTCGTCACTCCCTTTTTGATCATGTCAATTTTCACGCAAACCATTCATCTCTTTCTAAGTCTACCTCTACAGGTATACCCTTTCATACTCATAATTAACGTTCTCCTTATTATATGCGATTCATCCCTCCTATATGTGTGTATTTTATGATCTATACTAATATATAAATAGGAAAGATTTGTATTTTTGCATGTATTAGAATAACTCAAAAACTACTAGGCATATTTCAAAATTTCACCTTTAGAAAGCTACGTTAACAGTGAGTGATTTAGGCTATATTTTTTTATTTTACGCCTGCGTAGTCGCGAGCAACAGCTAGTCTTTTATATTTTAATATGTAAATTGCCTTATTTGTATTTCAGGGTAATACGTTCGATATAGACCGTTTCTTATTTATATTTTACAAGCGGAAAAGATTGATACTAGGAATTTCAGTTCACTTTACTCTAAAGGGATCGCTCTGAAATTTAAAAGATCTTCCGCGTCGATGTATCGACATAACTAAAAAGGAGAATTTATATTCAACTTTTTGCTGAAAATATGTAAGCTGAATATGGCTTTATACGAATATTTCAGTTGTAACGCCGGACAGAAATATTCTGTACATGTAGGGATAAAATCTTTTGAATATCAGAATATTCATTTCCATAGAACTTTCATACATTTTAAAAAGCGGATTAAATAAAAAAAATCGATAGATACTGTTAGTCTATATCTATACCTAACTAGTTCCCGTGAGGCTTCATCCGCATGAAATTATGAAAATTTTATTTTACAGTTTACATTTGTCAAATCATCATTAGCAAATGTCAAAATGACGACTTTACAAACCTTGGCAATCTTGCTCCTTGATGTTGGCAGCAACTTATGCTCTCTTCCCCACATTAAGGTTTTTATCCAAAACATATACCCCCTAAGTTTAATGGCTTGAAAATATACAGCTTAAAGCGTGACGTAAGTGCATGTCTTTTTATAAAAAAAGGATTAATCAAAAATATGTTGTATTTGCTGACATCTTAGGCAACAAAAAGTGTGTGTTTACGCTTTATTATAATAGTATAGATAATATTATAAAGAGGAAAGATTTATACTTTGTATGTATTGAAGTAACTCAAAACTACTGGACCTATTTGTAAAAAATGCTTGCACCATTAAAAAGCTATGTTATCACAGGAACATAGCTTACATTTTAATTGTAACGCGGGCGAAGTCACGAACAACAGCTAGTATCAGATAAAATGTAACTCTAATTTAAGTTGTGAAAAGTTTTTTTATAGTGTAAATAGTACGCAAGTGGAGAAGACAGCTCTGCGCATGATCGAGATCAGTCGAGTGTGATCACTCCAAGAGGTTGGACGTTTGTCGGGCGCAACTACGATTCTTACAATAAAGCTTTCGAATAACATTTCGGCCAAAACGTTGTCATTGTTTCTTTTATACATTTTATAATGTCTTCAATCCTTAGACATTTAGTTTCTATCTTAACTAGAACCCATTTAATACGGCATTTCACATACATTGCGTGCATCAATCACAATAATGACAGTAATCTGTCTAACATTCATTTGTTATACAAGATAACGTAACAAATAAAAGCAGTAACATATTAAAATTGTTACGATAACTATAAAATTATATCACAATTTAGGGACAAAATTTTCTTGTTCTTTTACTTTGAGTTAGTCGTCGTTTATAATAGTTTGTTACTGGTACAATCACTCGCTTAAAGGATAGTTATACAGTCTCTTAATTTTTATTGAGTTCACGTCGGTGGCGCCAGCTTTAACATCTTCGCACGAATAGGTCAGCTCGTCCGTGCAACACCATGGCCACACAGAACACAAGCGTGAACCGGGGGCAATTCCGCGTTTCGTCTAATGAGTGTGCGTGCCGGAGGCCCAATTTTAGTCCTTATCCCTTTTCATCCTTTTCTAATAAGGAAAGGACGAAAAGGGTAAGTAGATTTGGCGGCATAGGGAACTCATAGGAATGGGAAATGCCATTGCAGGTGTCTATGGGCAGCGGTTGCTTCGTCATATTGGTGACACTCATTTGCCACTTTATGTTATAAAGAAATCTCCATTCGAGTTTTCTCTGAAATGTACCATTATCTCTGTGCCAGTAGTAGTATGAATTAAAAATATCTAAATTGAGCTGATGTATTCTATGAAGCATGAGTGTAATAATAATACTTTTAAAAAACAATCTCCATGCGTTAGTTTAGTCGTTAGCAGTTAGCGTTAGTAGTTAGCAGCTTAGTTTAGTCTTTAATTAAAATTCTGTTCTTGTAGGCGACATTACGTTTTCATTTAAACGTAACTCATATGATATCCCCTTTATGTGTGTATCCTCCTCCGTCAATTAAAGGTAGGCGACGCAACTGCAATAGCTTATGTCTATGGGCAGCGGTCGCTTTCCATTTCGTTGGATTCAGGTGACCGCTTGCTCGTTTGCCACCTTATATTATAAAAAAAAGTATCGACAAATTGTCTTCAAAAATCTTTACCTTGTTCACACAATAATTGAACATATACCTCATTAAAATCTTTCAACCATATATGCTAAAGGAGGTATGATGGAATTTATATGCCTACTTACTTTATCGGCGCGGAAATAAAAAAAGTCGTTAAGTAGTATGTGTTCTTCCAGACTATTCTCTATGTATATGCCAAATTTTATTTAGATCCGTTCAGCAATTTAGGCTATAAAATTTAACAAACATCCATCCATCTAAACTTTCGTATTTATAATATTAGTATGAAGTAAGATAAGATTACAAACCCTCTAGTCAGTCTGGTAATATTGTATTGCTCCTATACACTTTCTCTTCTCCGTTGTTTGCAAATAATTTACCTTTGCATTATAAAAGGTGATTAAAAAGCCTTGTAGTTTTTATTACAGAACACCTGCAAGTGTTTTGTTAGCATCCGCTGTAGAACGTTGCAGTAAAATACTGCTGGGTGGACTTTTAAAAGAATAAGCCACCTGAACAAAGAACGTACAACCGTTCTCTTTATAAATGAATGCTGTTATTTATGTCAAATCGGTGTAACTTTCTGTTTTTATTTCACTTACCGTTTATAACAACTACAATATCGTTTAGTTAACTTTTTATTTGCGTTATTAAAAATGCTTTGTAATTTATGTGGAATATTTTAAAGGAATCGCTATCAAGGTGAACATTTTATTCCCAAGAAGCATTTATGTAGATAGATGGATATACAAATGCAATTTATCTATATAGACATATAATAAAACTTGAATGTCTTTTCGTAATATCAAAAGAAAAGTTATTAATTTTAGGACGATGATGTATTTGCGTTGCCGATAACGAAAAAAACATTTTATCATTTATCTGTCTGTCTGTCCGCAAGCCGCAGTTGTCCCGGGCAATCTCCGACTGGGCCGATTTCGACGGGACTTTCACTGGAGGTTAGCTGTCATCGAGAGGATACTTTTTTCAAATTCCCCACTGTCAAAGTGGCGTAACGGGTGGTCAAAATTTGCGCTAACGAAGTTTGCGGGCGACAGCTCTTTGTAAATAAAATCATTTGACCATGATCAGACCATGACTATGACCATGACAATTTGACCATTTTTAATTACGAAACAGGAAAAATTAATCCAAGAACCTTATCCGTAGTTCGCACTAGACTAGTTATTTAGTCGAGTATCGAGTAATTCAGTAGTTAAAACACTAACTATCCAAACGACGTTCACATTAATGTGGCAGTACACAGTGAGTGGAGCTTTACAAGATCAACGTCAAAGTTTACTAGTGAGAACTATTCATAAGCGTGGGTTCCCACTACCTGTATGAAGTTATATTGTTATTTATATATCCCACGGAAACTTCCAGATTGCTTTACATCTATGCCGATTTTCATGGAGAACTATTCAGCTTTAGGCTACAAACTCTAACATCCATCTATCCATCTAAACTTTCGTATTTTATAATATTAGTATGAAGTATGATTCCAGTTTTTCAAAGAGTTTCATGGGGTTGAGAAATATTTGTATAATTCGTTTTGAAGTAGAGACCTACACTTCAACGATGGAAGTTAACTAGAATATGTTATTAAGGTTAAGTTAAAGTTGTAGAAGCTTGTCAATATTTTTTTTTATAACATATGGTGGCAAACGAGCAAGCGGCCATCTCAATCCGCCAAAATGGCGAAGCGACCGCTGCCCATAGACATCCGCAATTGCAGATGCGTTGCCTACCCTTATCCGACGGAGGAGGAGACGCACAGAAAGAGTTATTTTTAATTATTAATTTAAGTTATCATTAATTTTATCTTATTGGCAGTTATTCCACAGAATAGTATACGTAAACTAGAGACTAATTTACAAGGCTAAAAGCCTAAAAGGGCGTGAAAATGTCAGTGGTCTCGACCAATTTCGGTCGCCCCTAATAATTCGAAGAGTAAATGTGCTACCACCACTTTACTCTTCGAACGTTTTCAGCTAGAAATTAATCACGTAATAGAATTTATGTGTATAAATTTCGTCTGCATTCAGTTGAAGTATTAATTGAATTTTCGACATTAGAGCGGACGCGCACCTTTGACATAACTATCGCACGACTATTGTGCGATCGTCGATTGTTTTGCAGTCAATACAACTGTTTAGTTTCACAACTAAAAATCGAATATTGTGTGCACCTAGATATAAGATCATAGGAATCAAACCGAGAGTAAACAATTGTGCGATAGTTTTGTCAAAGGTGTGCGTTCTCTTTTATGCATAAGGCATGTAATTCAATGAACACATATTCGATTTTTTTACAGTACGTCAGGAAAATTCTATTTTGAATACTGGGAATGTAATGAATAGTATTAAAATTCTGATTTTGATTTTATAATATGTATTCCGGGTAAACTTTTCCAGAATTTTCGTGGACACTGATGAAAATTAATTCCAATAAATGTCTTTTATGAGATAAACATTTGATATTTATTCTCAGAAAACGAGTTAAATAGACCCGATGGAAATTATAAACGATAATTAATCGTTTAGTTTACCGTTTACATTATGCTTAATCGCTTGATCCCCACTTATTGCCAGCGAATTTTACAGCAAAACTAAACGCCTAATTTACATTGGCTTAGTTATTTAACCGTAAATACATTTCTGGACATTGTAGAAATAATGGTGAGATTTAAAAAACAAAACACAATTTTAGTTTTATGATTTTTTTATGATTTTATTTTTATTATTATGCCTTTAAGCTGTATTTTTTTTTAAACTAAAGCCTGACGCCTGGCGAGTTTTTTAGACGTATGAAATTGAAACAATTAGTAACAGCACCGCTCTCTACAAGGCTGGAAAGGTGTTAGGCGAGGCTCGCGGGTGGACCGGGTCGGGGTGCGTCAGCGGCAGCCAGCGCTGTGCCCGCCGTCGCAGTCAGCGCACACTCTATCTCCGACCGGCTTAGCGGACGAACGTCTTGTCCGCTACCAAACTCCCGCCCGTGCGTGGAGTTTACTTCTTACCCCAACATCGACGAAAGGCCTCAAACTGTTTTCGAGTGTATCAAAAGTGTTGCGGAAGTACACGGGCGCAGCGCCCGACGGACAGGCGAGCACCTCCGGTACGTATGTTCAATTCCAGGTTTAAACTTTGAGATTATCGTGCCGCCTGAGAGGGTCGTCGCAACAGGTACACCGTATTGAGCGGCAAAATCCTTCGTAATCCTTGAAGCGTCCTACATTTGTCAATTTTTATGTGTCCAAAATATAGGCCGGTTATTATTTTATAACCCTATGTAATTTTTTTCTAAAAATTTTCAGGCTAACGGTTGTAAAAATATTTGAAAGAAGTTGGATTACAATGCGTTTTATTGCGGGTGCGTTTTATGTTTTAAATAACTCTGTAAGTACGTAAAATTATCGGACGTTATGAATGAAAGGTTTTCTCCTTTTAGCTATTTTAAAGGGTCTCATTTTTATTTCGATGAAATCCGCTAAATTAAAACGTACACACCTAATTGAGCCGTCGCGTCGCGGCGCCCGAAATTGTCGCGCGCGAATTTTCTGTCACTTTTATATTAACACAATTATTCATATTTGTTGTTTTTAAATATTCAATCTTTATTTTATCTACGTTTTATTTTCGGCAATAGAATTATTTAAAAAAAATATTTTATCTCGTTCAATGTGAAAGTTACAGGCACTTTAAAATTCCATTTATATTCATTCCAAAAAAAATTCATTTAATTTCTCATTATTCCTACGTGATCTGAAAAACGCACGTTTATTTCAACTTTGGTAAAACTTTTTTCACAATTAATTACAATTGTTTAAAAAAAATAGCTACAAAAATAAAAAGTAAAGTAAATTAAATTACAACTTATTTAATTTTTAAATAAAATGATTTAACATTTATCTAATAATAAAATAAACTGCGCGTAAATTTTTCGTGGAGAAAACCATCAGCTATTATTTATTTTGACATTTTATAAAAAGACATGAAAAAGCAGTAAATAAAACTATGCATATAAAAAACCAGGGCCAACAACGTTCTCGAACTATGAAACAGTTTTATCTGTCTTATAAGAATCATGACATATTTAAAATCTCTGTTTTTAAGATTTTAAATTATCTCATATTTCTCATGTATTAAAGGAATTGCTCGGATTAAACAAAGAATAACTTTTCTAACTTTTACCGCAATTTGTTGGTAAATCTTAGGTTTTACCGGATAGTTAGTTTAGTTAGCGAAGCTCGTATTTTTACAGTAACATCTTATCTTGTAGACAAAATTATAACTCAAATTCGATCCACGTCAAGTTAAAAGATTTTTCTGAAATTTGAAAAACACTTAGTTTTATTGAAAAGCAATTTTAACAATTCAAAATCACTGTAATTCTTCGATGGCTACTGCTAATGGCAGAAGTCAGCATTTTGCAAAACCAACATGGCTATCAAATCCAAGATGGCCGCCATTAAAAATGGCGGATCACACTTTTGTACAAACACCTCATAATGGGTATTAAATAAAAATTCTTGGTTTGTAGAATACAGAGATAAAATCCAAACCAAATTTACACCGAACATTTAAGAATTGTAAAATAAGGATTTTCTAAAATTGATAATGCTTCTTATAATTTGAGGTAGCAAACGAGCAAACGGCTACCTAATTTCGTTGAAATAGCAAAGTTACTCTGCCCATAGACTTCTGCAAGTAGCAAGAAATTAAAAAGTTTTATATGATTTCTCTACTTTTAATAGAGAGGAGGTACAGAATTAGGATATTTCCTTTTCCTGTCTCTTGCCCACCAAATCATTATCTTGATAACAATAATATTAAACACATAGCAAGTAAATCTTCTTACAAATATAATACTAAACGGGATCCCCGCGGCTAATACTTCAGCGACACGTCGTCGGTTGGAGGGTGCAATATCCAGTTTAATTAATGGATCCGAAGACAATCTTAATCTGACTCTAAGCTCTTTGGGATTGGTGGCGCTCGTTAAACTTCCATACATTAAGGTTTCCCATTTCATCACTTGAAATTGCCTGAAACTACACGATGAAGTTATATAAATATACTTCAAAATTAAGTATCTATTACTCTACTATTTATTCGTCTTTCTCAAGACTATAAAAATGCCTTTGTATTAAAAATAAAAGTTCATTTTAAAACTATTGAGAGTGATTTAAGATTTTAACAATGACAATTTTAACGTCTTTTTACGTCGCCTTTATCGAATAGAAATTATTTTTAATCAACATATGATAATGAGTTAACAAATTCATAAATTTTGAACGTTGTAACATATAAAAAGCATTGAACGAATCGATCACATACAAAACAAAACTACTATAAAAGATTTCTGTCGACCCAAATCCAAAAGTTTTCTTTCTGTGCGCATAAAATATGAATAAGATTTTATTCAAACAAAACCTTTTAGAGATATTAGGTTTTATTATCCAATAGATACATTTTGTTTTGTTTGTCGTAATTTGATTTGTAAAATCTTTTGACATTGAAAAAAATATAGTGGAAAATATTGTAATAGTATAAATATTGAATACATATATTTTTTGCATATATTCACTTTTAAATCTGGGAAACAAATTAGGACGCTTCATTGATTTATTTTAATTTCAGCTTCTTAGAACCAAATTGCAGAGGACGTACAAACTAAACTTAATATTTTTATCTATAGTAATATTATAAAGCGCAAAATCACACTTCTTTGTTGCCTAAGATGTCAGCAATTACAGCATATTTTTGAATAACTCTTTTTTTCATAAAAAGCTTTACGTCATGTTTTAGGATAAATATGTTCACACCGTTAAACTTAAAGGGGTACTTTAGGGTTAAATGTTTTGTGGGAAACCTTTGTGGGAAAGAGTCCATAAGTTGTTGCAAACATCAAGAAAGCAAGGTTGTCATGGTTTGACATCATCTCATGTCATTTTGACATTTGCAATTGATAATTTGTCAAATGTGAACAATAAAATGATTTTTTTATAATTTTATGCGGATGAAGTCGCATGGGAACAGCTATGTGTAATAACGAATAGATTTTACTGCGGGCATACATAAATATACAGGCTTATAAACTCGTCTTGGAAAAAGCACGAAAGTCTTTTATACCTTTGGCAATGGAAGCCAATGGTAAGCAAATCTGAAAAAGCATACAAGATACAAAAATGCCGAACGGGGCTTACAATTAGATGTCCACATCTATACTCGTATTTACAGGTCTTTGTATGTATGTAACTCTGTCATATTCTTTGACAAAAACAGAGACCACAATACGTTTGTATGATTATCAAAGCATTTGGAACCCAAAGTTATAATATTCTAACCACTAAAATTAATGAACTATCGAACTAAGCATAAAGATCAGAAAAGAAAAGAAGGGAATAGTTTACACTAAAGAGAGTTAAGCGGTATACGGAATAGGAGTTTACAAAAGACATTAAGCTAGCTCATTCCATGCTTTGCTAATCCTATAAAAGGAAAGAACGCCTGAAATTCTCGGAATACTCTAGTTTTATCATGATCCAATCTGAATACATAGAACATTCAAATATTGATTTTATTAAAACTACACCCTTTATACGTAGTAGACCTGGCGTCTGGTTATATGAATATTAATATGCAAAGAGGGGAATTAAACGAGGAGAATTTTAAATAGGTTTGAAAGATGACGCGATTAACAATGTAGAATATTGAAATTATTAGTGATGGATTTGAAAGATTTAATCCCACTTTCAATAAAAGGAAAACAGTACAGGGAGATAGTAATTTTAACATATATGTTAACGCATACAACCTTCGTTATTCTAAAACTCTTCTTAAATTAACTTCATAAAATAGACACTAGAAATGTTTTGTCCTTAACTAAGTAATTAAAAGCCGCTAACTGAGTTTTAATTATGCTTCAAATTGCCTGAATAAAGTCACGTAGCGACGCAGCTCGGCGACATTAAACCACAAGCTTTATTACAGGTGAGATTTTAAGAAACATTTTCCAGTTTCGTATGTAGTTTACAAGAAAATGTGGACGAAATATTTGTGAATTTCACACTGTTATTCCTCTTTGCTTTTATACGAGTAGTGGCGGTTGATATAAACGAGACTCGTAGAACTGAAGGACGAGAACCTGTTGCGCCAAGCCACATAGCACTTTCTGTAGAACGGCGCATCGCACTCGATATGGCCGGCAGCCAATAATAGATGATTACTCAACTTTTAAAAACTAATCTTTTAAAAAAGGAATAATAGAACACGAGTACCTTATAGTGTGTATTAGCAACATTCAATTGTGTTAAATCCATACCTTACGTTTTAAAATAATTTAAATTGTTATTATAATTTTTTTGATACAAGTATAATAGATTTTTGTTAATTTACTAATCTTTACTTTAACCATAATAACTAAACTCCAGACTTGTCCTAGGATATGTTTAATGACAATAGTCAAATGGCGGGATTCGAACCCTCGTCCGCAAGATCGGTAGTCTGTACTAGGGTTGTAACGGAGGCCATTTTAACGGAAGCGGATGCGGAAGCGAAAGGCTTCACCTCTGTAGAAGCGGAGGTTAACGGAAGCGGAAGCGGAGGTCAATAATAAAATATTAATTGCGATCTATTAAAGAATTAAAAACTAAAACTAGCTTAATTCAAAATATAGATTGGTATATAATTACGAGATACAGTTTGTTATGAAACTATGATGTATGACAATTATAGTTGACATATTACGCACCCTCGGGCCGCAAAACGGTATCTTATCACCCCACTTGCGTTAAAGGCGAAGCGGATGCGGAGTTTTCGTTTCTTGCGGAAATTCCGCACTTGCGGATGCGGAAGCGGAGTTCCGTTACAACCCTATTCTGTACCATAAATCATTAGACTATTGGCGCGTAGTATTTATGTAGTAGTATATTTCACTCATAGTCGTTTTTTTATTAGCAAAGACATTCCAGCTGTCAATTTAGGGATAGAATTAACCGCAACTATTTGTTTTGGTTGCGGTTTTGCGGTTTACAAATATTTGTCAATTGCAGTAATACCGCGTGATTATTTAATACCTAGTATTTAAAATAGAGCTATATATAATATAGTACAGTAAAACATACATACTTAACTGTTTTATATCATAATTAACTGTTGCTAGCGACTTTGCCCGCGAGAAATTAAAAAAAAAATGAAAAACGTAGCCTATGCTACTCACAGATTAATTACCTTTCTAGAGGCGAAAACATTTTTGGAATTGGCCCAGTAGTTTTTACGTGAATCAAATACAATCAAAAATACAAATCTTTCCTCTTTATAACATTACTATAGATTGTATTTTATAAATGCATAAGATGAATAAGACTTTTGTTGCGACGTGAGAAAAAAAAATGTCAAAATATTTAATAAAGCGTTCAAGCAAATAGTATTTCCAAATTGCAAATAGTATTACGTTTTTTCTTTATTTAAGGCACTTTCCTGACGTCATTGGAATGCTCTCACTAAAATTTCATCACAATACGTTCAATAAATAACGAGTATTGTACAAACATACAAACATTCAATATTATTTATACTAGATCGAGAGAAATACCGGAAAAACAAACCGTTTTATCAGATAAATTGAGGTATAAAGTTTTATACCGCTCTCAAACCACTCGCTAAAATATTAACAAGACTCTTTGCAAATACCCAATAAAAATTTAATCACCTACCTAACCTTTTGCTTTTAACGTATTCGTAGAAACTGTAGGTGAATTTTTTTTTACTTTTTTTTTACAAATAATACACGTTCACGTTTGAGTTAAACATGAAGAAATGACTAGACTAGGTCTTTGCAATTAAAATTGAACTTTATAAAATAGCACCTAAACCCTAACATCCAGTTTATATTCCAGTCGTAACCCAGAGCTGGATTCGATCGCTGGACTGTAGAATGTAAACTGAACATAATACGACCTCCTCTTTCAACGCTTAAAATATTCACTAAAGTAAGAGGAAATAACAAACATGAAATGAATTTAATTAAACTTTAAACAATAGAATGTGATGCGATGTGCAGCGACGTGTTCTCTCAAATGAGGAAAACATTTAATTACTGAAATTTCATTACCACGTCTAATTCACTGAAGCATTAACTTTACCTTTGCTGTACTCGTATACGATTAATTGAATTCTTTTCAAATTCGCAACGATTCTTCACGTGCCTTTTGTATTGACTTGTACGGAGAAAATGTTGGACTTTTTTCCAAGAGGATAGGTTGCCGGCGCCGGCGTTCGACATGATTGCACATTTGGAGACATACTAGCGGCTGAAGCTAATAATCAATCTCAAGATCGATGGATCAATCCATATGTACTTATCTGAGATTTTCTAAAATTATCTTTTTTCTATTTGAACTATAGATCTATATGCATTTAATTCACGCAAAAACTACTCGGCCGATTTTAAATATTCCTTCACCGTTAGAAAGGTAATTTATCTGTGAGTGATATAAGTATTTTGTTTTATTTTTTCATTTCACACGAGCGAAGTCGCGGGCAACAGCAAGTTTTTTAATCATTCATTTGTCACGTCACGCTTCAAAACATTACTTATCAAATGATTTAATACTACTGGTAACAATATTAAATCAGTCCAAAATAAACAGGGACAATGTAGTAGTTCTAACTTTTGGTTATTGGTCCCTGAAGAGCCCTAAGCCTAATGCTACGCTAATATTATGTACAACATTCTAGTTAGAGCGCGCGCACACCCTTGATTAAACAATCGCACAATAGTTTTGCTGTTGTTGTCGATTGTTTCACAGCCCATTCAACTGTTTGGTGGAACAACTAACTCTGACATTGTATCGCATTAGTTTATAAAACTTTGTTTCTTTTGCATCGTTAATATAACTTATTGTTTATGCCTTTATGTTTTACCATAAAAAAGTAAATTTTCCAATACTTTATAGCTCATGAGCGTCGGTGGCTCAGTGGTTAAGGCACTTGATTTGTAATCTACAGGTCTTGGGTTCGAATGCCGCCATGTACCAATATGATTTTCGATTTTTCGAATTTTCATATGTACATAATTTACCCGACGTTCTTACGGTAAAGGAAAACATCGTGATGCAACCTGCACATATCGGCGAAGAAATTCAAAGATATGTGTGAAGTCAACCAACCCGCACTTGGCCAGCGTGGTTGACTATGGCCTAGTAACCCTGATTAAGGGTAGGCTCCGAGCCCTCAGTGGGGCGTCACGGTGGCAAGCGCAAGCGATCCCGTGGCGTCCCACACAATGGCCAGGAGGGAACGAAGGGGTTTAGTGAGGTATGCCCCCTACTATGGGGGGAGAGTCCCACATAACTCACGTGTCTGCCCAGAGTCATGGACTATGCAGAAAGCATTCCCCTTCGAAAAGAAAAAAGGCTCCGAGCCCCTCGGTGGGGACGTATAGTGAGCTGGTGATGATGATATAACTTAACTATAAGCCAACCACATTTATTAATTTATCTTAATAATTCGTAGGCTTGCCTTTATAGAGAAAAATATAACTGCATGGTTTATTTTAATCAGGCGGTTAAAGAGGTAGAACGGGCGTTTAACTAAACAGTGTCTAACTAACTAAGTGTCTAAGTACTACAGTTAACTCATATTATAACCAATATTTCGCAATATTTACTTCGTATCAATGTTATTTTATCGGCAATCGGTAAACATTTGCTTCTATTGACAGACAATCTGGCAGCACCAAGTGTAACATTACTCTGAACAAATAGATTATTCCGTTACTTATATTTACATTTAGATATCTATCTATACTAAGTATAATGAAGTAAAAGTACACACAACGTGGCGTAGGAATAGCAATAACAGAATGTTTTTGAATAATTTTTTCTGTAATAAAACCTTTATGATATGCTTTAAGCTACATATTTTAACGCTATTAAACTTAGGGGGTAAATAAATTGGAAAAAACCTCCACGTGGAAAAGAGATTATAAACTGCAAATTGACAACATTAAGGAAGCAAGGTGGTCATGATAATGGCAATTGTTATCCAATGTAAAAGGCTTTTATTGTCATGTGTGCATTTGAATTTTGACATTTGCAATTGAGAATTTGTCAAATTGAAAAAGAAAAATAAAGTTTTTATAATTTCAAGCGGATAGAGCCGCACGGGAACAGCTTGTAGATAACTAAAATTGCTGTATTTTATATCAAAACAAAAATTTACATTACATACCCCTGATGTTTCTTTTTACTCATAACGTAAACCAGCTTCAATTTAATCTGTCTGTCGGCAAGACCGCGTAGTTATATTTCGGATAATCTACAGTATTTAAATTTTGACGAGGAATTTTTCACATTCCAAAAAATGAAATGTAGTTGAAATAAAAATTCTATTCCGCGAAATACTCGCACAATAACAATAACATTTATCTGAACTCTACATTTTACGTGAATCGATTAATTGCAAACGTTTGCCTGTTAGCTTTCTATGTTTTTTATTCCTTTTATTATTTTACACTCTCTATTAACCGTTTAAAAACTTTTTTTCTTTCTATCGTGTGCCAGTGATTTCCGCGATTTGAAAAAAAAAAAACACTTAGTACATAATCTTTGTGTTCTTCCAGACTATATTCGACATCGTTTACGAGTCACATTCTGAACATCCATCCATACATATATAACCTTAACATTTTAATTAAAGTTAATGCAATTATCCAATAGGCTTTGAAAATTATTAAATATAGCTCGAATCAACGTTTATTATACCGCAATCAAATGAATTATTACACGAACTATTTTAATCTAATATTGGTTCGCTTCCATTTTCAAATGATCTATCCATTGTACAGTTCAAGTGGTCAGTCGTACGGAATTAGGAAGTTTGAGGGATTCTATGTTGATATAGATTAATGATGTACTTCAGAAACTCGAAGCAACGTCCCTTAGAGCTTTGCGTATTAATTCACAAACGTAACAATAGGATGTTGTGATTACGCATTGTCGTATAGTACTTGTGTTGTTCGTGGTACGGTAAATAGCTATTGAATAGCAATTAATGGGCACAACTGTTCAATTATAGTCTAACAAGGATATCTGGTCCGGTAAGAGAAGTGTTGCTATCGCGTTTATACTTGTCAGAAAATAAATTAATTTTAGAGTGAGCGTACATCTTTGATTGAACTATCGTCCATCTGTTACAATCGTACACGATTGTCGATTGTTTCGCAGCTCTATCATCTGCTTAGTTACACAACTAAAAATCGAGCAGTATGCGCATCTCGTTATAAGCTGATGAATCAATTCGAGACTGTTGTGCGATAATTTAGTCAACGATGTGCGCGCGCTCTTAGTCAAAAATTAGTATTATAAATAAGCAAGTTTAGGTGTTTGGAAGTTTCTTAGAATTTGCCGCGTAACGGCTGAACGGATCTCGATGAAACTTGTCATAGATATTGTATACAGTCTGGAAGAATACATAATCCACTTTTGTTTTTTTTATTCCACGGAGACGGATTCTCGAGCGAAAGCTGGTATAACATAAAATAAAATAAATGACAGCACACCTTCAGTACAACAAAAATCTTGTAACACTTGTTTAAATTAACTGGGGAGAGAATTTTTGAAATCCGCCCAGTAATTTTTGAGTTATTTCCTTATATACAACAATACAATTTCCTCTTTATTTATTAGTACAGATTACAAACGTATTCTCTTGTGTATTTCATTGTTCCCTTCTTTTAAATATTGTATTATAATAATAAAAATTACTTTATGATTTGTTTATGAATTGCATTTAATTCGATTTACGTTATACGTCTTTGGTTGCGAAATAGTTTTTTGTATTTACGTTTCCCGAGAAGTAGAGATCAAACTGCGCTTACTGTACACAAAGTAACGAGTTAAACGTAAATATTACCAACGTAGGTTTATGTTACGTACTCCATATTAATGGAGGTATTTCGATTTCGTGTTAGCGAAAGTTTTCAATTTCCTTTTTCATTAAAAACCAATCGTACGTTAAGCATTCAACTTCGATTACATAGTTCGTTAATACATTTTCAAATTGTTTGATTACTTTTTCGAATCGTTAATATAATTTCGTATTCCAAATTGTTCAGTTAAATTGGTTTTTAAATACGATTACGTTGAAACAATGTTTTGTGTGTTGTATTATAAGTTATTTTTTATAGGAATCGTGAACACTAGTCATCATCTCCCCTGCCTTATCCTACTCCCGTAGAGTCGGCGCACCGGGTTTTCATCCTCCAAAGCAATCTATCATCCGTCATCTTAGTCATCTCTCCTTTCTTGATCATATAATCCTGAACACTAGTATTAATGTAAAAACAACCGTTTTAATAAAATAAACCTTGTATTTTCATCTATTATTAGTAGGTTTACCCCTAAATATGTACCCTTACTTAGGATAGGCTGCAAGCCACTGAGTGGGGACGTAAAGTGATGATGTTGATTATATAAAAATATTGTAGACTAAATAAAAAAAAGCACTTATTTGTTTTCATAACAAAATGTGTTATTAATTTTGTAACTAACATACTGTTTTGATTAAGACTTAAAAAGTTAAGATACTTTTTGCCGTCAGATGTTCGCCGTCACATGGCGTACTATGGTTAACCTTTAATTACATTTGAAATAAGGAAAATTTATGTTATTAAGAAGTGGATTAAGTTTTCAAGTTATGTTTTACCTTCGTGGGTGATACCTTAATTTCATATTTCACGAAAATGATGTTTGCTAGGTTTGTTATTATTAACTGATATGTGACTAACAATTCTTATTATGACAAAAATTATATAAAAAACAACAAGACAAACTCTAAAAGATTTTTTTATCTAGTTGTATTTTTTTATTCTCCGCATTTTTGATCCGATTTTGCATTTATAAAACACTGGCTGTTGGTCGGTATTTCGTGTGCAATTATAAAAAAAAAACAGTAAAAACTCATATGTTAATCAGTGTTAACATAGCTTTTTAATGGTGAAAGTATTATTGAAATCGGCCTTTTTATAACATTAGTATCGATATAGAGTGTACATAGGTAGAGATTTATACTTATAAAATATAAACTATTGCGACAAATTCTAAATGTCTATTTATTTTCTTTCTTCGCGAATCACAGAGAATTGTATAAATCAAAGCATTTGAATTCCGTTATTGCACAGAGTAGAGTAAATCGCCTTTTCACCGGTACATGTGGGACCCGGCGTGTCAGCCGAGATAACTGGAAATATTTATTGATTTTCGGGGCCGCTACCCCACCGTAGGTCTACAGCGTCTTTGAACGCGTATCGCGCGTCGAGCCCCAGATGCGACCTCGGAATACGCTATGTTATTTGAAATAATAATGCCAGCCTAATCTTAACGAAATTTGCCCTTTAAAAATATTTATTTCCCTATATTGAAATCTACCGACTTTAGATATCGTCGGAGTATTTGCTGCGAAAACCAAAAGTAAGATGGTTAGATGTCGAACTACATGTTAAAAATATTGACATCAAGAGCTGGAAATGAAACGCCAAGATAGACATGAAGAAATTAATTGGACCAAACCCAGGCCCACCTGCGGCTGTAGTGCCTCTGATGATGATTTGCTACGAAATCTGTAAATGATAATTCTGCCATATTTCCTACTTAGGAGCACAGTATCAGTTAGTCTTCGAATCTCTAGTAGTCGTTATATCCGAATTTATTCACAGTATTCTGTGATAATTTGTCAAGTAGTAAATAAGAGGGTACTCATTTCTTAGTATCGTTTACAATACCCTTAGTAGTTAAGGGTTCCCTGAAAAATGATGTTTTATAAGGTCAGAGTCGTTATTGTTGGCTAGTCAATTGTAATGTCGCTGGAATGGCAGCTCTTAAATAAAGTACGTAGAGGTTTTCAATGTAATTTTATAATAAGACTTGCTGTTTCGCTGAAAAAAGCCAACAATTCATAGACGTAATCTGAGTAGGCGAAGTTAATGAAAATTGTAAAAATTAAATATTACAATTTAAATACAAATATATATTTGCATTTAATTTCATATTACGCTGAAAAGAATCAGTTTGACTTTTATTTTTACACAGAAAGTAATTTGTGAAGCTTAAATTGTTGGAGAGGTTTATTTAAACGAACAAGATGTAGCAATTGCTTCTCTTGCTTGGATTATATTTTCATAAATTGAAATATTCTTGTTTATCCGTTATACCACAAGGAGAGCTTTTAAATTTTTTTAAGCTTAAGCTCTTACTATAAAAATTAGTTTCAAGATAAAATACTCTATTCTAATTTGTACAAAACATAATACCATTTAATAGGTTTAAAATATCTTTACATTAACAGTAATAATATACTAAAATTGAATAATTCAAATTAAAATACGCTTGAACCTCCGAAGATAGTCTGAATGGAAAAACTTTATAAATTCTTTAAAATCTAGTGACATCTCTAAAATTGGCAGAGACTGTTTACTGGAATTTCCTTTTCAATAACACGGGTTTTTTTATGTTTTTATTTTTCCGAACCACCTGTGTGTCCTTTGTCGTTTAAAGAGAATAAAACTGTATACGAAAATAAATTTATATAATATAACTAAAAATACCGTACCAAGAATTTCCTAAAAGAGAAAAGTATATTTACATTAACTCTCTGTGTACTTAGGTAACTTAAACTTTACGACTTTGTCGACCCACGTATTAAACCTGCCAACATCTTATGTTAAAATTACTTGGCTACCGTCGAGTAAGCATGACTTTGTGTCTACTTGTTGCTTGTTTTCTGTTATGTTCTCGTACAAAAGTGATTCAGTGATCCGCGCCTAGCTGTTTTCAAAGTCAAGGCGCGATGATAGTTACTAAGAAGCCTTTCTCACCATCAAATAATTGATAAAACATTCAATTATGCTTGATAGCCGCCAGAATTTAGTTCACCGTATAAGCGCTTTCAGGGCGGGCGTACAACTTTGATTAAACTATCGCTCAAGTGTTGTGCGATTGTCGATTGTTACGCAGCCAATTCAACTGTTTGGTTGCACGACTAAATATAGAGTAGTGTGAGGACCTACTTATTATCTCATAGAAATCAAAGCGAGACTAAGGATGTGCGATATTTTAATTTCGGATTCGAGCACGCTCTTACGCCCGATAGAGCCCTGCAGAAATATCATACAAAGTTTATGTCGATATGAATACATTCTCGAATTGTTTCCTACTACGGCCTCTGTTTCCAAACGTCTCTAAAAGCTCAACATTAAACACTTCAGCCACCTGTGGCTGGTCCGGGCTTCTAAGTAGGTCACTTCATTACGTCACGGGTCAAGCCAGGGTTTGTGAGCAAAATGACATTAGCTGTGCCGCCAGCTTATATCCAAAATACTAATCATTGTTGAATTATATATATTATTATAACTATTCAGTAATCACGAAATATCTTACATTAAATGTGACATTCCTTTTTAATACATATTTTACACTAGCTTTCGGCCACGACTCCGTCCGCGTGGAATCAAAATATAAAAGCAAATAGTCTATGTGTTTATAATATTAGTAAGATAACATACGCTATAATAATCTGTTATTATTCAGATAGCTTTTTTAATTACTTACTTAATTTACTATTAATTGTTATTGTTTTTTTGGAATTATATTAGTCAGAAATAACTTATGTAAAACTAAATAATAATGCTCAACACAAAACATTGAGATAACGGACAGCTCAAAGCAAAAGCAGATCGAGAATCGTATTTGCGGTTAGTTTTCGGGTTTGAATCGCGGCATTTCATTTCTGCAAACGACAACGTCTACCTCGCGTCAATCATTAAGAACCACAAAAGTACAAATGCTTTCATAGAATGTTTTCACCCGATGCCAACGTACTCAAATATTAACAAAGTTAATTAAATCTTTTATCCAACTACATAGTAATGAATCTTAAAACCTTAATCGACGGAAAAAGAGACACATACAAATAGGATATGCGTCCCCTCCACCATTAAATCAACTTTTGTTCCCTTTCCCTTCCCTACCTTTCCTCTTAATAAAAGATTGGAAAGGGAAAGGGACCAAAATTAAGCCTCTGGCACCAAACTCAGACTGTACGCGGAATTCCTTCCACTTCACGCCTGTCTTCTGTGTGGTCGTGGTGCACCGGGCGAGCCGGCGTAACAGTGTGAAGATGTTAAGCAGATGTTAAATACTCATCACATTCTAAAGCACTAAATGGAGCAATTAAGTAAATTGATGACATAAACTAATATTGACGTTCAATTACGGGTTTACTGTAGCAAAAGTTTGCATAGAGCAGTCCAAAGGTAATTAAACGTTTAATTAAGGCACGGCAGAATTGATATTTGAATACGTAATGATAAAATTAAACGTTGCTTAACAAATCTGTAGTTTCTCTGGTATTGCGTATTACTATGAACATCATTGGGCTCTTTTGCCCCCTTATTTTATAAAAAAAAAACCATATGAATAACACGTAAGGCTACATTTGATAAAAATATGCACAATTCTTGGGTTATACTTGTTATTGTTCTTATAAAACCAGCAAGATATTTTTTTTATACCACGCAGACGAATTCGTATCGAGAAACGACATTCATTCAGTGTGGACATTAGTTAAGGCTTTACATTATATAGCGCCATCTATAAGCACCTAAACGAAATTGTACATCGACCTTTATTAACAGTGATCATTTCATATTGTTTTAGGCTCAAGCCGTGGTGATTCGCAGTCCGTGGACGCTGAATCCGTGTCACTTGCTAGCGCTGTGACTTCCGGTATGGCTACGATCATATCGAAGCTCAAGATCACCGGGTCCCCATCGCCGCCACCGCTAGACGGCAACCATATCCTGCAATTCTTCGAAGTGGGCGAGGAGTCTGCCAATGCTGGCCCTGGTCTGGTGTGGAGAGTGCATGATGCGTACAGGAAGAGCGATGGAAAGGTAAGTTGATAAAAAATCAACAGACAGCTGTCTGACATCAAAATAAATTGTAGATCTACCTATTTATTTGTAACGCATTATAACGAGGTAACTCGCCGTAAATTGATAGCAAACAATAATTCTCTAACGTCCGAAATTAATATTTGATCCTTGAGAACGGTCCGAAAATTACTTAATTATGTAACGAAGTACGAAAATTAAACGATTGCCATCTTAACAGTATTGTGAATATTTAAATCTAATTAACCGCATTCACAGCACTACGTTGATGTTTACACAAGCGATTTAGTCAACCGCTTTTAACACATCTCAACCGAGTTCATTCGAAGCCGGCAACAGCGTGTAATAACATTCCACGATGATTCCACTCCACTAAGCTAACAAACAGATTGCAGTTGGTCGGCTCTATTCAAACTCAATGAAACACGAACGCCACTCATTAGACGCTACTATTGCGAAGTGTCGAACGAATTTTATTTATAAACATCGATTGACTATTAAATGACACGATTTACAATAAAAAAATGGAATTGCATTAAATGTTAGCTTTTTGGTTTCTCATATAATTCCAAAGATCTGAAGCGAATGCTGGCTGTCTACAATTATATTACGCCGTAAATTTAATGAAACATAATTTATGTCATGATAGGAATTATTAAATACAAAATGAAATCCATTTACAAATTAAAGAGAATAAACCAAGCATTATGTAATATTTTATTTACCATCAGAAATGTCAATTTAGTTACTAAAATATTTTTATTAACTTTAAATTGTCGTGGTTTTTATAAATATAATGTTTGTAAGATACGGGTTTCTTACCACGATTGGGTTGTTTTACCTACCGATATTTCGGCACAGTTGCATGCGCTATGTTCATGGGGTGACTCAGGCAACAGCCTGTTCAATACTGAACAAGTATCTTACAATAATCACATTTTTTTTAAGGTTTGTTGAGATAGCGCTTGACCACGATCACTTAATAAATGAGATGAATTTATTTCATAAATAAATAAGTATGGCAATATTTTTAATTTTTTTCGAAGTAAGTGACCTATTGTTTCATTGATCCTTTTACCCCCCTCCCTTCTCGCTGTAGATGACTACAGCGAGAAATAGTAGTAAACTAGTGAATTACTGAAAACTTGAAAAACACATATTTCACAGAATTCATTTCGATCTTGGCATAACATCGTTATTCAAAACTTAAGTACGTAGACAAAGGTTTTGTTACAAAGGAGCATAATATTTAATTAAACGCTCGTATTTATTTTAACCCTCGAAATAAGAGGACCTATTGCTAACTATTTCAAATTAGGTCCCAAGCATTAATACAAGCCGACAACTGAACACTGAACTGTCGCAACGCTGCCCTCCGGGACAGGCTGAAAACGAACTCCGCATGGCTTATGCGGTCCACGCTGAGCCTGCAGCCCATTGTTGTCGGTTTAACTTTTTTTTATTTAGCTCATAAGAAACTGTTTTTGTGACAACAATAAAAGTCTTTATTTTTACAAGCGTGGCATCGATTAACACCAAAAAGGTTTTGACCAAACGAATTAAGATTGCCGACATAGGAGTATTTAAAGTACGTAAATAAAAACGCTTAAGAGATCGCGGACACCCCCATGACTAAACTATCGCACAACTATTAATTCTCCCTTTAATTTCTATAAGCTTATATGGAGGTGCGCATACTTCTCGAGTTTTACTTGTGCAACTAAACAGTTAAGTAGGCTGCGAAACAATCGACAATCGCGCTACAGTTGTGGAATAGTTTAGTCAAAGGTGTGCACCGACTCTAAGAAACTCCAAACTTTTTTTAACCGATATTTCAATCGGATGGGACTGTCAAGTCAAGACACATAATACAAAATCAATGTGCTTACATGTTCATACTGATCTAGCACCCGACTAAACTATAGGCCAGTTTGTAGTGTGCGAGGGCACTAAGTTTACAAATATAAGGTAGTGTTAGATTTTGATGGGCCTTTTAATATAATTTAGATTCTTTGTTTAAGATGTGAGGACGATAAATTAACCGTGTCACTTGCCGTGTGCTTTTATTGATTATTGGAGCGTATGCCGTAACTCTGACCTATAATGGGGCGATTGATTAAAAATATACACTTTCACGTCTATAAAAACCATAAAAAAAACTATATTTTATGTCCGGAAAGATTCAACGTATACGCCGGGTTAAAAAATTCCATGTGAGCATAAGATAAAAGTGTGTTGGAACATTATTCCAAGGAGCTCAAACTACGAAGTAGCAGATATCCTTAATGGTACGAAATGTTGCTCTTTGAGTTACAAGTTTTTTGAAACTCTCAATTTTAACAAAGTATCTACTCGTCTAAAAAGTTACTCCTCTTTATCAAACTTGCACAAGTTCTATAATAGGCCACATCTATATTTATACATATAATAAATCTGTGAATGTCTGCACGTTCAGCTTACTTCCATTTCTATGTATAATTTAAAAAAAAAAGTTCTATCAACCATATTGAGTTCAGTGTGGATTGGTTGAATGCATTCGTCATTGACACTCTTAGAAGACTGACGCTCATGACCGTAAGAAAATCGGTTACATATAAAATTTAAAAACGAAATCACTTATACAGTCACGGATATCCGCGGTGCACCACTTTATGCAAAGAAACAAACTCCGCTTACTACAAATAACTAATTAGATAGCAGGGAGTGCTGCAAAGGAAGGTAACTATAACCATAACTTTAGTTTCTTTTTATTATTTATAATATTATAATATTTCTTTGTTGCCTAAGATGTCAGCAATTACAGCATATATCAAAAAAATATTTTTTTAATAAATAGCCTTACACTTGCGTCACGCTTTAGGCTATATATTTTAACACCCTTAAACTTAAGGGGTAACTATTTTGGATAAAAACCTAATGTGGGAAAGAGACCATAAGTTGCTACCAACATCAAGAAATAAGGATTGCTAAGGTTTGTCATGTTATGTCATTTTGACATTTGCAATTGATAATTTGACAAATGTAAACAATACAGTAAAATTTTCATAATTTCATGCGGATGAAGTCGCAAGGGAACAGCTAGTTATTAATAAAAGGAGACGTTTTAAACGATTGTAGCTTTTTAGGTTGAACAGCGCCTGTTTCCCGGATTGTACATCCTGTGTTTCAAACCCAGGGCCTGTAGATTATTGCTCCACCAATGCTCTGATAATTCAAAACATAGTAATAGAATTAAAGGCGGTATATTTACATGTTGGAAGGTTCGCCGCAGAGCACTATCTCGGGGATTAGTGTCTATTGAAATTAATTAAAACTTGAGGGATCGGGATCTGTCTTGCGGTTGGTGAAAACTAAGTAATGTATAAGTACGAATCGAGTTCAACACAACCTTGTTAGTAGGTATTTAAATGCATCATGCATTAAGTTTCTTTTCTGTTAAAACTTTTTAATGAACATGACAAAGATAAACTTTATAAGTTTATGTTCCACCTCGTTTAAGCAGAAAACTTGCTTGAGAAAAGCATCTACATATATTGCAATTTTTAAATATAATAAATTTCCATGTTATTGAAGAGCTATAAAATGTGTAGAGGCGCAATAAGGGTATATGAATTTGGGTCAAGGACACAATATCTCATAACCTGGGATGACGTCATCCATTAACATGTCACATCTTTAGATCATTACGTTCTCAATGCCGCAAAATTCAATTTAGCATACCGTTTTTTTGTATTTAATCTTTTTAATATTACGCACTTTACATACATCTATTTGATGAAATACAAGAAATTATATTGAAAGTCATGTAGATGTTACATACATAAGAATGTGGGCGAATTTTAAGTTAGGGTTTTTTGGCATTTACGGGCGACAGTACTTTGTTTTTTTTTGTCAAGTCAATTTCGAAAGTGGTATTAAAGATAGCCTAAATGGTTCAAACTTTAAGGTTAAATAGAGGTGAATCTTAATATACTTTTACTAAAATTATTTTATTGTTTCCAATAACTGTCCAAGTCTTGTCATTGTTATAGTTCGACTTTGCTTTAATAAAATTTTCTACTGATTGAAATGTATTTCACCGATTATTTACAATACTAACATCTGCCTACGATATTCCAAATTAGTTAGGTCAATTTACTTAACAAAGTTTTTATTAGTTTGTTCTATGTTAAGTTATTATGTTGTATAACTTACTTTCTTAAGTAAATACATTCAAAGGTAAAATTAAGAAGTTTATAACTTCTTAAGTAAGTTTATATCTTGAATAATATTGAGTGTTCGGTAATAAGTTTTGCAAAGTAACGTTAATACTTACTGACTTTTAATTATTATTAATCTTTATATCGTTTTTTATATGGAATAGCTTTTGAAGCTTTTAATTTTAGAAAAACCTTTTAAGAGTCAACATCACATCTACGTATTTTTTTTAATAGTGTTATTAATAAATGGATTTGTCGGTGCATTTTGACATGAGGTGGCACTAAACTTCAACTAACATAGTACTTTTCAAAGTTACCGGTGAAAAAAATTTATTTCCATATTTACGTATATACATATATATTTAATACCTTTGTGTGTAATAAAACAAAATTCGTGGCTGTTCTTTGATGTTGAAGGAAAACAAAATTGAATGTCGAGGGTAATTTATTTCCTAATTACCCAAGAGAGGAGGACCGTGTGAATGAAAAATAGTCTTGCTCTTTATGACTCTCACAAACAGGCCACCGTAATCCCAAATGAGAATATACGTAAATGACTTTCTGTATAAAACCAGGGTACGGTAAATATTGTGATGCTATAATAACTAACGTATCATTGATTGTAAATAATATAAACATAAAGTGCTGCTCAATTTTAACTGAACAAATGAACTATAGAGTTGAAACGTGTACCTAGAACAAAGTTCTCTTTACATATTTATACCAATTATCAAGTTAATTAGTTTCATGATAATGCTACATAGAGTTTAGTTCATAAACAGAATGTTATACTCACGGACACAGAATGTCACACTCTATTTGAACATAATATCGAAATAAAAGGTTGAATACGGCTTTCTAGAGTATTTCACATATCTGGACGGTATAAACCAATTTAGGATGATCCACACCGACACTGCCTCTTTTTGCCACATGCAAAAAGAGGCAGTCTTATAATTAAAAAACCATTGGATTCATTTTTAATGTAAGGCTTTCACTATAGCGAAGTTTACAATACATTTTCCCTCATTCATCAATTACAAAGAAGTGTTCATTCGTCAATTAGCTTTGAAGTCTATTTCGGATTATCCCACCTAAAATACTAATGATGTTAAATATAAATGATTTACTGCTTCCCTAAGATATATTATAGGTTACTTAAGCAGTTCCCTAACAGCGTGTGCAGACGTAAAACTAAACTATCGCACAACTGTTTTGTCACCCTTTGATTCTTATGAGCTTATATAGAGGTTCGTACACTACTGATTTTTAATTCTGGAACTAAAAATCGAGTATAAAACAGTTGGGCTGCGAAACAATCGACAATCGCACAATAGTTGTGCGACAGTTTATTCAAAGATGTGCACCCGCTCTAATATGGATTTCTTTCAGTAAATCTATCGTGTTTGTTAACAGGAGTGTTCGGTCTTCGTGTTCGATAAACGCGTAGCTGAAAAGTTGTACAAGCCGAAGCGCAGGGAGACCATGATTGAAAGGATCCGTTACAGCGTCATTCAGCTCGAGAAGATGCGTAACCCTAAGATGCTGCAGATCATCCACTCGCTCGAGGAAAGCAACAATACCATCGCGTTCGCGTCTGAGTCCGTGTTAGGCAGCCTCCATAACATTTTGGCATGGCATGTAAGTAAAGTGTTTACATCTTGACATGAAGGCATTTTCAGTACTGACTTTACCGATAGTTTCTCTCAGCGATCACCCAACTCGGTCTAGTCTACGGTCACTCGGTCTTGGTCTACTCAAAACACAACCTCCATCTGTCTATCTGTAATCTGTTATTGCATGTATAACCTAATCCGATCTGAGCCAGAAACTTTCGAGTGGAGCTCCTGTGAGAGTGATGACGTAAAAAGTGTACAAATTCCATAAATGCGGTAATGCAATATTTCGCCAATCAAAGCGAAAGAAGTATTTGTCAATGTCAGTAGGATAAATATTTTTTCTTTACATGTTCCTTGTAACTCGGAGAAAAAAAATTCT
This sequence comes from Papilio polytes, assembly GCF_000836215.1. Lineage (NCBI taxonomy): Eukaryota > Metazoa > Arthropoda > Insecta > Lepidoptera > Papilionidae > Papilio > Papilio polytes. The sequence continues at coordinate 228,784 of NW_013527660.1, read as the reverse complement.
ATTCTTATTAGTGTTTTCTTTTACCAAACAAAATGTTAAGGTAAAGAAAGAATAAGTTAAGCTTTTCACTTTGTTTGTAGAAAGGAACGATATTGTATTGCTTGAAGCTTACGAGAAAATCGGATTATTGTTGCCGAGATGTCCAGATTCAAAGCTTTAGCAAACAAAGACTATAAGTACAGACATCGAGTGTATTAATTTTTGAAATGAAATGTTAAGTAATTAATTATATTTGTGATTTTTTTTTTAATGTCAGTCAAAAGATGATACCATTTATCACGATCTTTGTGGTAAACCTTACCACAGTAGACATAAAACCATCGCCTTCCAATTTCCCTTCAAGTTAAAAGCGTGTAGTTACTTCTAGTGCAATATCACTAAACAAGCAAATGCTACCGGTATAACGGACTTATATTTCATTATCACGCATTTTGTTTAGGAGATGGAGTCTATAACGGTGAACGGACTTCCGCCGGTTATGCCCTATCCATTGAACCTTGGGCCGCCTGGTTCACCGCTACCATCGCCGACGGATTCTTCGATGCGCCCTCCCTTCGCCAAGGAGTACTACTTCATAGACTTGGAGTTGCGTTACGGTCTGCTTCAGGTAAGTGCGTTTTATCAATTTTTAAAAATACAAATAAACTAAATGTAATTTTCTAGAATATATCTTTAGAAATTTTTTTGCTCAATGCCCTTAGGGATAAGAGATTAACGTCGGCGAGCACATTTACAACCGCAGTGACCTTCGCTTTGATTTCTTAAAATGTTTCGATATATAACTGGAACCGTAATGAAACAATCTTCTTAAAACATTTCATTTGTTTGATTTTCAAAAACTTTGACTTGATTGTGCGCTATTATTGTACTAGTTATTTCATCATCACCAGCTCATTATATGTCCCCACCGAGGGGCTCGGAGCCTACCCTAAAGTTAGGGTGACTAGGCCATAGTCAACCACGCTGGCCCTAAGCGGGTTGCTTGACTTCACACACATCTTTGAATTTCTTCGCGATATGTGCAGGTTGCATCACGATGTTTTCCTTCACCATTGTTTATTATCTTTTAAATATTGTTGGAGCTCTTCATGATCTGCAGCTCAAAAAGCTTTCAAATACTACTCTAACGACACAAATGTACATTATGTACAGTCGGGGAATTTGGCGATATTCCTCCAGTATAGTTGTTTAAACTTTTACACACATTGAGGTAACGACACGAAAATTGTTCCGATGGGATCCAACTTTTAAATGTGTTAGTACGAAAATAAGTTGGTCGGTGGTACGCGGCTAACTATTTTTTTTACTATCCTGTCATTCGTTCAATTCTCTGATGCAATGTTGGCTTATTTGTTAGAAAAAGCAGAGTTTGTCTCGTTTTGTCAAGCAATTTTTCTGTAAGTGGTACACCGCGGATTTTCGCAATTGTACATTTGTACACCGCTTTCACTTTTAACTACATGTTATTCCCAAAGTTATCATCATTTATACGCAAATAAAGAGTTATTAATGTATGTCAGATAGGGGCTTGATTGTAAATGAATTGGTTTTCGTGTTACTTTTGTTGGCGCGTAGCTCCCAATAGCTGACCCGACGCGGCCCAATTACAACTGGGGCTGTCACTCAAAAGAATTTATTCCACGTAATCTCGAGTTCCAACATTTCGGTTAGCTTTCTACGCGATGTTCAAATCAATGGAAATCGAAGCTGCTTTTGATTGTACAAACCCTTTCATTTCGTTTATAATAGTGAATAAAGTTGCTATTATTATATCTTATAAGATTTTTTTATTGTTTTAAATGATGTGCTTAATTAAACGGAACTTTAAATTGATTTATATTATTTTTTTAAATAACATGAGAACTCACACTAACCGAGAAGGGTAGGCAAAGAATACTGACTTTTATTTAGCGCGGTCTTAGCACACTCCTCTCACCTTTTTCATATTATCTTAATACCTACGATATTCATCAATCTGTACAGTTTGTCTGTTCATTTTTAATGTCTACACTTTTGTGTATATCTAGATCATCGAAGCTCTGCATTTCTTGCACTACACGGTGCGTCAGATCCACCGAAACATCTGCCCCCAGGTGATAATTGTCACTAAACGTGGCACTTGGAAACTCTTCGGCCTCGAATTTGTGGGTAAGTTTCAATAACCTATATTATTTTAACTACCAGCTGTCGTCCGCAAGTTACGTTATCGGAAATTTGGTCTACCCGTTACGCTATTTTGTCAGCGCGGTATTAAAATAGGTAACCTATAATATGCTTATCCATGTCAGCTACTAGATTTTGCTGCATTACAACTAACTTAAAATATACCCAAGTTCATAATAGTCAAATGGCAGGATACGAAGTTACGACCATGTGATCGGTAGTTCGCTGTCATTTATCACTAGGATATTGGGGCCTCTTTTCATAAACGAAGCCAGCAAAGGACCGTCAGAAATTTCAATGTAACGTAATTAGTACAACTATGTACACTTTCACTCAAAATATTTTAAGTTCAAAGAAACGATGGAACACTTTGATCTTGTACATTTTTCTATGGCTTACTAAATACCCTTGTAGTCTTTTCATTTCACATTTTATAGGTAATAATTAATTATAATCAGATTAGAATTTATTCATTAGAATAGAAATTTATTTTTCAAATCTAATGTTAACAAAATTAAAATTTTGTTTTATTTCTAAGAGTGTACGTATCATGATTACCATAACAGTATATCCATAAATAGATTTAGTCAAAGTTTTAAATAACATTACTAGTTAAAAATTGTCAATGCTTCAAAAATTCTAACGAATATGGGCACGAATAGAATCGCGTTAGGTGGGTAATTTAAAGTGCGTATAGCTAAAGCCCGAGGCTTCGCTGGGATGGAGGATCAAATTTTGATTACGTTGAAATTTATATCAAAATTACTTGATACTTGTGAGATATATGCGATTAAATTTACGCTACGTCAAATTAAACAATTAAATCGGCCGAAGTTAATTAAATGTAGATTGATTTTAACTCCTGTTCATATAGTTACGTCTTTATTTTTTGATGTAATAAATTATTATAAATTGATAACTGACCGAACTCATGTGAAAACGTGCCTCAACGTCATGTTCTGTTTGAGAAGAGCGTGCGAGCGAGAGCGCCGAACAAGCGGTAGAGAGGCACGCTTTACCGAAGCGTTAGGCTTATTGTTCGTTCACTTTTTTAAGAAAATGTAATTCATACAGAGGACATTACGGGCCCCGATCCGACTGATATGGTTCCTGTGGCGCCGTGGTCCATAAAGATTGCTAAGCTCTGCCAGCCGAACCTGGACTTCGTTGGTAATTTATACATTTCTTTTTTTTAACATATAAAACTAATGTTTATCTCTTACTAGCTTTTACCCGCGACTCCGACTAAGAATTAAAAAAAATCAAAAGTGAGCCTATGTATTCTTCCAGACTATCCTCTATATACATACCAAATTTCATCGGGATTCGTTCACACGTTTACGCTAAGAAACATCCATCCATCCTTTCCTCTTACGGACCCGTAACTAATCTCTACTTACCTAATGCCATGTGTACACGACGGTTTTAATAAATGAAATTTATTTTTGTAATAGCTCCCGAAATGCAGACTAACGCGCATTGCAACATATTATCGGATATGTTTTCGCTGGGTCTTGTCATCTGCGCCATCTTCAACAGCGGCAGGTCTTTGATCCAAGCCAATAATAATCCAATACTCTACATGAAGCAGATGGACTTCGTAAGTGAAATATAGGCAAAGATGTATCTAAGACTAAAAATAGAACAAGACAATTTTTATACGTACTATATAGTTTAAACTATCGTAAGACATTACTATAAGCGAAACATCACGCCTTTATCCTCCGGCAATGGCATGATAAAGGCGTGAGTTGAGCCGTTTTTTAATTTTCACTTAACATACTATATAGTCTACCGTATTTCCAAGGATCAGAACTTTTAGCGTGGACTCTAACACTGTTAAATTACTTATTAAATACTAAACATATAGAGTTACATTTTACTGAAAATATTTCCTTTGTTAATGGCCATTATACATGTCCAACGACAACCCTTATTAATGATTTATGTGGCGAGAAACTTTGGTAACATTAACCTTTAGCATCTAACTTTCATAGTTAACGACGAATTGCAATTAGTAAAGAACTTTCAACATTATTTATTACTTTAATAGTTTCGTCTAAAAGCTATATATCTTTGTATAATAAAATAATTAATAAAATCCATCTTTTAAGTACATAATTTGAAAATATTTTTTTTATACAAATCGATAAGAATGTAAATTATACCAATGGTACGATCTATCGACTTTTTGCGCTGTATAGTTGGAGCAACAAGTGGATGCGGTACTGCCTCGCTTGCCGGGTGGTCTTCAAGAGGCAACGCAGCGTCTGCTCTCAAGGGACCCACACCCTCGACCGACGACCCAACTCCTTCCGCTGATTAAATACTTTAAGTAAATATAACGGGTGTACTAACAAACTGTTTTAATTAATTAAAATTTAAGAGCAAAAAATTTAAATTTTCTTAATATTTGATTAGGTTAACATTTCGTATATATATTCAAGTATAAAAAAATATTCGACTCTTGACTAGTTCAACATATGTTACAAGAATATATCACCGTTTTGTCGCTCAGATGCCAGAACGAGCCGGCGATCCAAGCGATGCAGTTCATTGACGTCATCACCATGAAAGATCCAAGCCAAAAAACCAACTTCTATAACGCCGTGCTACTAGAAGCATTACCGTACATTCCGAAGGTACTAACTCCTTCTTTAAACTTGTTACTTAAATTGCGTTAAATCATAATTACGGCCTTGTACAGTAAACGTGTCACTTCTTCATCACCACAAAACAAATTTTCTTCATTGATAATCGCTTCTTTCCGATTGACTGATGACCTTGTTACAGAAACTCCGCTGGCAACATATTTGGCCGGCGCTACAACTGGAAGTAAGGACTGCTGAGGTGTTGGGGCCTGTACTGCGGCCCATTATGTGGCTCACTAATGACGCCACACATGAGGAGTTTGAAAACCACGTTCTTCCCACGCTCAAGTAAGTATTACAAGATACCCGATTCCAGGATTGTGATTTGTAAGGATTTAATCCCTTTGGATAATTAGAAACGTGACGATTTGAACTGAGTTTCCTCATTTATAACTAAGAAAAAATTTACACAAAAGCACATAGATTTAGACAATAAATATCTATCGCAGTAAATGGACCGATGATCAGTAGAGGCTCATATTTGTATTGATTTAATGAGAAATTATAGAAGTTATATGTCAAAATAATGAACTATGTACTTTCTTTCTCGTAAAATATTCCTTTCGATAAAAATCTAGCACGGTCGGTAGAGAATTACCCATTACTTTTTGGTTGATTGAGTTTCAAATGTACTTAACATTTACTGACGCATCTTTTTTGTGACGCATCAAACTTATTCTTTTTTTACCACTTTGTATAGTTTGCCTTTTATTTATACATATAATATCATTTTCAGTGTCGGCGTATAATTTCATATCTTCTTTACGTTCTAAATCACAATGTTTTTATCTGCGTACTCAGGATTTACTGGTAAGTATTAAGTACTGTTCATTACTTACATCTATTAATTAAAAATCTGTTTACATTTTAAACAACCATTTATTAATAGTTAACTCTGAATAAAATTTACGTTTATTATTACATTTGTTGCTTCTTTACTAGATAACCCTTTGGAATCGATTACGTTTGATTTTTTTTTTGTTTAAGCATTTTTTAATATTGCACTTCACCTCTTTACTGTATTACATTATTCCTATGTTATTACATTCCAACTATGAACTGCTTAAAGCTTGTATGGGGATCGATAGATTTATTCTTTTACCGAAAGATTTGATATAGAAGAGAAACAGTTACCTCCACAGGAATCTGATGAATTCGCCGAAGAATTTGGAGGCTTCTGTACTGCTGTTAGAGAGTATGCACGTAATTTTTAAGAAGTGCCAAAAAGATGTAATCAACGATGAGTTGATGCCACTGCTGTACAGCTCGATGGATCATAACTCCAACCAGATCCAGGTAACAGAAACCTTGTGATTCCTCTTAACATCTTAGCATACTTTTATATCCATTGTACATACTTAAACAGTGATAGAAATCCTTGTTTTTGTCAAGTTTTCTAGTTAACAAAATCAGTACTATCATCATATACCGTTTAAAGCCGTGATTTTTGTCACACCTCTGTTAGTTTTACTCTGGATTAAAAGAAAACGTCGTACAACTGGAGGGGTTAGGCTGAACTGCTTAGTTTCTTTATTTAATATTGTTTCGTTTATTACTCTTACTAGACGTCGTGTATGATGGGCCTACTGAATGTCACCGAATACATCGAAGAGGAGGATTTACATTCCCTTCTCTTGGGCAAAGTGAAAACGGTGATCGAAAAGAACAAGAGTGATGTTAAGGTCATCAGTTTGACCCTTGGGTTTTACGAGAAGGTTCTCGGTAGACTTGAGACGAGTGACATCGTGGACTACCTGATCCCAACTATACTCGCCATGCGCTTAAGTGACCCGGACATTATCAACCGGGTTGTCAGTAAGTACATTATGTTGGACACAGCACCTTATTATAATAATTTGTTTTGTTTTAATTCATGTTCCGAAGCGCATTCATGATTGCTGCGACCTTTAACACGTTGTAAACGTTTTAATACTATTTTATTGCCTATGCCCTTTTGTGTGTAATTTAATAAAACCTTCGTCAGTTATCTAAGCTTGGCGATCATAGCATATGCAGTCTTGTATAACAGCGCTGCGAAGACATGTTTTAAATTATATTTGTCGCGGTATCTGTACCAAATTAAAAAATGGGATGTGGCAAGGTTAATTTTAATTCCAGAACTTTATAAGGCGATCCTAATGGAAAAGAAGTTTGGATTGACCCCCGACACATTGGCTACCCAATTGATACCATCCTTGGCACCGCAGACCATCAATCCTGGATTGAGTATCGAACAGTTTACCAACCTTATGGAGGTAGTAATATCTAATTTAAGTTACAAAACGTTTTATCACGATGTTTATCTATGTTTTAAAAAATAGACTTTAGGTTGTTAAAATACTATAGATTAAATTGACTAAAAACGCCAAATAAAATTTCAACTTTAAATTTAAAATAAGGTGAAAGATATTTGTTTCAGTAATTGAACATATAAATGTAACATTGTATGTTGTGTATTGCGATATACAAAAACTCACAGGTGAATTTCCAAGATAACAAAAGTTTTACGATACTATAAAAGTAACGTTTCATGGTTATTTTCTAACTCATCCTCTTTGCACTGAGCCGATTGAAAAGTAAATATATTAAAAAGTTAAAATGTTAGGTATTAAACAAGTCACATAAGATATAGATAACTCAGTTATATATGAACGTTGTTCCTATAGATATTGTATGACATGCTGGACAACATTGACAAGAATCAACGCCACAAATTGAGAATGGATGGGCGTGGCACCGGGAGCCCCGATCGTCACAGGGCCCTCCGCCATCAGATGAGCAATGAAAACATGATCGCCCCGCCGTTTAACATACCCAACCTGCGCGTGGAGAAGCGCAAGACTTCTAGCGCCGAGGACATGGCGCGTAAAAACTCCGCCAGTGGCCCCAGCCCCATCAGCGGCATCGGTGCATTCAAGAACAGATTCACCCTGGGTAAGTTCATTTCTTTACAAATTGTTTTTTTAAATATTATGAACGATTACTTCACCCTCACAGGTAAAGGCATCGGACAATGGTTCTTCGGATCCAGCAGCACGGCTAACAATGATAACAATTTCTTGCGCGTCGGCAACGCTTCGCCCAATCGCCGTCTATCGGATAACACACTTATGACGCCTAAGATTCGCATTGCGCCATCTTGCTCATCGTCTCCGGGCGGGACCCCGGGCGGCAACAGCTCGGGCCTGCCTACACGGCGCCACTCCAGCATTGGCCCCCAGGAACGTCGTGCATCTGCCGTTAATCTATCGCCGCCAACCGTAAGTGATGATAATAATTTAACATTTCTAACGAAAGATTTACAATTAACAACAAACTGACACAACACCATTGGACACATTAGGCAACGCGTAGATGACGGTGTACGAAAGGTACGGAGTGTTATCGTTAATAACGGTGAAGTGACGGTATTGTTTTGGCAGGGCTACCAGATCAGAGGACGTGGTGGTTCAGGCTCGAGCCTGTCAGTGCCGGCGAGTTCCCGTGCTGTTGTAAGTTAAGCCACTCGTGCGTCTATCCGAAGGAGCACTGTCGCTCAACCCTCTATTGAATGTCGAGTTGAACGGCTTAGCATTTTATGTGGTCTGTCCTCTTTTGCGGTTGCGTCTTCTTCCCAAACTGACAGGGAGAGATAATGTCTCATCAATCATATTTTCATTTCACTCGTACATTTGCACGAACCCGGTTGGCGTTTGTATCACACGTTTCGAACTCTGTCTGTCTGATCATGTCCCCTCATCACATTACATCAACGCTGTCACATCTAACACCTGCGTCATCATAAAGAAGTGATGCATGCCCAGTAACTGCCAGTGATTGCACTGATGCATGAGCGCCTCGCGATATCCTACATATTCCTCCGAAGTCAAGGAGTAAATGTAACCGCATCATTTAAAAACAAATGCAACTCGCCAATGGCGATTACAATTTTGCCTTCGTGTCGTCGATTATCTGGTCTTCTAAATTTGGTTCCTTTACCCAATTGGCTATTTGGTTATTTGTTTTTCGAAATTCCTTTCTAGTTAATAACACTAATAAAAATACATCTTCAAGATTAGTATAATAAACAGTACCGATTGCTACTACGATCATTTGCATTACACAGGCCGAGAAACATCTGTCAACGTTGTAAGTAGAAATAAAAAAGTGTGCGTTCATCATCATTATTGAAATGGCTTTAAGCCGTAATGTATAACGCTGTCTCATTCACTGTTGCTATTTGTTCTTCTATGCAGCTTGCACGGAGCATGATCGTGAGTATGACTCCCCTTCTACATGTGTCAGGCTGAGCGGTTTCTACTTCTATCATTTCTCTGATCACTTTCGTAATCTCACGCTAAGATGTTGTCAAATTCACTTCATTTAACTTCACATATTCTGAATCAAATATTGCAACGGTTTTTATTTCATTTTTAAAAACACACTTCTGTTGAGAGTAAATTTGAATATTTCGATAATATTCCGCATGTTTATAACAAGAATGATTTTATCCAATGTCTAATGAATATATTATAAACAGATAAGTATGTAAGGTTTAGTAATAGTAGTCACTTAACTAGGCTGGACTATTTTATTTTCATCACGTCTTCTTAATTTCTCGTTCGGGTTTCCATCCACCAATTCCATCCAATGTCTATTTAAAAATGATTCTCATTTTTTACAATAAATCGACAACATCTAAGCGATAATGTAGGAGGTAAACACACATCACACATTCCATCAATCGTGCTTAAACAGAAGGATGAGACAGTGTTTAGCATGCCGTAGAAGCCCGACGCGTTACAATGTGTTGCTACAAAACAGGTATGAACATTACATCAGCAATCTGCTTACGCCACATCATCATTACACTGCTTGATTTGATATTTTTTAGGCTTTTATAGCATGTAACAATTTACATAATACAACTATACTTACAATCTTTTTTTAAAATTTTAACAATTAAACTTTTCTATTACTAACTAGTTTTCACTATTCAATTTCAGGATTCATTTTTCTCTATCTGCGGACTTACCACTGACTAAATTAATTTATTTTTTATTTGTTTAACTATCTTTATACTTTCAACCTTCTAGCATATTCCACAACGAAGAGACAGTGACGAGAAAAGTACCATCCTCAAACGGTTTATGAACAGAGTTTTCGGCCGTGCTAGCCTCGGCGGCAGGTGCACGGGCGTACACCAAGATCATATGGTTTGAAGACAAGACAACGCTGTTTTATTTACAATTTAACCGAAATGTCATTCAGTTAAACCGATACAAAAATCACATCAAGCATATTCAATAATTGTTCCATTTTGTACAGATTTTTACAGATTTTTAGATCAATATCAAAACTGGACACATTTAATGATATACATTTCATGTCTTTTTACATCTTTATTTCTTTCATGGTTTTCTTTTTTTTTTTTGACATGCTTGATGTTATATCATCTATTGAACGATTATGATTCTAAATAATTCTCTGTGGTATAACTAGGGAGGTTCCATGCCGAATACGTCGTCGAGCGTGCCGTACTTGCTGACCTCATCAATGCAGTCGATTCGTTCGCGGCGACCGTCGTGCGCTAGCGGGAGCGCAAGCGCCCAGGGCGGGTCCGGCATCCTGCAGCAGATCAGCAGCGGGGTGGTAAGGCACCTCCCCATAGGATCGCACCACAGCATGCAGGCGCAAGTGCACGCGCCCCTCGGCGTGTTGCAGAACGCCACCGCCGCCGGCTACAACGCTCTGCAACAGACCGCAATGGCCGTGCGCAAATGCCCTTCACTCAACATTACGCTCACTCGCTAGATTGCCAGCGCAAGGATTCTTCGCGACACTCATCCGTAGCTGCACCGACTAACCTCTCGTATAACTTCTTTATTATTTCTTCGGCAACGGCGATTTCCGGCCCGTCTATTCTTTAGTTAAATCTATGTTGTTCTGGTAATCGCCCATAAGATTTATTTGCAATTAATTTTAATCGACTATGTATGTTTAATTTACATGTGTTGTGTAAATGAATTTATTTTTAAATAAAAAATAATTTTGATTATGTATACGAAATGGCTATCTACATAAAAGACACAATTGAGATTTAAATTGACTAACGGAAAACATATCAGTAACATCATTTTCTATAGCTACACAAATATTCTGCGAAAATGGTCTTAATATCAATTTAACAGGCAATTGCATTATATCTCTTAAACGGTCATTTAAATTGGAGTTTTGGATATTTATTTTAAACTTTAAGGCAAATCACCTTTAATAATTTCCTACAAGAAGGATTAAACGAAGTTGAACTGAGTGAAAATGTTTACTAAAAAAAATAACCAGTAATCAAATCGTAAAAATAATTTTAATCGTCATTATGTAAAATCGAAAACGTTAAATACGATGATACAAATCTTATAATGTTGATTTTAAAATGTGCCAAAAACCACAAAAATTAGTACACATCGACGAATGTTATGGCTCAATATAAAAGAATAAGGGGGCTTTTAACTGCGAGCACTTTAATTTATTTGAAAGGCTTACTTTGCGCTCGTAAAACATGAGAGTGAAATACTGTTTGTTAAATGACAATGAAAACGTTCATAAAGTTCAGTTATACTATATTAAAGCAGCAATATAAATTGAACAATAATCCCCCTGTCGGATAAGGGTAGGCAACGCATCTGCAATTGCAGAGGTCTATGGGCAGCAGTTGCTTCGCCCTTTTGGCGGATTCAGGTGGCCGCTTGCTCTTTTGCCACCTTATGTAATAAAAAAATCAATTTAATTGTTTCTACCATTTTAAATTCATTTTATTTACAAAGTAATTGTGTATGACACATTGATTCAAAAATGCCTTATTCCTATTTTGATTAACTGAGACCCAAAAGTTTGAATCTTTATCAACTTAGGGTTTTATTAAAGTAACAGTTCGAAAAATGTTTATTACCTCTTTTTTCTTTCCAATAATAACAATCTATGCTACTTTGTTAATTTATACAACTGTGGCATAGGTTTAATTGCTTGTATAACGTAGTGATGTTTATTAAACGAAAATCATGATACATTTATGACGAAATGTCAACTTACATCTCAAGTTACTTAGAATGTAATTTACCCTGTCACGTAGAGAATTTAATATTTATACTGAAAGGTGGAAAATACTTGTTAATACATTTTCTATCAATATCTATACATATTTTATTACACGTATATATGCGTGTTATATTTTTAAAACAACGTTCGTTTCCAAGCTCAATATTGACTTAAAAATTACAATTGGGCACAATACGTATCAGTATTGACTTGAAAAGTGCAGAACTATTTATTTTGATGCTGTCCTATACTCTTTTTTTTTAATTATTTTTAATTGTTTAAAGTCCCATCTTTACTTAGGAAATGTTGAGATATTTAGAGTGTGAGGAATGAAAAGAGATTGGTATTTCCTTCATACAAGTTGGATATATATTCGCAAAAATAAAATTTTTATACCAAAATAATCAGGTCATTGGTGCCTCGTGAGTAAACCGATCGAAACAAATCAAAGTTTGTGTAGAGCTTCTAGCAGGTTGTTCTAATTATTAAAGAGAAAAACAGATGCAATTCTCAGTATTAATTTTATAAATATATTTAATATTCCAAAGAAAATATGTAATTCGGTTCTTTTTTTAATTCGGTATTTAAAATTTGTCTTTACTTTACAAAAGTATTACCACTAACTATTATGTCTGTTTATTTTTTATTTTAAACAATTTTAACACAAATTTATATAAACTATTTTCCACCAACGGAATTCTAGACCAAATTTAAGAATAAAATGAAACTGAATGAAAACTAAAACCAATTTTATTTTTATTAAATTATATACGAAGCTGTACATGTTTTTATATTATTTTGAAAAAAAATTAACATAATATAAAAGTAGGCGCTATTTTTATATACAAAAATATTCCTATTAAATAAGGAAAATATATTTATTGTCATGGTTATTGTATGAAGGATTAAGTGTAGGTAAGGAGATAAGAACGAGCTGAAAGTGAGAAATAGGGGTAAGCAGTAAGCTACGTATGAATAACAACGGTCGATTTTAGACGAAAAACTATTATTTATTATAAAATTTACTTATAAATTGTCCTTAAATAATGCCTTCCTAAAAAGTTTTGTATATACGTATACTGTAAAACTTCTTGACTTAAACTATTTGAATGAAATTCACCCTCTTTTCTATTGATAATTTAAAATCGTCTGGTTTTTAAAAAGACAAAATTCTCGATCATGTATTAAAACAACTATGGCATTGTTCCATTCATATTAAATTAATAAACATATATCAAATCCGTCAATTTACATTGACGATAAATACTTTTAATATAAACATAATATATATTAGTCCTAAAATATATTTCCTCTAATATACATCTATATTCTTCTTAAATATTTACTCTTCTCAGGGTTGTGGTGTTGCTCACAGATAGCATAAATATATATCTATTTGTATAAATATATACATGTTTCACATTAAAATCCCTTTTATATATTGTAATGTTTTGGTATAATTTTGTTTATAAATGTTTACAAATAGAATATTTGACTAAAATGTGCTCTCTTGTGATCTTCTAAATCTTTAATCGACTTTTATCTCTTTAAGATGATGTTAACGTTCGACAATACTTTTATAACCTTTCATATTTCACGCTTCTTATAGTTGATATTATTTTCATTAAAAATTGTATCGACAACCGCAACGGTTAACAGGAATGGGTAAACATTTGAACATCAAAAATTATTTATTCTTATTCCCTTTTTCCTCTAAATACTTATGAGTGTAATTTTCAATGAATATTTATTTTGATGGCAATTGTTAAATTCAAAGTGAAATGTAATAGAATTTTTTTTTAATCTGTTTTTGCTTATTAAATAGGTTATGTCACACTATATCGTGACATTAGTATAAGAAAGCTTTTAACCTATGATTATTGCATTAGATTTGACTGTCACTATCACTTATGAGTCTTTAATTATTCTTCATATAAATGTAACATTAGATGTTTTGATGCAGTACAGTAGATTTATCTCATATTAAAATGTAGATGAAAATATATTTATTCGTAACACATCCCAGATTATATAAAGTGTTAACAAATATAGTTGAGATATTTCAGATTATATTGAAACGTAGTGGATTAGAAATAATTTTTGGAAATATAAATTTATTTATTCAAATTATATTACAGATTATATACTTGTTAACAAAAATAGTTGAGATATTTCAGATTATATTAAAAATAGTAGACGAGAGATTCCTCATATAAATATTACATGTTTGAAATTTTATTCTCGATTATAAAAATTGTTAACAAAAAATAGTTCATATATTTCAGATTCCATTTATTAACAAATATAATGTAGAAGAAATTAATTATTGTTCACGATTCTAGACACTTTACAGAGACTGTCAGTAAACAGTTATACAAAATATTATTGTGTAGTGACATAATTGTTTTAATTATAACTTATATACGTAAAATCATGTATTTAACCACAGATTACTTATTATGATGATTGTAGAAGAGATGTTTTCAATGAAATAGATAACTTTCACGATTATATTGTTAGAATACTTGATTGTCGATCAGCGCTCTATATTTATTATGTAAACGTGACAACGTACGTAGTGGAAATAAAAATATAAAAAAACCCAAATAAGAGTTTCATTTAGCAGTTTTTTTATCCATTTTCCGTTTGACTTGGCAAAGTTTTATTATCTGTTATGGAAGTCTTTTTGATTTATAAACACACACACACACACATATCTACACTTGACTAATTTTAGGTTATGGATGAATACACAAAAACAAATTTGGTTAATCGATTTTAGTTAATTTTTAAAATCATAAGATTGCAAGCGAGTTATCATTTGATTTCATTAAAATAGTGAAAGGACCTCTTCTCTCAGTTCTGCAACCAGTTGTAGATGACCTCAAATATACTGAGGAAGAAACGTTAGGTTCTTTCCTATATTAGTCTTGTACAAAACTTCCTTCTTTTCTTCCGTAGAAAATGATAAGAAAGAGATCGAGATAAGAGGGAATTTGATGAAGAATATTCTTCGGACTAGATGAACACTACACGAAAATACCTGCAACTGAAATTAACAGGAGTTATTACAGCATCAAAAAAGTATCTAGAAAAATGTGATATCTATTTTATAAACCTTCAGTGAATTTAATATCAGTTCTAAAAGCATTTAGCATATTACCTTCATACTCTCTAGTTAACACACAAGGAGATTCAATTTGATTTTAGAATGTTACTAATTATAGAACATAAACGTTTGTTGGCCCAAGTGTATACTAGTAGACTTTCCTGTTTGTGTTGGGCCGAGCTTGGATCTGTTTATATTTAGCTAAAACTAAAGGTCATTGTAGACACAATCAAACCTCAAGATTACCTTGAAATAAGTACCTTCTGATCTAAATCGAGTTATTGCCCTAATTGTGACTTGAATTTAATTTTAATCTAAGTCAGAAAAAAGACCTAACGTCTTCAAGTTTTCAACTAACAATAACATTAACATAATCGAGTCGTCTAAAACTTCGCTTGTTTTCTAGTTATAATTTAAATTCAAATTGCTTTCCCGATTGAAACGATAATTGGCATGTTAATTCCGCATATTGAATTCGCGTGATATTTCAAAATCATTTGTGTTTAAATTATAGGCAATTCTACTACTATTATAACTGACAAATTTCAAAATGATGATTGAATGTGAGAGTCAGTTCCACTAAATTGGAATACAAAAGCGAACTTCAGGGAAAATAGTACACATATGCAAATTTCGTGCCAAATGCATTATAAATTATATAAAATCAAGCTATATAAAATACTGAAATGGGAGATGGAATAGATAATTCAGATATCACCAGATGGCTATTTTATTTTATTAGCATTGTAAAAATGTAAATAGAAGTAGGAACTCTATAAATAAGTTGCTACGAAATGCGCTACGAGATCCTACAAGACGTAGCTTAGGCGATTTCCTACTTAAAAATTGAAACGACCACTTTGCATAAGTCCATCTTGAGCACAAGATTAACAGCTGTTAATCTCAAGATACCTATTTCCTCGATGCGGTTAAGTTCTAGTATACTCTAAAATAAGCAAGACTTTCTGCGTTATGAAAATGCATTAGACCGTAATAACGGTAAGTACTACACGAATAGATTCAAAGCATGTAGTGAATTACGTGTAGAGACTTCGCTCACTGGTCAACTTGATGAGGATGGGGGAGGATATTGGAGCCAAAAAGCGTCCGATTGGCCGCCGACCCATCGGCCGGCCCAGATACCGCTGGCGAGACGCCGTAGAGCTGGACCTGCGCGAACTAGAGTCGATCGGCTGGCAGGCGACGACGCAGGACAGATGACGCTGGCGCTCTCTCATGTCGGAGGCCAAGACCCACTTTGGGACGCTGCGCCAACGCAGTAAGTAAGTGAATTACGTAATAAGATACAGTTAGCTCTCAAGCAATATTAAAACATATAGCTTAGAAACATATAGCACACATTTCAATTTTATCGTTCGCGTGGAATTAAAAAAAATATAGCCTATGTTATTCACAGATAAATTAACTTTTTAACGGTGACGGAATTATAAATCGGCCAAGTAGTTTTTGAGTGTATTTCAATACATACAAAAATACAAATCTCTTGATATTAGTATATAGGAAATTTGTAGTAGAGTGGAAATCTTTTATAAAAATCACATTGTTTAACTTTTATCGTTTGGAATAACAAGTGTTTAAGCTTCATAAAGTAATTGATATTCAAGAATCAATTAATCGGTTGTCCGCTTCGCGGGTATTAAAGACTTAAAAAGACCTCCGTGAATCTTTTAGCTACGCCGTTTTATTCTCGTCGGAAAAAGTCTCTCTTAACTTTTATAACTACGACTAATAATATTATAATAATTCAACGATTTTCTTTATTAGATGATTGAAGAGTGTTTTCTTAAGTGGACAAACATCATCTCCCTGACCTTGACAAGTTCAAGAGCATTTGTGTAGAATGTATATAAACACAATATGAGGTATTATGAAGAGAAAACTTTTATTTGTTTGAAAAGTTTCTAATGAAACCTTTTTCAATTACTTAAATAATGTACAGTATTTATGTGTATTAATATTAAATTGCATACCTGAACCAGTAATAAAATGTTACATATTGTATAGAGATTCCAAATCTCTAAAAGCGGGTTTTAATTATTCCAATAAATTGTTTTAAAAAAAATCAAGTTAGTTTGTACAAGCGTCAGTGAAAATGCATCTTAACACTCAAAGGGATTGATAAAAGACTTAAATCAATTGAATATATTTCGCTTTCAATTCCACTGTCCGTAAGAAATATGGTTTCCGTACCGCTTCTGGAGCGTATTAGATTTATTGAATCAATATTGGCATCGTTTATATCAGACTATTGAAAGATTATTTCTAGATTTCTACCCGAATATACTTTTCATATAAAAAGTAGTGTACTCTACAGGTTAGGGCAAGAATACCAATTATCGTTTTACCAATTGTATTACATGACATCATCATCATCTCCCCTGCCTCATCATACTCCCGTAGTGTTGACGCACCGTGTTTTCGTCCTCCAAATAACTCATCCGTCATCTCAGTCATCACTCCCTTCTTGATCATGTCACCTTTCACGCAATCCATCCATCTCTTTCTAGGTATACCTCTATCAGTACCTCCACATTCATAACTAACGTCCTTATTTCATGCGATTCATCCCTTCTCATAACATGCTCATACCACGCTAATCTTTAACTCCTAATTGTCTCAACTGGGGCTACTCTAAAACTTCCCCTAATATACACATTTCGTATCTTATCCAATCTTGTTACCCCACACATCCATCTTAACATTCGCATTTTCGCCACATCTATTCTCCTTTCATCCGTTCCTTTTACTGCCCAACAACAATTGGATTACATAACATTAACAGAAAACATGACGATGATTGCACAGATATGCGGATAAGTTATTATTATACAAAGATATTTATGAAGGCAACCGGCATTGGACCAGTTTGACTGAGGCCTTCCTTTTACCTTTAACATAGAGTAGGTATGAGTCCCTTGGTCACAACGTGACTCTAATGATATTTTTAAGCACGAAGGAAATAAGTAAGAATTCCTGAAAAAATAAAGAATTGCAAAACATTAAAGAAAATTAAAGAAAGCTTATACTTAAAATTATTGTTCAATTTAACTGGAGCCTTGTTTTTAAATCATTGTTTTCATTGTTAGTTATACTCACACAAAGAATTTCACCAAAGTACTACAACACAATAACCTCACGCCACCTGTTGCAGGCATTCGCTTCGCGCTTGTTAAATTGTCCGTAAATTACGACCGCTGCGGCTTTAGAAATAAATCATTACACAATCGTGGGTAACGCTCGATTTTACTGCACTACATTTATATTTTATAAGCACAAATTATGTACAAAAGAAACAGTAAGATAGTAGAAGCCTCGTCATCTAATCCTCTATAAACAGTAGCTGTGAAGTCTAAAGGTTTAAATGATCTTGACGTCATAAGAGTCTTGCCATTTTCCGTCATGGATAGTTTATTTTACAACAAGTGGGTTTCACTGTCGAAACACACGAAATAACATCTCTTTCTTCAAAAAGTAGAAACAACACTACATTTCATTACAAGTATCGTGACAGTGGAAACTACTAGACGATGAATGAAATCTTAATAAACTAAACTAATAAACTTAACTAATAAAGTACAAAATTTAAATATAGATAATACTGTTCTCATTTATCGAGGCACATTTAATCCATTATCAGATCGTTCAATTACAATGCCTCTATAGCAATTTGCAACGTCTAGTTGGCAAGCTTCCTTTGCATTCAGCATCGTCTTAATTACTTCAATTAAGCTCTCGGATCAAATACTATTGCTATTTACTCGTATGGTACTTACGAAGCTTTCAATAGAGTAAATTTAACATACCAAGTTGAAATACTGAATAATGAACACATTCTATTTTTTACTCATAAAATTGAGATACAAAAGTTTGGATGGATGGATGTTTTTTAGAGTTTATAGCCTAAACTGCTTAACGGATCTTCATGAAATTTGTCATAGATGTCAGATAGTCTAGAAAAACGCATAGGCTACTTGCTTTTGTTTCATTTTAATTCCACGCAGACGGAGTCGCGGGCGAAAACTAGTTTTAAATAAACTTATTAAAAGTGCTTAGATGATCTTAATCCTTTCTTTAACCATATTCTTGACATGTTCTTAAAATACTAATAATGTTAAAATTGTATACCAAAACAAACAAAGTTTGTCGGTTCTATTTGCTTCGTTCCCACTCGTGTTGACACAAGTTTCATTTAGCAATCTCGTATGTGGAAGGAAATTAACTTCCTCGATACAATTTCCAACTCATGTCCCTTGACTTTTAAACGACAGGATCTGTCAAGCGTGTGCCTTTTTCTATTTTAAAACACTTACACAATCTTATGTAACCCATGTGTAAATAGGTCACTTTAAAATCTAGTGATCGTTATCATTACCCTGCAAAAAGTGGCAGAATTTATTTTGTATAACAGCTAATTGCCTAGTCTATTTTAATATAGTCAAAGCTTCTACCGCACGAATTCAGATTCAATTGTTAAACACAAGTCAAGTGCATCCGAACGTTAACAGTAAATTAACACACGGTCAAAGGAAATTACATGACAATCATGTGCTCTATACGTACTAAATTGTATGCCAATCTTGGTACCGTAGAATTCCATTGGCATAACAATTGTATTATTGCACAGTATAATCTCTATTTGTCAAAGGGAATGAAACTAATTACATATGTGAAAGCATATATGTTACGCCAGTGAAATTCAACGTTAAGAACGATTAATATCACAACACATTCCTAATAGGATTATCAAAGGTTTACTGTTTACGATAGACGATATCAATCTTTCATCAACAGACATGACAATGTATGAAATAGATCTGTTTTCAGAACTTCTCGTCAATAGATAACTTTCATCTCACCAATCGAAATAAAACAATCACATGTAATTTAGAATTTCAGTATTAAGAAATTTTAGCTCAAGAGAAAGCAACATTTTTTTTAATACTTGCTACTCGACTATCCAAGCAATAGTGTAAAATAAATTGTCATCCATTTCACTCACATAGAAGAAATAGAGATTAAGAAGGTAATAAGATTAAAGAATGATGATGAAGAAGGCAGAAGAAGACTGACGGAAGTGTGAATTTTTAGATTGAGAGTGATTAAGATGACGGCTGATAGAAATGTATGAAGAAAATCCTTTGCCAAGAACAAATCATTAACAGCCTTAGGTCATCCACTGCTGAACGTAGGCCTCTCCCATCGATTGCCACGATGCCCGGTCCTGTGCCGCCCGCATCCAGTGCACTCCCGCAACCTTGAC
>NW_013527660.1:158047-205580 GCF_000836215.1 Papilio polytes | reverse complement strand
ACCGTACGTAGGGACGCTGCTGCCCGTCCTCCGGTGGTCTGGGCGCAGTTTAACGACGTGCCCGGGTCGAAGTTATCTACCTATATCAAAAACAAATTGTAATATTTCATTTACTAATTAAATAATTAACCCTTCATTCAGTAATGACATGAAGTATTTCATTTCCCGAATATGAAATCAATTTAGTGCTCAATACTTAAATGAGGCATGAAAATATGCTGTCAATAACGTTCGCGCGGTTAATTAACCCAATAATCGGTAGCAACGGGTTCTCTTTAAAATACGTATGATTTAAAAATACGGACACGTATATAAAACTTCACACAAACAGTTATATTATAGCTTTGGGAGACTAATAAGGAATGTAGAAAGGTAGCAACTATGTATAGTTGTATGATTATTTCATTGTAACACCCTACTCTTAACGGTTGAATCGATTTTGATGAATCGGGTTTTTCGAACTCTATTCGGATTCTTTAGAATCTGTAGTATTATAATGAAGCGTAAACACACACTTCTTTGTTGCCTAAGATGTCAGCAATTACAGCATATTTTTGAATAATTCGTTTTTCAATAAAAAGCCCTACACTTACGTCATGCTTTAGGCTATATATTTTCACGCCATTAAACTTAGGGGGTAAGAGACCATAGGTTGCGGCCAACATCAAGGAAGAAAGAGTGCTAAGGTTTGTGATGTCATGTAATTCTTACATTTGCTATTGATAATTTGACAAATGTAAACAATTAAATAAATTTTTCATAATTTCATGCAGATGAAGCCGCACGGGAACTGCTAGTGTCATAATATAGCCAGTTTATTAGGGTTATCTTTATTTAATTAAAGACTACTGTTACGGTCCATTGATAGGTTTTAACTAAAATTTCAATCTTCAGGAATATTGTTCGCATGTTACTATGTAATAACTTCGTGTCTCTGCCAGACCTTCCATTACAAAGCTTTCTGCAACGTTACTATGACGTGAAACGTTCTTCAATCAAGCCATAGCATCATACCTTTGTTCTACAGGGTGTCCGGAAACGACGGATCCAATATGTTTATACAGCAGCTACAAAAATGTACGTGGACAATTTGTAAGGATAAGGATTGTTCGCATAGACATTTCATCATGATTTATTAGTACAAATGAGCTATTAATTTTATTACGTAATTAGTTAAAATTTTTCCGAGTTTTTTACATCTAACTATCGCACAGCTTTTTAGTCGCGCTTTGATTCCCATAGGAATCGTTTATAGCTTATGAGCTTATACGGAGGTGACCACACTATTCGATTTTTAGTTGTGCAACAAAACAGTTGAATTGACTGCAAAACAATCGACAATCGCACAACAGTCGTGCGATGATTTAGTCAAAGTGTGCACCCGCTCTTATGTAAATATTGATGCATTGTGTACTTTTTAATTTTAATGTTCTAGTCTAGTTTCTTTTCAACCCGTTTCGGTGAAAATTTCATTTCATACTTCTTACAGCAATATAATGTCCGCTATATTATAACTCATATGGTGACAGTTTGCTGTTAAACATTTGTTCCACCGTGGAAAGCGAATACATATTTTTGACAGTACGCGTCTGTACACGTCATTTCCGGACATCCTGTGTATTCACTGCCTTTAGATTATTCAGCTCGACCTAAATTTCCATTGAATTTACTATTACTCAGTCGCTTTTCAACTACAAAGTCTCGTCTGTGAAATCAACGCAGTATCGTAAAATTAATTTGAAATCGTTCAAATTCTCCTAATTCTCTAAATATTAAATTAATTTACTTGTATTACTAAAATTCACAAATGGGAATATTTCATTATCTATCCTAATATTATAAAGAGGTAAAAGTTGTATTTTTGTATGTATTTGATACACGTAAAAATTTTTAATAAAATCATTATTTGTTTTTCGATTGTAAGGGTTTCAAATGGTCATTCATTGGTTAAAATTGAATTATAATTTATCACAGATATTTTAATTTAAATAATTTTATAGTCAATTTTATGCACTTCCCCCTAGTTGACTTTAACTGTGCCAAATTTCAATTTCATTCTTTCGAGCAATTTACACCGCCGCCATAACTAAAACTTTTATTTCCTCTGATATTTTATAGTATTTTTAGACTCTTCATACAAATGTATCCTGTTAAATTTTGATTCAAAACCCGTAAGCGATTTTCATCAAATATTCGCTTCTGCATTTTTCAACAAAGAAGTGCAACTTCAAAAAAGCTGAACGCGTCGTTAAAAATTCCTATAGTTTATCTCGACGTGTTGTTGAAAACTCTTCATTGTATTTCCACACTCATTTTTTTATCGGCTACGAGCGGACGCTCTCCGATTGATTGAATCAATTGTTTTGCGCTCCGCGTGTGTTCATGCCGTTCTTTTGTACCATTAGCATGCCTTGTAAGAATGAAAACATGTTTTTTTTAATAAATCCATTAAAATGGAATGGAAACTGCACGTGCGCTCAACGAACGTTTGCTCTTAATGGATGCAAACGATGTTTCGTTAGATTGTTTTTTTTTATTTACAATGTTACCTTCATTTCTAATTGTACTGTGTCAGAAATAGTTCATCGTCTAAGTATTTGTATTTCAATTAAGTTTCTCAGTCATAATTCGCAATTTATAGAGCTTCAATGTTACTTGGATATAAACCGACCACAAAACATGCAACAAGCGACGCGGCATGACGGGTGGAGCGGGGCACAGTGGGTTAAAATCTGAGCTTACATAGACATTCAAAATGTCAAATAAAAATGTCTGTGTAAACCGAGATTATAGGACACTGTGTGCCGTTCCGCGCGTAGTGAGTTTCCTAAAGCGGTCTTAATCTCTCGTATTGATTTATCGTAACTTTTTCGATTGCTTCTATTTATTTTCTGACTAGCTGTTGCTCGAGACGTTGTCTGTAAATTAAAAAATATATCTGTGTCACTCGGCGAAAAGAATTTTTGAAATCGGCCAAGTAGTTTTGGAGGTATTCCAATAAATGTCAAAATCCAAATCTTTCCTGTTTTAATATAAGTATAGATTTATAAATAAAAAAAAAAAACAGAGTTTCTAAAAATCTCTATAATAAATCTATATTAGTTAATCCATATTTCTCTTTGCTAAATAGGTCAAAGAGATCTGATATACAAAGTCGTCCCTTTCATTTAATTCAGACAGATAAAACGTAAAAGATAAACTGAGAAACAATGGAACGCGGTTGATCACGCAAACGTTTTTTCCGTATATTCTGATAAATTTATTCAAAAATAAACTAACGATATTTCCTTTACGATAAGCGATGTTGTTTAAAAAGTTATTTGTTTCTTCCTTGTTAATATTATCGCTTCAATGTTTTAAGTAAACAACAGCGTATTTGAAATCTACGTTAATATTAACATGAATTTAACCGATTAAAAAAAATCCTTCAATATTGAAATGCTTTTTTATCCCTGACTAAAATAGATTATTATAAATTTGAAAGTTTAGATGGATGGCTATTTCTTAGCAGAAGTATAAATTCCGTGCAGGTAAAATCGTTGGTGTGCGGGCGTTAGGTATTCTCTAAAAATGTTTAATAACAAATATCTTGCCTTATAAAGCGAGGACGGTCCTAAGAAAAGTGCTTTTTAACATTTAATAAGGATTTAATTACTTTCATCAGACTTTATTATAATTAATTAAGATCCTTGTATTTCTTGAACGATAAAATAATAATCAGTTTTAATTTAATATCTGAATAAAAATTTGTGTATATTAAAGCTATTTCCGACAATCGAATACTATTATGACATATCTCTATTTTTATTGTATTAATAATGCTAACATTGTTTATGATTTTAATTAGGGTTGTACCAGAACTCCGCTTCCGCATCCGCAAGTGCGGAACTTCCGCAAGAAATGATGACACCGCATCCGCTTCCGCTTCCATTATTTCTTATGCGGAGTTACAACGGAGGTTAAATTACGTCTTTAACGCGAAACGGGCTAATAGGTATCGTTATGCGGCCCGCGAGACCGTGCTATGGCAACTAACTATAATTGTTATACATTATATTATTACAATCATTAAAAAAAGAAAAAAACCAATTGTGTTTTACAAAAGTATTTATAAATTTGTATTGAAAACTCGTCAATTCCATTCGACATTGACATTAAATGGAAAATGCACCTAAAATGAGTTAAGTGAGTCTTAACACGTCTGTTACGATCGATTTTGAATTTCCTATTTCATCGCAAGCTTTGCTCGGGACGTCCTGCCTTCCGTTTTACGTGGGAAGTCCAATCTACTGACTGACTAGATAAACAATGGAAATTTCACTCGAGTTTTAACGATGTAAATACGATGACAACAATGGTAGGGGTTGGCTGAGAGTAAATGAATACGGAAATACTCAATAGCTTTGGTAATTTTTTTATACTAATGTTGCTATTTTAAATTAGAAAAAAGACGAATTTAAAATCTTATAAGTGTGATGAATAAAGAAAAAAATTTCACAGTTTACTGTACGCCTTAAAAGGCGCGATGAATTTGTTTATTTCTAATTACTACAGTAGAACCTCGATAAGTTAAAGTCCAAGGAAAACACAAAATATTTTAAGTTATAGAGGTTTTAATTTATCAAGGATCTTTGTAGAGGTTTTGGGCTCTGATGGGAAGGGAACATAGTCTTTTTTGAGGTTATAGAGGTTTTTAAGTTGCCGAAGTTTAAGTTATCGAGGTTCTACTGTATTAATATTGGCCTAACTTAATAAAAATTGGAACCTTAACTTGTTGATCTTTGTTTGTATTCAACGAAGTGGAGGTAAATAAAATTCCTTAGCTATAATCAACGTCCATTATGTTCTACGAAAGTCAATTTAGGTAGAAGCTCTAAAATGCTTTGCGTAACCTTTTAACAAACCGTTTCCAATATTAATTGGACTTGACTTAGTATAATTTGTAGCGATCATTACTGGCGTCAATTAGTGAATTTGTTCGTTTTTTCATTATAAGGCTTCAATATTATTTTAAAACCCTTTGTGTAAATCAGCCCGTTATTACGCTACGATACCTTTTCGTTCCTAAAATAACATGATCCCAATGCTTTTTACTGGATCTTCTAAATTATTTGATTGAAGGTATATACGTACGTTTAATTAAATACCATTATGAAAGATTGGCAGGCGGTTTTTTTCTTACGTTGTGTCTGAATTTTAAATCGATTTAAAAATATTAAATTACAGAAAAATGAAATTTTATCGATTGACAAGCGACATATCAAATTGGCTTCATTCATAAATTCAATACTATTTCGTACAATTCATGAATATGCAAAATTTTAGTCATAGACAACGTGAATATTTTTAACTGTTGATAACTGTTCAACTAACATTGTGTCAATTTTAGTTTTCACGTTTTAGGCAGTCAGTAAAAAGTGGTCTCGAAAACTTAATATCTCATAGAAAATAAACTATATGAAATGTTTTCTCTAGTATTTATTTCTCTAGTATACAAAAGCCGTGATGCGTTATTAGCCTTTATGAGTTAAAAAGGATTGAATGGAATAAAATGAAAATGGGTTGAGGTCAGAACAAACAAACACTAATATTCAAGCATAACAGAATTTAAACTTCTGCTATTTTAAACTGAATTGTCTATTAACATTATAAAGAATTTAAAAAAAAACTGTTTGAATAGACTCAAAAACTAATTTCCAGATTTCAAAAATCTTTTGCCATTAGAAAGGAACATTGTCACTGAATAATAGGCTATACGTTTTTTAATTCCGCTCGGTCGAATTCTCAAACAAAAGTTAGTAATTATAAAGCACCAATAGCTACGCAGGGTACGGATTCCGATCACTTGGTCGAGTGTTCGAATCGCGCCATTCGACTATTGTAATCAATTCCTAGCAAAGTCTAAAAATTGATAAACATTATGATGTTAGTACATACTAATTAACAGTATGTTAAGCTAAAATAACATTTAATACCAACCAAATAAAGTAATTCTACCAAGTCAAAGTTGTCATATACCAGGCACAAATGCCAGGAAGTAATTACGAACCGAATCCAATCAGAATTCGCCCGTTTTAAATTAAACTCTGCTTATGATGTGGGTACGCTTTCGTCAACTCGAAATTCATTTCTATATCAGAGAATGGAATTAACTTGTAAAATTATATTGAAAATAATATGAAAGAAAAAGATGCGAGGAACTGATAAAATAATGTGAAATCTTTGTTTTATTAACACATTCTTTAGTAGAGGAATAAGCCGGTCAGTGCAAGATAACCTTAATTACCCACTTAATTAACCACAATTACACATTAAAGGAAAAAACCACACATTTAGATGTTAACATAAATATACTATTTATTTAGAAATATACCTCTGAGTTTATACATGCATAAAAATTCTACAAAGCCAAATTCCAGTCTAGTTGTAAATAAAAAGCTTAATTATTTTTTAAATCACAATAAAATAATTCTATTTAACTTAATAGGTAACGAATATTCGCTACGTTAAATTCGTAGCACTAGTTACGTATATACGTAGCGTTGGCTACACTAAATACGTAGCGGTGGCTACGTCAAATGCGTAGGAAATAGTAGCCTTTCATAACGTGAAGTTTCACCGCTAAATCCCTAAAAAATTTGTAGACAGAACAAAGGTTATTTTAATCTTTCAAATTGTCTTTCATTTCATTCGCATTTAAAATATAGAGTAATTTTATTTTGTACAGATGTTACAGTTACGGAAAAACACGGTTTACTTTCACAGAGATTTATAGATAATAAATAAGTAAAGCCGATACTCGGAACTTATATCAAAGTCACAACTCGCTTTTGCCTTTGATAAAAATATTTGAATCGACTTAATGTAATTTCCTTTTCTTTAAAGTGACACTTTTATAGCAATCGACTTATAACTATCTTTTTTAAAAGATATTCGATTTTGATTTGTATTTTTGCTTTTTTCAACGATCATTATTAGCTAGCAGAAAAGCCTATTTTTTCTGGTAATTAAAAAATAACCGTATAGTTACATATTTTTACAAGTTTTCAAGCTAATTGTGATGAATGGCGTTGTGATGGTAAAATAACAGTTCACTAAAATACTCGTAGATAAGAATTAAACGTCCTCGACTTATTAAAAGGTATTAATCGCATTTTAAATAGTTTGACCTTTTATCAAACTAATGTTAGTAAATTATTCATAAAAAGTATTCACTTGCAAATAGAAACGAAAGATACAATATATCGATATCAGTACATTGTAACATTGCTACAAAAACTGTTCCACGAAATTAAATACTCTACAAATAAATGAGAATCTATTTTTCGACGAATAAAGATTTCTTCCAAGAGTTTATCAATAGGCAAGCGAAAGATTCTATCTCGAATTTGCTCCGCTTGAACTGATTTACTTTGAAACTCAAATACTCTCATAGAATTTACATAAAGATCTCATTTAAACGATATTTACTATTGGTTACATTTGAAAGATTTATAATATAATGTAATTATATTATCGAATTAATATAAATTTATACAATTTGGAATACAATATTATAAAACTTAAATTAATTAACTCACATATTCGGAGATGGCACTGACTTCGGATCCTATAGTCCATCTTCAGACCGAGTATTAATTTTAATATCTTCGCGGTCGCGTCGCGTCTCTCACATCAAATAATTATTATGTTAAGATTTTTCACGATGTAAACTATGGCAGTGCAATGATTACGTAGTTTTGATAAAATTTAAATAAAAATTGGAAGTCTATTCGTTTAGATATTTTTATATCACGTACTTAAATACATAAGTACTCGCATTTATTATTAATTTTGAAATATAACGTAGTTTATTTTAAGATTTTTCAATTTTTTTTAAAGAAAATCTTGGATTGAAATGGCATCTAAAAATAAAAAGCTATTAAAGTTCAACATAAATACTATTCATAATTAAGGGACCAAAAATAACTTTATAAAATCCTTGGTATTTTGTTTACAACTGAGTCTATGTTATCCTGAAATATCTTTTCCGAGAAAATGGTTTGTACCGTGCCTGTATTTACCGTACATTCACAAAAAATATGTTTTAAAATGTATTGGTAACAGTTATAAAAATGCCTTTTCCACTCTCTGTTGTTTCTATGATATTCATTTTATCTAACGCATCTTCTGTGTTTTATTATGTCCACCAATAAGAGTTGGATAAGGTACAATTGTCGTGTTATATAAGATCCAGATTCTAACGTGATTTTTCACTTTGACTATATGTTCTTTGTTTATTTAAATCATAGCAATTAACTACTTCACTGTGAGATATGATATCTAAATTGGCATATATTGTCGTCCGTGTTTTGTCAGAGATTTGAGAATCTGACGGATGTGAATAAGTGTAAATTCAGTCTGCAGACGAAACCCACACTTTCATTATACTTCAAAACCCGAACAGGCGATAAGTACCTATAAAATATTTCCCAAGCCGTAATATCCGCTTGCATCCAACGACTAAGCTTTTAGAAGCTTTATACGTCGAACACGTCGGGAAATTGCTCTGGTTCAGAGGTGTTCGCTTGAAAGGATTGGAGTAGATCAAATCGTTCAGTTGCATCAAGCGAAAAACTTCCGTATACATCGAATTTTATTTTAACAGCGTAACCCTTTATCGTACAAATAAGATGTTATGGATAAATAAATGCATATTAAATTTATTTTAAACCTAAACTTTATTTTATTGTGCACATTGATTAATCCTCACTGCTTAGAGCGGACGCACTCTTTTGACTAAACTATCGCACAACGGTTGTGCGATTGTCGATTGTTTCGCAGCCAATTCAATAGTTTAGTTGCACAAGGTAACTTAACGTCGATTAGTGTGCGCACCTTTATATAAGCTTATAGTATTCAAAGCAAAACTAAAACGTTGTGCGATAGTTTAATTTCATTGTGGCCACTTTTTATTTTCTCGCCTTGATATATTACAACAATTTTCTAATACTACCCTTACTAAATATAGATGCAATATTGTTCATTCCAAAGGTTTCGAAAAGCCAACTTTAGTTATTTAAATAGGCAATCTAATTGAAGAAAAAGATGCACTCAGTCGTACGGTTGTCGCAGTGAGTTAAAGTTTGAAAGACTCGACCTCGACTAATTCTAATTACAGACTAACAAAGTTTGCGGCAATTCCTTTAAAACTTACCTGCTTGAGAAAAACATTCTCTAGGTGGATTCATTTTATCGTATTCAAGCAAATAATATCTGTTTTTACTTCTCTAAGACACAAAAATAAGTTATTAAAAAGATGCTAGCTCTGATCAAGATGACGCACTTAGTCTTAACTTCATGTCCGAAATAAATATACTATCCGTGAGATCTATACGTAAATTATTTCACTTTCTACAAACATTTTTCGAATGCTAACAAAACAATAGATAACGTTTTCTATTATTGCGATCTTTAGAATAACTTGTATTACCGCGGATAAACATAAACGGTTCGATTTTGACAATCTATTAAATAAAAACAATCTAATTTGGTAACAATTTAAAAACCAAATTGAAAAATTATATGAGAACTTTATCAAATAAACGAGCTCCGTGTTAGTAACTCGCTCGATTAAATCCGAGCCCTATTTCCGAGGTAATCCTGGCTAACGATAAATCGATGTCTAATTATATCAACACTCAACCAATTTAATCCCAATCTATTTTAAGGGTTACGGCCTATTTTTAAATCGGATTGACTAAATTTGGACATTATAGTTTATATTAAATGCAACATCATATTGCAGGATTGTAAGAATCACACTGTATAACCTCAAAAACATAGTATCTCTCTGTTCAGTAAACACTTTGACCGCCGCCGATTAAAATGCTATACGTCAACGTAAATGTTTTACCATAAATATAGATCCCCCTGCTTTCGATATAAGTACTTTATTATTTATTGGTTAAGGTTGCATTTAGCAAGCCTATGCAGGATAACGTTTTAACAACCATGATTTGTCAAATATCTGAGGTGAGCGATGCAGTCAGTATAAAAGCGGGTTAAAGTATGTTTAAACTAAAATCTATAAATACGGCAAAAGTGGCATATCAGTAAGGATCTGTATTATTTTACAGGAGACGTCTTTAAACTCTCTTAGAAGTAGCAATCACATTTGCAATCTTCAATTCCAAGTATTAGTTTTATTTTCAACATAATGGTGATAAAAATGAATTCTCTGATATTTTCTTTAAAAATATAACACGAATAAAAATACACAATAACCATAAACGTAAACATGAAGCTGTTAGAAACTATCGAGGTTTGAACAAACTTCAAAGGAATAGAGTGCACACAAAAGGCAGCTGTTTTAATACGGCTTTGTTTTCCGCCGGACTCCTCCGAACCAACAATCTTGCTTTGGTGAATTTCTATTTTAAAAAATTGATAACACTTTTGAACGAGCTTTCAACGAATAACTAGAATATCCGAGTATGAAAGTGAAAAAAGTATTTTCAATTTTTTAAAAAGCAACAATACACATATGTTTCAAAGGTAAATTCTAATAGTGAGTTATAATTTGTTAAAAAAAGGAAAGCTTTTAGTAGTGTAAGTCCATAAAATTGACATTTACGGACAGGTCGACATTAACTTAACAAGTTAATTCATAGCTATTCGTAGATGCTAAGTGATGTTTACCGAACGGCAATATTTGTGGTACAAATCTCGACATTGACAACCTATTTATGGAAACAGAAATATATATAAATTTTACCAGACAAGCTAGACAAGAGTAATAATAACAAACTGCTTTTATCTTTAATGTGACAAGGGGTCAGCTTGCCGACACTCATTCGACCGACCTGACCTTGTTGAGCTGACCTGGACAACATATTTATGTTAAATTTGCTTCACAGTAAAATCGATCAACAGACGATTTGCCGCGGTCTGACTAGTTAAGTAGTCTGAGATCGTCTTATATAGTTTGTCTAAATAATATAAATTAGTTTAACAATTCATTGACAATTTAGTAGAGATGGGTTGGATAAAATCGGGCATAAATCTTTTCGATTTTCGATTTTTATTCTTATAGAAGATGAAATCGATAGATTCATAGTTGTAACTTATGAATTAAAAGAACACTATTTTCTCAAATTAATAATAACCTGAACCATCACAAAAATAAAAGTAAATAAATATTTATTACTACAACAGCCGTACGTACTATAATCGAATCGGATTTCGCTATTATTATTGCCATTGCTAAATTTTCTATACTATAATTAATACTAGAATTGTCCTCTAAACTAGTTAATAAGAAAATAATAATTTCAGTTAAGTTCGATAAATTTTATTTAAACTGAATATCGATAGTTCATATTTCTTCGCTATGCGTGTTTGTTTTGTCACTACTATAGCTGTCTATTAAGTACGGCATTTGCCTTCATACAAATTTAATTCGATGCCTATTTATCAAACTAATATATCTTATTTAGACAAACTATAGTACACATTTCGATTATAAATACATTGAGAAACATATTAAGTAACTATCGAGTTTACAGAGTAACATACAACAGCATTGTTACATATGTGGAGGATAATGCCGTGGTTCGCCTAATGAGCGAAGCTTGTATTACTATATTGTGCCCCGGCGTTTATTGATCTTTCTACACAAAGTCTGTCAACATTACTTATTTGTAGCAGATATTGATATGTACATATATAGACTAGCTTTGGGTCGCGAATCCGTTCACGTGGAAATAAAAAAACAAAAGTACGTACTGTACATCTATGTCAAATTTCATCAAATTCCATTCAAAAAATTGTCTATCTGTCTGTCCGCAAACCGCGTTTGTTCCGGGCAATCTCCGAAACGACTGGGCCGATTTCGACGGGACTTTCACTGGAGGGTATCTAACATGCATAGGTATATTATAGGCTACTTTTTTTTTAATTCCGCGTTGTCAAAATAGCGTAACGGGTGATCCAAATTTGCGCTAAAGAAGTTTA
This sequence comes from Papilio polytes, assembly GCF_000836215.1. Lineage (NCBI taxonomy): Eukaryota > Metazoa > Arthropoda > Insecta > Lepidoptera > Papilionidae > Papilio > Papilio polytes. The sequence continues at coordinate 193,586 of NW_013527660.1, read as the reverse complement.
CGGGCGACAGCTCGTTGTATAAATAAACACCATGGTGACTAACTGGAACTAAGAGGCGTTAAATTAATTAAACCTCTTGCTAGTTTCGATCCGATTACGTTCTCCGACGGTGGCTGCGGTCAATCTAATATTGAACATTCAAGTTATAAAACACTTTGAAATTATTGAACAGAAATTATTATTTAGAGTAACGAGTTTTTTTTCAACTACCCATTTTTTTAGAATCATCAAATCTACAAATTATATAAAATAGCAACACTAATAATTGTGCGATCTTTTTTTAATGTCGATAATTCTCGTAACTATCACATTCATAAAATATAAATGCATTTACTGACGGGCTATAGTTCTAATACACTTAATTACTACCTGCTCTTTATCGACAATTTATTTAAATGTTATTGTTGGATTAAATTGATAATAACATTAATACGAGCTGTCGCCTGCAAACGTTGTTAACGCAACCATTTGGACCATCCGTGACGCCATTTCGACCGCTCGTAATTAAAAAGTAGCCTACAATATGCTTATCTATGGTAGCTAACCTGCAGTGAAAGTGCTGCCGAAATCGGCCTAGTCGTTTCGGAGTTTACCCCGAACAAACGCGGCTTGCGTACAGACAGACAGACAATTTTTTTAATGCGATTTTCGTTATCAGCGACGCAAATATATCATCTTCCCGTAATCTGGAATTCTTCTTTTGATATTACAAACAGACACTCCAATTTTATTATATGTATAAATTTGGTAAGCACTTAATGGACTTATATTAATCTCTGAACGCTTACGGCAATATTGAAATTATTAAAACAATAACGTAGTCACTGAATACAATAAAGCAATATGCCAATAAAGCTTTCAACTATAAAGCTTGATCGCAATTTCAATATTGACTCCGATTTAACGTAAGCCGAATTCAAGGCAGATTATTGCGAGTCACAGTGCATTTCATACAAAGGAGCTTAATGCTAGTTAAGCACGAGGGCAGTACAGTAGACATTGCAATACTGTTCCAGCTCGGCGTTGATAATGCAAACGATAGCAGTACTGCACTATTTTACTTCGCTACGTCACTGTTATGCTCTCGTGTTGTACTCTTGTTTTTCGTGTTAAATGCTAATTCCGCAATCACAGCATATTATTGAATAATTCTTTAATAAAAAACACTACACTAACGACAAGCTTTAAGCTATATATTTTTACGCTAATAAACTTAGGGGGTAAATAAATGGTAAACAAACCAGCCAACATCAAGGACACAATCTAGTTTAATAATAAAATAACTTGAATTTCTTATTTAAATATTCCAATAAAAATTCCAGATTTCGGGAAGATGATGTATTTGTGTTGCCGATAACGAAAATCGCATTTAAAAAATTGTTGTCTGTCTGTTTGTCTGTCCGCAAACAGCGTTTGTTCCGGTTGATCTCCGAAACGACTGGGCCGATTTTGACCGGATTTCACTGAAAGCCGGCTGACATAGAAGTCGCGGGCAACGGCTTGTTTAAAAATGTATTGGATAAATCTGGTTAAGAATAAATATGATGTTATTTTCCAAAATCATACAGAGGTAAAACAAACAATCCCAACTTATATAACGTAAACCTTATTTGTAATGGTGTAAATAAAATGGTCGACCGAAACCTATACATTTTATTTATCTTTGAAGTACTTGTAAACGATATGTTTACTCAGAAAATATTTATCCTGTAATGTAAATAAGAATTCGTAACATAAAATACAAATGGGAGTAAGAAAAAAGAAGTTCGTTCCCGGAATATTACAAACAAATGTTGCTTTTAAGAATTTTCTCTAACAAAGCTTTCAAACTGTTGATGCTAAAGCCTTTAGCTAACTTTTAGGTGGCAAATATACTTTTTTCTGAAACATAAAGGCTTCCAAATTATCGAATAAATCATAATCATGTGACATTTGTATGCTAATTACTATTGTACTAATTAATATTGTAAAATAAAAAATGTATTACACCAATTATCGTGTTAACATAAATAAAACGTCTTTGAATACATTAGGTGTTCTTAAAGACGTTTTACTTAACTGTAAGAAAGTAATATATTCAAAACGACATTGAGAGACTTCAAACAGATAGAAAATCTAAGAAGATTTCTCGCGTCGCCAGTAACGTCGCATTGAAAATTTCCCTTCGGCTCAATACTGATTTAATATTCCTGTCATAGAGGTATCGTGAATATCGCCAGTCTTAAATGTGCCTAGCCAAAGTTTATACATTGATTTTGATGAAACTCACCAGAAAATTTGATGTCAATTTTACGAAGTAACTTTTGATTTCGATACCTTTGGTCCAAATTGAAGTGTTACTTAACTTCATTGGCTGTACCCATTACTGACAAGACATGGACTGTCGTTAGTGCATCTAGTAAGTCGAATCAATTTTAAAAATGAATTCCTTCAAAGTGCATTTTCTCTAGACAAATTACAAACGGGCGGCATTCACAATCCATCTTTAACATCTCCCTATTTCAATATCTTTTAAAGTACGTGGAAAATGCTTCAATTCAAGTTCAAGTGCATTGTTAACCTGAAAATGTAAGGAACATTTTGCCTGGAATATGCACGATATTTGAATTTTATTTAATCTGCTGGCTTATTGAAGTGTGATCTAATGGTTATATACTTGAGAAAAAGTTAAGTAAAAAATAGACTTTAAAAGGTTTCTTAAAGCACTCTTAATAGTTTATATAAATAAGTGTGATATTTCAAACTACAAGGCTGAATTTAATTCATACCACATTGACTGTTAAAATGTTTTGTAAGATATTTTAAAAATATATTTCGTGAAAGCTGTCTGTTTATTACCAAGATGGTCTCAAATAAAAAGTGCACAAAGACAAAAATCCCATTTATGAAAGCGACTTGTCGCCTCATCCCCGACGCTTCCAGACCCACTGATGTAATAAATGGAAACTCCAAGCGTGCGCTGAATAAAAACAGTTGAACTACACTTGCTACTTTTCTATACTTTAAACACATAATTTATAATTTTTTATATTCATACATACCGAAATATATTGTAAACACTTATATACAAAATGTGACAATGGAAAGGTAATTTGTACCTATTATATTTACTTACCTCGGAAAGCAATGTTTTATGAATCATTTTCCCGAGCTCACACCTTTAGATAAATTCGATATCAAGTTACTATAAACAAGGTAACAATAGATTGAATATTCCAACGCTCGCCGGTCCGGTACCGTGTACTGTACCAATTAGAGTGTCCAATTATTACGCCCTACGAAATCTGCCAATTTGTAATTTGAAATGTAGTCATGATCGTTGCAATCACATATTCAAATTCATTCATAATACGACACAGTCTCGAAGCTGGTCCGGTTTGGATTATAATCATTATTAATTGTCAACAAAAAAGTATCGTGACCAATATACCAATAAGCGAAAAAATAACAAAATACAGAAAACATGCTATCACTCATTTAATAAATTTGTTACAACATCAATTTTACGAATTAATTTTACTAGGCAAATTAGGAAAGGTCGGCAATTAGGAGATTACGGTTACATGTCTGTAGTGCACAGTGGTGATGTATTTATGGACAGAGCCGACAGCGTCCGATGACAAGGGTAAAGGTGGTATTTACACTACGTCCTGCAAACATTAAAGCGTCTAGACTATCAATTAATTATTACCTTTGAGTTCATATAGTAATTGCTTGGATTAATCAACCTCGATTTGTCACCTAATAAACGTACCGTTTAATAATTTGTTGAGCGTTTGCGAATTTATTTAAATAAATATTACAATGGAGTGTTAAAACATAGACACTGTTTGACTGTGCTTAACATCATCTGACCCCTCCCTACACGTGTCGAGCCCTCACCAAGGGGCTCCCCCTAGCCGGGTCGTGGATAAGGTAAAGAAGATGCTACGGCCCGGTTGGGCGAAGGAGAACACCGAGGGGTTTAGTGGGTAGTCCGACCGAAATATAAGGCCGGGAGTTCCACACGAAACTGTCCCTGCTGCCTCCGTAGCACGGACGGTGCAGTGCGTTAATGCATTCCCCGCGACAACATAAAAAAACGTGCTTATTTTAGCTTGATGCATAGTTTAACAGTGAATTTTAAAATGATGCGAACCCATTCATTCATTCAACAGTGGTAGTAGTGCCCGCTTTAACATCTTAGCACTGCAGGGCCGGCACGCCCGGTGTAATACCACGACCACACAGAAGACAGGCGTGAAATGGAAGCAATTCCGTGTTTCGTCTGATGAGTGTGGTGCCGGAGGCCTAATTTTGGTCCCTTTCTCTTTACCACCCTTTTCTTATAAGGAGAGGATGGGAAGGGGCAGTGGATTTGACGGTGGAGGAGATGCATAGGAAGAGGCAATATGCTCTTTATGTGCGTCTCCTCCTCCGTCGGATAAGGGTTGGCAACGCATCTGCGATCGCGGATGTCTATGGGCAGCGGTCGCTTCGCCATTTTGGCAGATTCAGGTGGCCGCTTGCTCGTTTGCCACCATATGTTATAAAAAATAACCCCATTGTAGTTAATAAGAAACGCAAACATTTATTTATTCGTAATTTCGTATTTTTGTATGTAATTATGTATTAATATAAATGTTCTTGTACTCTGGGTATTATGGTGATTGTTGCACGTCTCAATAAGAAAAGATTAAAGAAAATTACCACTTCTTCAAAGATCGACAACGAATCTGCGGTTACTCTAGTGTTGGGTACGTTTATGGCCTTTAGTAACCCCGTTTTATTGAGACTCAAGTGACCCTTAGACATTAAGCAGGGCTCCTTTGCCTCTAAGGTATATAAAAACATACAAGAGAGAATACCAAATAACAGGCCTTTACAATTATTGGACTGTAAAGCGATTCGATTTTTTTCAATGAAACAGTTTGAGAACATCTGCAAAACACGTAGAGTACAATGTCATCTGACCTTCATCCTACGAAACTGAACTTGACCCATTTGCTAGGCGCTTCGAACGCTAAGGTCACTCGATGGCCGGAATAAAATCGTTACTGGAGTATCAAAAGTAAGGTAATCGTGTATCAATTATGTTAATGCACGCTTCAAATGAAATGTGCCACCGGCGCCTTTTTGTGACGTCAGATTCCACAAATAAAAAATAATCAAGAATTTATATACAAAAACAATCTACGAACACACATTTATTTTTTATATGACTGAAGTATTCCAGGACCAATTTCAACGCAATACATTAAATAGAAAAGGATTTGGACACTTGGAAGATATCATATGATAACGTTGGTTTCAAAAAGATTTTCTGATTTAAAATTTTTCCTTCAGATGGATGAATCCTCAGAGCATTCGGAATTAAGGCTTAGATACTACGGACACGTGGAAGCCAACAAATTGCTTCAGTGTCTCATTTTATTTAAGTTTCCAGCATAATTCCGCGCAGCAAAGCGAAGCTGACTTTAACTAAAGATGTACTAGTAGAAAAAAGTAAAAAAAACTGCAGTCTTCATAATGTCATATTTTTTCATAAAAATACTATCTATCATAAAAAATCTTTTTTAAGCTACGTATGGCTTCAGAATCTTTAGTGTAAACCAGATTCAGTTTTCAGTATTAACGATGTTACCCCATCGAACTTCCCACTTTCAACTATTTTTTTTTCAAAATTTATTATTTTTATTACATTACCAGCTTTCACCTGCCACTGCCTACTCGTGGAATTAAAAAAAATAGCCTGTGTGTTCTTTCAGAATGTGCCAAATTACATCGAGACCCGTTTAGTCGTTTAGGTTTCAACCTCTAACAAACATCAATCTATAAAATTTCGCATATATAATAGTAATAATAATCTCATTCCTAACAAATCTATTGTAACAATTTAAAACTTACGTCTAAAATAATATAATATCGATATTATAGGGGAAAGTTCTAGTAACATTTTAGATGCTCTTAGTTTATGTATTTACAGTTCGGTAACAAGCAATAAAGCTAGAGAAGGCACTTGAGTTAACTATGTTATGTTTATTGTGTTATGATACACAGAGGGCGTCGCGTCGCTGGCGTGACTACGTGCAAACTTTGTTAGGACCAGACAAGAAGGGTTTCTCAAGGATTGCGAACATTGTTTACATTGCTATTATTTTACAATGTTTACACTTAATAAGAAGCTTTTAAAAAGATTTGTTTACTTGTTCGTGATAAGTAAACAAATGCCCCTTGTATGTGCGTCTCCTCCGACAATTAAGGGTAGGCAAGGTACATATCTGCAATTGCGGATGCTTATGGGCAGCGGTCGCTCTCCATTTCGATGGATTCAGGTAGCCGCTTGCTCGTTTGCCACCTTATATAATAAAAAAAAGTAAAAGTAATATTTTGTATTGCATTATATCGCCTTTTAGTTATACTATGAAGTTCATAGAAATAAAAACGCGAAAAAATAGTTATCTGATAGTATAGTCATAGGTGTGCGCGAGCAGTCTTCAAAAGGGTTATATCATAAATATTAAAATTTATAAGGAGGTTAGAAAGTACCGCTAAAACGCTTCAACGGATCTTGATATAATCACTCATAGATGCAGAACACTAGAGCAACATATAGGTTACTTACAAAGTTTTTATTTTAATTCCGAGAGGACAGACGTGGGCAAAATCTAGTATGAAATAACATTTAAACCTGTAACGCTATCTGTTGGTAGTTCAAGCGTTTGATGCACTTAAAATGTATTAGTGAGTGTTACGTTTTACCGCGATCGATCACCATCCATTACAATATTCCACGTCGGCTACTCAAATGCAGTTACGTTAAATTTACCTTCATATAAGTTTTACTTTTACGTTATAACACGTTGAATGCGAAACCAGATCTAAAACACCTGGTACGTATCTCACTGTGCGTATAAAATCTATGTAGTCGTAAAATCAAAATTCAAAATTTAAACTATTTATAAAGCGTTTGGAAAGCCATCTTTTTGAAAATAGCCCATGAATGGAATATTTTATTTATATACAGTATATTATGGATGTATGTATTTTATATAATTTTACACAAAAAAAATATTACATAACTATAGTACTAGTACATTTCACTACGACACTAGTACACTCTACATATTATTGTAACACCGCACCCGCGGACAATCCAGTTATATGGTTTTTGCGGGGCCATATTTGTGCATATATTTGATTTGTGTTTTTTTTTGTAAAACTTTCAACAAATAATAAATAAATAAATAAAAAATAAAGAATAATAATGATAGTTTTATCTCGGGTGTAAGCACACCTGGTACTGCAAGAACTGCAAGAATAGAAAAATCTCTGCCGCTTTAAACGTGATAAAGCCCGCTATATACGATCCAATATAATAGACAGATTTTAATAAAAAGTCGTACTATCCAGTAAAACTAATCGTCTGTAACGGTCTTAAAACACAAAGTGTCGTGTTACGTGTATATCGTTTATGTTATTGTAAAACAATGAACTTTGGTGAATTCTAAAAAAATCTTTGTATTAGCTTTTTGGATACTTTTTAAGTAAAGATATCTCTGTTAAATGAACGTTTGAAATTTAATACACTCGACGCACTTGTTGAATATCAATATTTTTAATAGAAAATTTCTTTCATTAAGAAGTAACGTGTAATTTCCACTAATGAGCGTACTCTAGTCTCATTTAAAATGTCGTTATTTATTCAAAATGGTTTTAGTTCAGAAAACTTTGATGTACTTATTCACAATTTATAATCTATACTATTATAATAAAGCGTAAACACACACTTCTATGTTGCCTAAGATGTCAGCAATTACAGCATATTATTGAATAATTCTTTTTTTAATAAAAAACCCTAAACTTACGTCACGCTTTAGGCTATATATTTTCAGGCCATTAAACTTAGGGTGTTAACATTTTAGATAAAAACCCAAATGTGGGAAATATACCATAAGTTGCTGCCAACTTCAAGGAAGATTGCCAAGGTTTGTCATATCATGTCATTTTGACATATGTTTTGATAATTTGACAAATGTAAACAATATAATATGCCGCACGGGAACAGCTAGTTATTTATTAAATTGGTTAATTTTTTTATTAGGTGTAAAATGTAATCAATTATTATTGCAAGAAATTCTATTTAGAAAACAGTCCCTACTCCAATTAGAGTAAAATTTCATCATGATAATGATAGGGTATGTTTCGATGTTAATAGCAATATATGCCAGCGAAATAATCGGCTTACCTAGCGAACGCATAAACGCTACTAACGGATGCTGCTTCATTAGACAAATCTAACGTATGCACTATGCCAGGGGTGCCGAACCACTGGCACGCGAGCGACAAATGACATGTCGCACAATTTTGGGCACGTCGATGATCATAATAACACTACGAAAGTAGAAGTATGTTTTACATAATAAGTCAACGCGATGTCATTATCATGCATCATTAAATTAACGTAATAATCAGTCAAAATTATTTAAAGGCAAGTCTAAGACTGCATTAAACATTTTTTTAAAAAAGGAACTTTGATGCATGAAGGTTTGTTACCCCTGCAATATACATTGCGCTAAAGGGTTAGTAAATATTCCCCATTCGATTATTACTGAGTTTAAGCATTTAATTAATTATTCTCTTACATAAATCAAAATTGTTATTTCTCCATTTAGAACTTATTTTATTTCTTTTAATAACATTTAACATTTCAATTTATATCTTCACTCTATTTAATAATACTTCGAGTTGTGGCAAAATGTATAAAATTTATTGCTTAATATTAAATGTTACATGTTTTGAAATAGATATGAAAATATTCACTACACAATATTATCGAATTATTCATGCGGTACGCTTCTTTAACCGACATATTTTCAGACTTGCTTTTGCCCGCGGCTTTGTACACTGCTAAAAAAACTAATCTATTTTTCTTCCACGTTCATCACCTGCCTTTTATAAATTTCCTTGAAAATCGTTCAAACGTATATTGCCCTTGACAAACACGGACTTACCGACAGACAAAAAAAATTATAACTGTTTTTTTATTATCAGTAACCTAAATACTTTATATGCTCAAAATATGACAATTTTATTTTGTTATTACAAACAGACATTCCATTTTATCTGTATAGATATAAATGTAACTCAATTTAAGTTCAAAGTAATACTCAGAACATTACTTACTCGATATTAAAAGTAATAAAATTGTACTTATACGAATTACCTTTTAGGATTTGTTTGAAAGCAAAGTATTAAAGATTTATACTTAAATTTCTTTCAATGAGATTTCAAATATACTTTCGCGACTAGAAAGCTACATTATTACTGAATAACAGGCTATTTCTTTTATCTCATTTTAAAAAAACTTGAATAAACAACTTATTTCTAAACGCCTTAAAATTTGCCTTAAGTAGGCGAAAATAGTAAAAATGAGAGAATTGTAGATCTCAAATAGTGCTACTAATACGGATTTCGACCGGACTGTCACTGAAGAGTAGCTGATATAGACTATATAGGTTACTTTTTTATCTTGATATTGTGCTAACTAGTCGCGGGCAATGGCGAGTGTTTAACAAAATTGTGGTTTACAGTATGTTACGATCGCAAACAATAAGCGTAGACGAAAAATCAGCTGCCGAGCGAAGCGCGGCTCAAGTAACAAGATTAATAAACGGGACATCAACGTAAGGGTATATGTGACAGACGAGATATCAGACTCATATTATTTGCCACCCGTACGAAGCCGGAGAGGATCACTAGTCTTATATAAACCAAACTTAGTTATAACGTAGCTTTTTAATGGTGCAAGTTTTTTTTTAATCGGTCCAGTAGTTTTCAAACTATATCAATACATACAAAAATACAAATTTTTCGTCGTAAAATATTAGAACGAACATAAGTCTATGAAATTCATTTCTTATGAATTTCATAGACTTATGTTTAACCGTCTTTAGAAATAAACATCATTTGGTACTAAGAATTATTGCAATATACACAACAGCTTCAAAACATCCCAACGATACAAAGAATTGATTAACTACCCTTGAACGGTTTCAAGGGTAGACATTTATTGAGACGCATTTTATTTTATATTTTCCAGTGAACATTTTCTAGCTTTGAATTTAATTTTATTGTTACACATCGCGCTGGCTCATGATTTGATTTACTTTTTCCTTTTATTTACTCCTTTAGTAAAATGTTACATCGTAGCTTTCTAAATATTATAAAACGAATTTTATGTAACTATTATTTTAAATAGAATATTTTTTAGACGACACTCGTTTTAATGTTTGTCAATTATACGAAGAATAAATCATAATTAACGTAGATTCAAATTCAGAAATAGTTTTAAACACTACTTGTGTACGATCAAAAAATTGACACCTCTTGAAGCGACACACTGTAATCCATATAGCTTTTCATTGTAAGAACTTACATGTTTTTAAACGAGGGATAAAAGCGTATGTGAAATCAATAGCTTAGACAACGAAGGAACTCGATCCCTCCACTCAGCCCTGACGCGTTTTCTATGTTTGTATATATAGGTACTTAGTATGTATATAAATAACATTGTAGATATATCAAATACGAATATGTTATACAAAAATATAAATATTCTTACAAGGAGGAAGAATCTTAGGAGGATTCTCCTTTAAAGTTCTCTCTGCCGTACAGTATAGAGTTGTGTAAATCATATTTATAGAGAAGAAGTAGAATGTAAGAGATGGAATTCCCAAGAAACATACAGTCCAATAAATTGCTAATAAAGATCTTAATAAGCCAGGTTAAACAAAGGAGTAGCCGATATACCTAAGGACCTAATGGACCCGGAAACAGACATATTTTATTGAGGACTACATATTTCGCGACCACTACACCTGGAGTACAGGTATAATGAAAACAAAATCGCTGAATAAGACATAAGGCTAAGTTTGCAAATGCTCCATTGGAAAGATTAAAAAATAGTTTTTTTCGAATTACTATGCAATGATATTTTAATAGACTTAGATGCTTCCATAAGACATATAGCTCATTTAGCCAGATGGATGCGAAGTATTACTTTCGTGTGATGGAGCTAAAAAAGCGTGTAGCTGACAGCAAGGTTAAGGAGAGACTAAAGAAAGGGGTGTCTTATTAGTTTGCACATGCGCACTGCATAGACCACGTGTTGAATTATTTGTATAAAACAGGTAGTATAGTCTACTGGTTATTATATTTATAGGATGACAAGTCAAACGTTGTGAAGGTCGTCTAAGATTAAGTGACAAACATCGTTCTTCTTTGAACGTTTATCCTACCCTCTGTTTTAGAAAGAACTTGTATCTTCTCATCAGTCACATGTCCCCTATTGCTGAGAGTAGGTCTCCCGCAAAAATCTCCGCAATCATCGTTCCTATGCTGCTCTCATTCAGCATACTCCCGCAACTTTGACAAGGCCTTTATCCACCTTGCAGGACGCCTCCCCATTTAATCATTAGCCATGCTTTCTGCGCTCATTGTGGTCGTTCCATCGCCACTTAACGTTTACAATTCTTCTGACAATGTCGGTTACCTAATATGGCATAGGTTTAGGAATACCGTTGTAGACTAAGGGCCCACGACAGCCAGACCTTCAATATTTTATAAAAGTTGTAAGTATTTAAAAATGACCAATGACTATAAAAGTTTAGTTATAATTACTTGGGCCGGTAAACGGTACAAAAAAAGTATAAAATGAGTACAAAACTCAATTATATTGCCAGTTATGTTACGGTGATGTATCAAGTTCATTAAGTTCAAGTAATAACTGTTTCTACATACAAGCGCCTACAGCGCCATGCGCCATGACGTCTTGTATATCATGGCAATGCCATACGAGCTTCTTCTTGGATAGATAAAACCGCAAGTAAAAATAAAATCGCATACTCTGAAGTAAGTTGACACACATGTAGCTGACAAGTTCTTTATCGGGAAAGACGATCATCACACAAATTTAGACATATCACTGAAGTTGAAAGTTCGCAGAGTGAATTTGCGTTCCGGCACCACTCGTGTGGCATCTCCTTATTTACACGTGCTTGAATCGTTTGAAAATATCTATCGGAGACAAGGATAGATTTATTTCTGTATCTTAATTAATTATCTTTTAATAGAATAGCAATGTGAGTAAGCGGGGTTTTTAAGTCAGATGGAAATTTTAAGCTTGCGATAATTAACTGTAGGCAAGAAATAGACGTCAAGGGTAACGTCGATAACAAACCAGCGTGTGAGACATTGTCTGAAGTTGTACCCTTTAACGCGGTTACAATATTATTTCTTCGCTGAATAAGATTTTAAGTCGCTTGACATTAATTATTTCAAAAGACAAAATCGCAATTCAATTAAAATTTAAACGAATAACTTTCAAACCTCTAACATTAATTTAATAACTCCAACAACATTTTAGTTCACGATTATACGATCTCATTATGATTGAACTAGTTTTCTCCCGCGACCCCGCGTGGACTCCGCCTATGATTTCTTCCAGACTTTGCTATCTATGCCAAATTTCATCGAGATCAATTTGGCAGTTTAAGCTAAAAACTCTAAAAAACATCCATCCATCTAAACGTTAACGAATGGAGAGTAAATTACGAAATATCTATGTTGTAATAGACCTTTTACTTTGAAATACTCGAGCTAAAATTCTTGACATTCCGTAACAAACTATAATGTACGGCGAAATCTGTATGAAGAGATTCTTTAAAAACTTTTGTACCTAATTAAATACTTGAACCTCGTGCTTATAAATACCATAATACTGTTGTTGGTCTATTCTTTGAAATTAATAATTGAATTCAGTGAAAACATTGCAGATAAATTAAACATCTGAATTATATAAGAGTCAATTGTTTTAATTATTAATGAGCTTGTAATTCGGATTATCTAGGGACTAGCTTTCAACCGCGACTCTGTCTGTGTAATTTAAAAAAAAGTAGCATATATGTTCTTCCAGATTACACTGTACGTCTATGCCAAATTTCATCGAAACCGTTTAGACTACAAACTCTAACAAACATCCATACATGTAAATTTTCGCATTTATAATATTAAGTATGATTACGAACCATCCTTTAGTTACTTTCTCTTACTAAATGAACGTTAAAAGGCTCCTTTAAACAGTTAAACGTCTCTGAGTGTGACGTTAAAATTCCTTATATGTCACTGTGTCTGTTGTAAATGACATTTAATTTTTTGATTATTTTCCCTTCTCAGACCCTCAGACGTGAAGCATCTCTCACATATTCAAGACACATGTTTCGTGTCATTTTACATTCAATATTACACGGCCGCTTTACACATAATTGAAAAGACACGAGAATATGAGTGGCACGTTGTACTCGTATCTCGCAGATATTTCGAGGAAATTTCAAGTATTCGAGCTTACGAAATTATATTCAAAATAAGGTACACTTATTTTAAAAGTCACCTCACTAAAACTAGCTATATATTTTGTGTAATGCTATTAAATAAACAAGAGAATAGTTCTGTCAGTTTCTAAAGCGACTATTTGGATCTACTGCTACAAAACATAACATATTGACTTATAATACATAACAGACAGTACATTACCAACAAATCTGTACAATTTATACTTGCGATTAGGGTTGTAACGGAACTCCGCTTCCGCATCCGAAAGTTCGGAACTTCCGCAAGAAATGATAACTCCGCATCCGCTTCCGCTTCCGTTAAATCTTATGCGGAGATATACCGGAGGTTAATTTATGTCTTTAACGCGAGTGGGGCGATTAGTTTTCGTTTATGCGGCGCGGGCGTGATATGTCAACTAACTATAATTGTTATACATTATATTTGCGTAATAAACTGTATTTCATTTTTTATAAACTGTATGTACCAATCTGTATTTTGGTTTAACGTAGTTTTAGTTTTTTTAATAAATCGTTTATTTATGACCTCCGCTACCGCTTCCGTTAACCTCCGCTTCTAGAGATGTGAAGCCCTTCGCCTTAGCATCCGGATACACTTCCGTTAAAATGGCCTTCGTTACAACCCTACTTGCGATTGTTTAAAATATTTAAAGCGAAGTGCTCTTAATGTCCGCTATAACTAGTATTTTATTTGATTCTCTGCATTCGACCAACATATTTCATTTCATATTATCTTCAGTTACAATTCGATGAACACGAGCAGAATTAATTAAAACGCGTACAGTAAAGTAAATGAAGTCGCGTCCGTTATTAAAATATTCACTTTTAGTGATTCATATATTCATGAGGGCATTTAAAATGCAAGGCTCCGAGATGACGCAAGGTGTGATCATGTGTGAATAACGACCATACTCTTGTCATACAGCGTTAACCACAACCTAACGAGAATATAAAACCACATAACGTCCTCACTGTTATACTTAGAACAATATAATTTATGCAAATTACTTGTATCTCACTAATGTTATAAATGCGAATGTTTAGATGAATGGATATTTCTTAGAGTTTGTAGCCTAAACGGCTGGACCGATATCAATGAAATGCGGCATTCACGTAGAGGATAGTCTGGAAGAACACATAGGCTTTCCACTTTTGTTGTTTTTAATTTATAACGGAGTCGCTAAGTGGTTAATTGTAATCCAGTCAAATATATAACCCACCGATGTTTCCGCCTGCAATTTTCACTACGGAGTTGACACATACTTTATCAGCCGTCACATCTGAATTCACTCTCTCACGCATATCCTATATGTCTTCCTCTACCTTTGTAACCCTAATGATAGATAAGACAAGAAATAATAAATTTCCAATCACATCCGTAGAATAAGGAAAGGTGCAAAATTTACAGATTTCCAATCTTGGCAGACGGCTCTTGCGTTCTCCATTTTTTTTTTTTTTTTTTTTTTAGTAAAAAGGGGGCAAACGAGCGGCGTGTACACCTAGGTGGTCAACGACGCCCATGGACATCCGCAACACCAGAGGAACTACAGATGCGTTGCCGGCCTTTGAGGAAATGATAGGCTCGCTTCTTGAAGGACCCTAAGTCGTATTGGTTTGGAAATACCGCCGAGGACAGACCGTTCCACAACGCGGCTGTGCGGGGCAGAAAGTTCCGCGAAAACCGCACGGTTGTGGAATGCCAGCCATCGAGATGGTGAGGATGGTACCTGGCGGTCTGTCGCGTCGTCCGATGACGAAACTCGGCGGCAGGAATCGTTCCAAACAACTCCTCTGAACACTCCCCGTGGTAAATGCGGTAAAAGATGCAGAGGGAACTGACGTCCCTCCGCAAGGCCAGAGGATCTAGCCGATCGGTAAGAGCTCGGTCGTTGACGATTCGAGTCGCTCTCCGTTATATGCTGTCAAATGGAAGAAGCTGGTATTGGGGTGCTCCCGCCCAAAGGTGCGAGCAGTACTCCATGTGGGGCCGAACTTGCGCCTTGTAAAGTAGTAGGCGGTGGCCCGGCTGGAAATACTGCTTCGCCCTACTGAGCACACCGAGCTTTTTGGAAGCCAGCTTGCCATGCCAGCCATATAATATACATACACATTGGTAATATACAATATAGGTAATTTCTATTACAGAGGTTAAAGCAATTAGGATTAGTTAGTTCAAGGTCAATATCAAGCGCTAATTACTACTCCGCTAATCTAAAATACATATACATCAAGTGTATTGGTTCTAATCAATTATAGGGAATACTAATTGTCTGAACACGTGGATACTTTATAGACGTAGCTTTCGCTCGCGACTCCGTCCACGAGGGAATAAAAAAAAACAAAAGTGAGAAGCCTATATGTTCTTCCAGACTATCCTCTACATCTATACCAAATTTCATCAAAATCCGTTCAGTCGTTTAGGCTACAAACTCTAAGCAACATCTATCCATCCATCCATCTAAACTTTCGCATTTATAATATTAGTATGATATGAAATATGATAAGATTTGAATCGAGTCTTATTAGAGCGCGCGCTCCCCTTTGACTAAACTGTCGTACAACTGTTTAGTCGCGCGTTGATTCCTATGCGTTTATATGCGCACGCTACTCGATTTTTAGCTGTCCAGTTAAACGGCTGGGCCGATTTCGACTATCACTAAAAGGTAGCACATAGACGGGTATATTATAGGCTACTGTATTGTCATAATGTTGCGTGGACATAATCGCGGGTAACAGCCAGTTTTTATTAAATTTAGAGCATAGAAAGGTTTTATTAAAATTACGTTTCCTTAAAGTGTGTAGTTCTCACGAACCAATATTTAAATTATATTTAAAATATATATTAAATGATAAAGCAATGCTTCAAGTTCTAATAAAACCTTGACGTTTGCTAGATTACTTTTTTTTATTTATCAACTTCTACAGACTCTTGGTCCTTACTTTTTTTTGCACAGTTTGTTTTCCTTTTCTTTTATTTACTGAGAGTTATAGAATTTGTTTAGTTCAAACTAGAGGTGCTTAGCTGATTCTATACTGTAATGGTAAGTAGTTTTACTGTGATAAGCTACACGTTAACTACATTGAGTATATGAGAAATATAAACATCGATATCACAGGTTTTGTCGTAAAAAAAATCAAACGTATATAAAACAAAACGAGGAAAATCTCCTAACTTTGGTAATATGCGAGCAAATGTAATAAAAATCTCGTTAAAACTCATCCAGACGGTTTTATTCTATTTTATGGTTTAAAATTTCTTATATCAAAGTAATTACACTACTTATGAATTATCTAACTTAGTACGTTGCGGTTTCTAGCTAACTTAAGGGGTCCCGCGTCAACTAAGTTTGCAGACAGTCTAATCTGCTTTAATAACTTTCAATTAATTAAATAATTTATTACTGTTTTGGAGTAAATAAACAAAGAATATGACTGTTTTACTCAGACACGATAACTCATAAAATTATAGTTTAGGCTACGTAAGCAAAGAAAGAAAAATGACCCTAAATTTCGTCGCGCGATTTTGAGCTAAGATTTAACTACGTCGTAGCCTTTGACTCCAAAAATCAAACAAAAAAATGGGACCCACCTGCAAGCATTACCTTTCGGATAAAAAAAGAATTATCAAAATCGGTCCACTAGCGGCGGAGTTATGCCGTAACACACATAAACTTGAGTACCTCCTTCTTTAGGGAAGTCGGTTAAAATAAACACAAAGGTTTTTCTAGATAATTTTATGACAAAATTTAACATTTCGCGGACAAGACACATTATAAAAGCACTACAGCTTCCTACTGCTCTGCGTTAAAGCATGCGCACATCTTTGACTAGACTATCGCACAATTGTTTAGTCTATGACTCCTATGAGCTTATGTGAGATGCGCACTCTACTCGATTCTTAGTTCTTCAACTAAACAGTTGATTTGTCTGCGAAACAATCGACAATCGCCCAACAGTTGTGCGATTGTTTAGTTATGTGTGTGGCTCCGCTCTTATTATTCCGTACTCGTGTAATAACGTAAGTAACAAACAGCGATTCCGAATAATATTTTAATTATTAATTAAAATAAGATATTAGAGACAACTGTGTGTTACCACACAAATATATTTTGCGAAATGATATACCTAATGGTTGTTTTCAAAAAGGATGTTATATTTTCATAAGCTTCTTAAACGAGTTATAATAGAATTAAAACAATAAACACGCCCATATACCAAAAGATGGGAAATAAACACACATTATTCGAATTCCCAGTCTCTTTTCATATACGTAAAAAACCTTCTAGTAATGAGAAAATTCTTTACCACAATTTTCCTTTTATTGTTCCATATAACAGTTATTGTGGGTTTCGACTGCCGTCATTTGTTTTAACACATGCTATCTCTGTTTTTCTAAAGACAAATAAAAGAGATTGCAATATATATTAAGTGTAGTTACAATAGAGTTCTTCAGTCATCGGAACATCGAGAGATACAATCGAACGTGAGGTTCATATAATTAAAGGATGCTGTACACGGAATGCTTTAAGCAGTTGTAACCGACAACTTCAGAAAACCGACAGGAACTGCTCGCCTTCAAAAAAAACAGTCGACTGTACTCTAAGTTGTCCGTGTGTGACAGCGTTTTAAAGTATCCCAGGAGGTTCACATGGACCACCTTTGGATTCACTGTTAAAAATTGTTGCATATTCTGACACTTGTATGTTTACAACGAATTATTTTCCTCGTTGTCTATCGCCCTTAATTAAACTGCGAAATTTCTAGAAAAACATCGTGCACGAGAAATTGAAAAACATCGTAAAACACGGCGATAACAGTAATGAAGTTAGCGATGGAGCGATAGAGCGACACTAAACAAGGTTAAGGGCTCGTACAGGGCCGGCGTTAGGGTAGGGCGAGGCTGAGCGACCGCCCAGGGCGCTAGACGGAAAGGGGGCGCCAAATGCGAATTTTACAGTCTTATAGTCAAGCTGCAGATAACGTTTATTTCCACATAAAATATTTACATTATTACATAATCTTGTGTTATACCCGACTAATTACAAAGTCACAGATTGGCTACATGGCTTTATTGTGTAGAAAATCATCGGTAAATATTTGAATAATAATTCAATTACTTTTTTAAATACTGTTGCACTACAAAGTACAGAACTGGATATCACTAGAATAGAAAATTAGCACCTTTAAATCAAAATTTTAGACACACTGAACACAGAGTTATTAATATCCAAGACAGAGCCACGATGACTAATTTTAAAATATGCAAATAAACTTATTTCATTTCAGATTCGAATTTTATTTAAAAAGCAATAAAAGTCGCGTAATATGATAAACTGAAGAAGAATGGGCAGGCTTAAAAGTTTTCAAAAAAAACTTGAAGTTTATTCGATAAAATAAAACCTGTTACACACGAAGGTAGAACATTAAGGCAACAGATGTCGCTGTTTGTACGTCGATACTGAATTATATCAGTAAGTGTGCGTTCGAACAACAACCGTATTGCAATAAGAATACTGGACATTCTGCCCTCGTGTAACGCTGGCATAACTTCGAGATTGGATATCACGGCCAGTAATAAACTTTTTAATATTCCTCGATACTATGAAATAAATTTCACCAAACTCCCCTAACAATAGATACCCGTCATAAATGTTAGTAAAGAATTTAATACAATATTCTGTAAATAATTCATATTTGTTTGAAGTATCTACCCTGAAAATGTATTTAATACAGTTATAAATGCGAAAGTTTAGATGTATGGATTACTATGTGATCTATTCCGAGGCGTATATTATTTTTAACTTTTCTTTCTAAAAAATTTATCATTGTCACCTTAGTATGTTTACTGATAAATGTAGTTAATTCCGAAACTTTTCAACGAAAATCGAAAAGGTTTAATGGACGTCCCACGCTGAATCCTTGAATAAATATTCTTTAAATACACTTCCAAGCTTATCTTTTGCCTTTTGTGAAGCAAAAGAAAAATAACTTTCAAGTTTAATTGACTCAGATAAGAAAAGAATTCATTTTCCGATAATAAAATTAATTTTATAAACTTCTATAAAAAAAAACCTTAATGTTTCTGAGATTTCATTTACCTGGTGTAAATAATCCGTCATTTAATTCGCTTAAATACATTACATTATTTTCTATGTATTATTTCAAAAAAAGCGTCGGTGGCTCAGTGGTTAAGCACTTGACTTGAAATCTAGTTTCCTGTTAGAAAAAAGTCCTGGGTTCGAATCCCACCGTGTACCAATGTGATTTCGATTGTACGAATTGTCATATGTACATAATTTACCCGGCATACTTACGGTGAAGGAAAACATCGTGATGACTGCACATATCGGCGAAGAAATTCAAAGATATGTGTGAAGTCAACCCGCAATGGGCCAGCGTGGTTGACTATGTCCTAGTCACCCTAACTTAGGGTAAGCTCCGAGCCCCTCGGTGGGGATGTATACAGAGCTGGTGATGATGATGATATTTTAATAGTATGATATATATGATGATTTTTATACCATCAGTGTCCATTAAATTTATATCCTCTACATTAAGGACAGTTGTCATAATCTATAAAAAGATTTAGATGAAATTTAATAAAGCAGATTTTAATATATACAATAATTTAACTTCATCGTTTATTAGTATTTCATATGGTCAGAAATAAAACAGTTCGTGTAAACATAGCTGCCAGTAACAGGGGTCGCGGCGAACTCGCCTCGGGCATCCGAATTGCCCGCATTTCACATTATACATACACGTAACGTTCTGTTTGAGTTTACATACTACTATTTAGTGCCCGCCACTTCTTCCCAGAAATTTAAAAAGTTGTAAAGCGATATACCACTACAATTTATTCGTATGCATTTAAACAAATTTGTTTAATCGTTTTGGAGTTATAGATAGTTCGCCCGCGACTCCGTCCGCATGGAAAAAAAAAGTGAGTCTGTTAAAAAAAACAACCTATGTGTTCTTCCAGACTATCCTCTACGTTCAGCCGTTTAGGCTCTAACGAATTATAACAAACATTCATCCATCCAAAGTTTCCCATTTATATGTAAGTAAAATTTGAATCAATTTGCCAACTAGAGAAGTATAATTTTTTTTATTTAATATTACTTCGTACTAAAGACATACTAATACACCATTTGACTTAATACCTCTTTCTGTTTTAGTCAAGTACTTCATACATGTTAAAACCACGTCAGTAATCGCGCCGAGATGTAAAAAGTATGTTCAAAGTGAGAACACCAATAACAAAATCGCCTTAACTTGTTGAATAGACGCACAAATGAGGGGTACTCAGAATCGGATCGTCATCGGCATGAATAGATCCATCGCGACAAGAGAACCTTCACGTATCGAGAGTCCCTAATACGATATAATATATCTGAAATGTAAGTAGGATAGACTTAAATAAGGTTGTGCGTTAAAAAATATATACTAATTACTACTTTTAAGGAACATTAATATAAACGTAACGTATAATTTAAATTAAACGGTCAGAGCACTGCCGACAGAATGGCGCGCTACTCTAATACGTCTGAATGACATTGACAACTGTCAGATAGGGACAGATGTCTATACTATTGTTCTAGTGTTGCCCGATTTAACACTACGTATTTAAAGAACTGAACGGATCTCCTTAAATTTGGCATAGATGTAGAGCGTAATGAGAAAGAACACACAGGTGTGCGTACACCGAATGTTATCACGTGAGTTTAGCCGTGTTATAATTTATATAGTATAATGTCTCACGAAAGTTTTAATAAGTTAGATACTAAAATTGTTTATGTCAAATACAAACACGTATGAAAGACAATGAAAATTGTTTAATTAAAAATTAATCCGTGCGATGCCTTCTGCAGATTGTTTACGTCGCGCCTTCTTCATCCTCTCAAAAATTCCCAAATGTTCTCTACCGTCTACCGGTGACCCTTAATGACGGTCGATGTACCTTTAGACAATGCACACGTAAATATTCCATCGTGATCTTGGAAGCGTGCTGGGCCCATAACCTGATAGGAATTTGCTTCACCAGCACACAAAAATGATAAAATAAATAATGTTTGTTATTTATTCACATTTAGATTTATATTAATACAAGTATATATAAAAAATAAGGTATTATATTTTCACTATACATAACATGTTCTTTTCTCTATTTTCTAACAACTAACTGAACATCGAACATATGTCATTATTTAAATTATCCTAGACAGCCAGTCTTACACTGTAACCAATACATACAGCAGGTTTCATTTACAACAAGAACAAACACTTGTGCGATTTCTTTATTGTTGTCTTAATTTTCCCCAAAACAAAACCCGAATAACAATTAAAAGGCAGTACTCAACGTACTTTTCACGTTTTGGCAGTGGAAACTCACTTGCTATTTCCTGTCATTCTCAGAGATCTTTAGTGATTACTTAAGCAGTTACTAAGACAATAATGTACATTTTTAATATTACTTCGAAAACATTTATCAAATGTTTTTTCATCGAACTTTCTCTGACAATTACTATATCAGTTGTTAAGCAAAATTATAACAAGCTCCATCTACTGTTATAAAATAAACTAAACGATTTAAAAAAAAATTAATAGATGACGCCAGTGAGATTCTGTGAAAAATATTTCTACGGAAGCGTTAACTAATGTCTTTTAGCGCCATCTCTTATCATTTTAATGTAACAGTAAGATATTACTGTCATCTCCCTTTTTGAATATCACTGGAGCGATAAGAGATGGCGCTTTAGGAAGTTGTATGTCATCACGTAGTTCTATTAAAAACAACTAGAGGTCGGTAAGCGAAGTGGTGTGTAATATTTTTTTTAATTAATCAATAATATTATATAAAAATTTACTTTTGCATTTTTACTTAATTAACTGTATTAACTTTTGACTTATCAACTAGCTTTTACTTGCAAATTATAAAGTGAGAAATTGAAAAGAATGTATCCCACTCCTGCAGACATTGAGTATCTTCTATCAAAGATGTTAAAAAAATGTAAAGAGTAAGCATAGTTGACACTTCACTATTTTTTTACATAATTATCACTAACGCCATCTACATAAAACTTCTACAACAAGGTAATATTTGTATTTTATTTTGACAGTTTACCTACTTTATAAAAGATGGCGCTTATTATAATTGTATAAAGTGTCATTACAAGAACATGAGGTGGCGTAATAAACTTCAACTGATACATTACCGGTCAAAGAAATTACCAGTGTTCACTATGTCTAGTCAATTTATTAAATGTCTTTTTAATAAACGGAACAAATGCGAAGTTGCGGTCAGACAAAAACTCGGTTCCTTATCATAACCTAGAAACATCATGTGTTCGAAATATAATTATTTTGATATTCCAAACGCCTTTTTGTCAACTATATAGAGGATAATGGTTAGAAATAAAACACGAATGACATTTTTTAATTTTTATTCACACTACTTTTTTTTACTTTTTTATTTTTTTTTTATTACTGTTACATCAAGATATCGAAAAATCTTAACTAATGAGAACATGAGACTTGAAACAAACATATTATCCGACAGGAAATTAAGTAAATAAGTACATATTTTGTTAAGCTCGCTGAGCTTTTAAAAGGAAACAGTGTTTAAAGTCTCTGACTTTTTTCTTATACATTTTTGAAGTAGAAAATAATCTAAAACATTAAATATACAAACTATTGTATAGTGTATATGTTCTACAATCCATAATCCATCGGAAAAGTGTCGCTCAAAGTTAAAACATAAAAATAATTTTGAATTCATGCTCTCATACCTATCCTATATTAAGAAAATTACCTCTAATTCCGTAACTCTAAAGAATGCGTTAAATATTCACTACGGTATTGTTGCTATCCAACAAAACAACTCATATAAAAAAAAAAACTTTAAAACTCAAAAAACCAAAAACGCGGTTCTCTCAATATTGCAAAACCAGAAAAAACCTAATTGTTTTCAAGAGACATATAAATTTTAATATCTTTAAATAACCGCGTGTTAAAAAATAAAAGATAGCGTGAAATCCCAAAACTTAATTAACAACATCTGCCACCAAGGTTTTTTACCCAAAAGAATTTCCCCAAAATAATATTAAAAAAAAAACACAAAAACAAAAGACCAATTTTAAGATAAAACTGTACTACATACTAATGATTACAGACACCAATGTCATATTTTCTTATACTAAAGGAGAAAGAGCAATAGGAAACAAAAGCAAAAATCCTAACATCACGTTAAACGCTATTTTTCATACTGTTCCGTTGAGGCCACCGGGTACATCGGTGACCGACAAGAAGTGTGTTTGGGCCAATGGGGTCATGGTAATCGCGAGTTACGTATGAACTGCTTGATTTTGATGGCAGTTACCGTTTAAGCCAAAATTCGTGTACAATATAACCGGCTTGACTCTAGAGAACACAATGTTCGCATTGGTCTGTGAAAACACGAAGTTGAGTATAAAAACTCAGGAAATTATTGTAGTGAGTAGGTGAAACACAATTTATTATTATAGTTCTATCAAATAAGAACATATAACAATGTTTTGAATTTTTGGCAAAATATAAAATTTGATTTGGTCCGTGCGCAAAATCTAGTGCCGGCATTTGGTGTCCCCTAAGGCGTTTAACGTGTTAAGTAAATTAGTAAACATTTAAGTTTGAGTTTGAGTTTGAGTTAAGCTCGCTGAGCCTTAAAAAGAAAATAATGTTTATAAAGTCCCTGGCTGTTTTTTCTTATACATTTTTTTTAAAATTGGAAGGAAATATTCTCAATAAATATTCATGCTATTGTATAGTGTATATGTTCTAAAATCCATAATTCATCGAATGTTTTTAAAGTGTCGCTCAAAGTTAAAACATAAAAATAATATTGAATTGATGCTCCCTAATCTATATTAAGAAAATTACCTCTAATTCCTTAACTCTAAAGAATGCGTTAAATATTCACTACGATATACGACTGTTTCAATCGAAATTAAATAAAAAAAAAACTTTAAAACTCAAGAAACCAAAAACGCGGTTCTCTCAATATTACAAAACCAGAAAAAACCATATTGTTTGCAAGAAACATACCAAATTTATTTAATATTCGTGTGTAAAATAAGACAGCGTAAAATCCTAAAAGTTAATTAACAACATCTGCCACCATACTCATACAAAAAAAAAGAATTTCCCCAAAATAATATTAAAAACACAAAAACAAAAACTAAGGTGAAACTGTACTACATACTAATGATTACAGACACCAATATCATATTATCTTATATTAAAGGAAAAAGAGCAAAAGGAGGGTAACACAGAAGCAAGGGGGCGCATGGAAATGAGAAAAATCCCTAATAAGCCTAATTTGCGTAGGAAATAAGCACTTAATACATAGATATATATGGTAGATAAACAAAGGCTCTACAGAGCCATCTAAGTCAAAATCCTGACGTTGTCTGCACTATTTGACTGCAAAGTACGTAGTCCAGCATCTGTCGCTTTCACACTTACTAAGCTATAGATTAGGAAACGAAACGCCAATATCAATGCATACATGAGGCATGCATGTCCAAAACGACTTAATCCATTCTAAAGAGTTCATGATCATTTCCATTAAAGTCGATTTCACAAAACGGGGGGACGAAGAATGTCGACAGCCGACCTTATCGTTTAATTCATAACACTGATTAGTATGAAAACCGTAAATATACAACTACATTGAGTAAGAATGCTGAAAAAACCTTGTTAATCAGAGAGACTAAATTGACGGATGGACATGTCAAATGTAAGCTTTTCACGCAACATGTGTTTTAAATCGAGGCTGCATGAAAACTAGTTGTCGCGTTTGTGTGCCTCGTGTGCGAGCGAGAGGACGAAACACGCGACAGATTTTGACATAATCACGTAATACATTTAGACAACCAATTTGTGTTTTGTACCCATTATACTGGTTTAAATAACAACTTTTATATTTATTAGACATGCATACCGAATAACAGTACTGAAATTTATCATTTTACTGAAATTTGAAGATTTGGGTCATATATTAAGAGGCTAGGCATATGACTAAAGTGACTGACTATCCACGAAATATCATTTTTGTCTCTCTGATGAAAAAATACACATGTTAGTTTCGCAATAAATATTAAAAACACATAAAACGTATAAAACATAATTCTGACACCCCCCTTACAAACTACCCGCGTCTTATTTTATTTTTTCTGACCAGTTATTTCGAACAAAAATTTTAAAAACCACTTTTTTCTAAAAATTGAACGTAAAGCAATAATTTACTTGTTTGTTACACTATACATGGTGTTTTCAAAACTGAGATCGTCCGTTAATCACGTGATAGCAATACCCCATAAAGTCACGCGTAATTTGTTAGTGCATAAAATATGACAATTTCCAAGATTTCATTATTTTTATTAATTAAATAAATTAAATCATTACTCAGTTGTTCAAAAAAAGGCGTTATTTTTGTAGTAACTCTTAAAACAAGTGTAGTATTATGATAGCCCCAGCCCCTCGGTATATTTCATGATTTTTTTCATAATAAACGATCTCATATTTGAAACAAATTATTAATTTATATAGTATAATGTCTCACGAAAGTTTTAATAAGTTATTCCAAACTTCATATATGTACAATTACTTCAAACTATACCCCGTAAAACGTGAATTTTGTTTTTTAAAACAATAATTGAAATTGCTCTGCACTATAGCTTTTAGCCCATTCTTTACCCTTTACTTTAAATCAGCCTTAAGCGTATCAAACCCTTTTTACACCTTCCTAAAAAGTGGACTAAAAGTAATGTTTACTTTCATTGTATAATTATTAGAATTATACAATGAAAAAATTATAAACATTTATTTAGGGTTGTGTCAGACATACCATTAAAATTAATTATATCTACATGCGTAAGTTTAAGAAAAAAACATATTAAACATTAGTCGTTTAGTTTACTATGGAAACAGTGTGGAGTAAAAGCTCTTTAAAAGTTCGATGCAAACTTCAAAAATCACGATTAAGATCTCTACAAAGCTATAAATATGTTGCACATCTACGGAAGTTTGCATCGAAACCTTTTCTTCATATTAGTTGAGCAAAGAAAACTGCAACTTAGTCGCATTTTTCTTTCATTCCTCACGTACGGCAAGATTACTAAAATATATCGAAACTAAAAGAAAAAAAAACTCACAAAACAAAGTAATTATAACCTGACCAGGATTATAGAAAGGGGGCAACAATTCTCTTCGATGTTGCACATCGATCAATGCATTAAAACTTTAAAAGAACTGATAATTAAAAAAAAAAAACAGTATTTAAGACTTATTCTCAAGTTCAATGCTGGGATAAATTTCAACTCAGAAGTACATACTGTTCTGTATTTTAAAACCTGAAATTAAAAACTTAAAAATTGGCAACACTTTTTCTACTTTAGTTAGTTTATTTTAGTTCAAAGAGCGCGTTTTCTATGTTCCTAATCAGGTTATAAGGTTTCCGTACTAAAATCGATGGTATCCGTGTTAATATCTATCGTGTGGGTGCCATTCTTTTGAGCGATCATTCGTCCGTTTCGCATTCGCTGTACCGATTAGCATCTTGCTCGCTGCGCCTTCGTTCTCTCCGGGCTGTTTTGAAATATAAGTATGCATTATTAAATAGCGAAAGCTATCGCCCGCGACTCCGCGGAATTAAAAAAAAATATAAATTAGTACCCTATGTGTTCTTCCAGACTATAATCTACGTCTATGCCAAATTTCATCGCGATCCTTTCAGCAGTTTAGGTTACAAACTCTAACAAACATCCATCCATCGCATTTTTAATATTAGTAAGAAGTATGATAATGACACAAGTAATCTAATAACCGGGTAACCGACGTCAGTCACGAAGCTGCAGGAAATACAATACTAATTGTTGCTCGCGACTTCGTCCGCGTGAAGTTAAACAATAATAAAACTCTACGTTACTCAGTGATAACGTAGCTTTTAAATGGTGAAAAACTCTTTGAAATCTGTCCAGTAGTTTTTGAGTTATTGCAATACATACAGGAATCCAAAAATACAAATCTTATATTAGTATAGATAACAATGGCTGAAACTTTCTACTTCCTTTACGTCCAATGGAGAGCTATTTGTACAATAACCATTACCTTCAATATATCAGTGAACATAGAATTAACAAACTAAGCTTAAAACGTAAAAAAAAAAAAATAGAAAAAATGACTCACCTTGAATGTAAAAATCTAGCCGTGTTTGCGTAGAGATCAGGGGGGGACGCATCAAAGATAGCAGAATGCGCGCGCGCAAGTTGCCGGATCTGGTGCCTGAATGCGGCGCGGATGATTGGGGCGTCTCCCTCACTGACTCGGCCAGATACCTCGTTGAAGGTTGCTATTCACATAAACATATACAATATACAAATTTAATACACGATGGTTATTGAGCATGATGTATAGCGTCGCACAGATATGAATTGCTTACAGAATTAAATGAATAAGTATTAAAAACTATGAGGTATTTAGAAGTTGTCTTGATAACTTAGGGTAAGCTCTGACCCCTTTAATGGGGACGTATCATGAGGTGGTGATTTTTAAAGATAATAAAGGAGAGTGAGTTAAAGGGATCCTGTAGGGAGAATTATAATGTAATTGGAAAGCTTGTTAAAATGTGATGTAATGTTCAAATATCCAATTACAGACAAGAAAGCTGATGTAATATAAAACAGATTACCACTAATGAAGCCATCGAGATCTGTCGGTGGACGCGAACGTCTGATGCATCTTCGTTTGCGCGACGGCATTCCGCTAAGGTAAGCATTGCTAAATGGCGGCTGATCGCTGTGCAGGACGGATTGGTCGCTCGAGAGAACTGGCACCCACTCCTCGTCCCAATGCTGAATAATCAGTACCGGCGGGACTTTCTCCTGCATGCAAAAAACACTTATTTAGAAGACGTACTGAAAATTTGTATGACTTACAAACGCCTCAGCTTGCAATACTACAAGTGTTCGGGGAACAGGTTTGTCCGGAAATGTTCATTTAGCAAATAGTTTGGATTATTTGTAAATTTGCTACTGGCGCTTGCTAAAATATTACAAGCTGTAGCTCGCGAATGCGCCTGCATGAATTAAAAAAAAATAAAAAAAATGCGGAATATGTTACTCATTCTCTCACTTCAAAAATTCTTTCAACAAAAAATGCTACGTTATCATTATTGATAACGTAGCATTTTTTGTTGAAAGAATTTTTGAAATCGGCCATACTAAAATACAAATCTTTCCTCTTTACAATACGATGTTTATGTTTTTGGACACCCTGTTAATATTTTAACAATGGTCTACTAAACTACAAAATAATTTACACAATGTATTATGTAGTTTTATTGAATCAAATCCATGGTTTACATATGAATAAATATATTAAAGACATTTCGAGATCTTTGACGAATCGTCTTTTTATGAACGATGAAACCCTCAAGCGCCCAATCTACGCAACTTTGGGACAGAGGTGAATTGGTTAGAATCGTCGTAATTTTGACCAAAGAATCTGTGGTCTTACGTTGTACTAGTCTTTTCGGGACCCTGTATAATCGCACAGCAACCACCCAACAATGAAGTGATCATACACTTAACATTAGGCTTAAGAGCCAATTATATTTTTTTAGTATTTAAACGCTTCAATTACCGCTACTGGTAATATTTTAAAACATATTAAAATCTCCTAGTGACATATTACTTTAAAAAGATTAATAAATTCCAATTTGCCCCAAAGTACTGAAGCGTGAAGACGATACAAAAAGTCTTATAGCGGATTCGTTCAAGCTATAGCTTCACATATAACGTTTATAGCAATATCAAAAAGCTTATTGGGCCAAATAGCATTAAAAATAACAAGTTTCATACTTTATTAGTTAAATTTTTCACACTCATTTAGCACCCTACTACATTTAAAACAATATTAATCTATCAAGACCTTAGAACTAGAAATCAGTATGCAACATATTGGAGGAATCTTGGAATTCTTCCTACGTAGAGTAGGGCTACATTTATCGCAGACCGGGGTTGCGGACATAAGCGAAAGCGTGCCCGTGCCCCGGTCGAAGGCGTTGGAGGAACCGAGGGGTTTAGTGGGTATGCCCCCCATTATGGGGGGAGAATCCCACATAACTACCGCGTCCCCGCTGGACGCGGAGTATGCGTAAGATGCTGTCCACTCGGGTAAAAAAGGGTAATTTTGTTAAATATTTGAACATTAATACCTTCCTACCTAATGTATCTGTTTCACTAAACTTAAATTTCTTGCTTATTTCTAAAACCAAAAGTTGAAACACTTTTGGACTTACGTATTTAATAATTACTTGGCACAACACAGCTTGTTTTGTACACTCCAAAATACAAATTGTGAAATGGCTCCTAAATTAACAATTAGATTACTCAAAAAGCTACAACATTCGAACAAAGCAATCGTTAATAACGTTACACCGTAAACAAGATTCTGAATATAATCCTAGGATTCCTGGACGTCCTGAAAGCGGTAAAAAACAAACAGCCTAAACTAACAAGTTGCAAATTAAACACATCTAAGACTACAAATAACACTACTATGGCTATAAATACTAAAACTGAGGAATACTTACCATAATCTTATTAAATAAATTTGAACAACTTTTAATCACTATTTTTAACAAACATTCGCGCCGCTTTTAAAATTACAGATAAAAAAATTAGCTGTTAAATAAGGTACAGGGTGATGTAATAGCTAACAAGTCAAGATCTAAATATGTTACAACTAGCTTTCGCCCGCGACTCCGTCCGCGTGGAATTTAAAAAAAAACAAAAGTGAGTAGCCTATGTGTTCTTCCAGATTGTCCCCTACATCTATACAAAATTTCATCGAAATCCGTTCAACCGTTTAGGCTACAAACTCTAACAAACATACAAACATCCATCTATCCATTCATCCATCGAAACTTTCGCATTTATAAAATTAAGTATGAAGTATAACACAGGTGAAATCTATCTTTATCTACAAATCTTTTAAAACAAAGTCGCTTTTTGCATCCTCTGTTCTGCTAAGCCACGAAACAGTTTAAATTCCGTTTCGATCATAATCTAGAATTAAGGGGTAATTAGTAGACAAGAATAACTGTGTTACTAAACCCATTAAATTGCCTTTTTGCGTAGGAAATCCAAACCGTTGAGTTATATATGCTACAAATTACTATATTTTACGCACGTTATTTGTGACGTCATTTTTAATATAAACCCTTATTCAAAGAAATTTAATGTAGATTGAAATTGCCTTTTAAAATGTATAATTCTGGCAAATAGTTTAGAAGTCATCATCACAAAACAATAACTGAAAAATACAGCTGTTTTACAAGGTTCTTACTAACTGTAAGGAAGTCATCGGGAAGGACAGATATGATATCATCAACATCCACTTGCCCTTATCCCTTACGGAGGGTTGGCACAGTATGCGCTACTCTTCCATACATCTCTATATCCTCTTTCACACAATCCATCCATACTTTCTTCGGTCTTCCTCTACCTTGTAGCCATCTACATTCATTCTTAACACTTTCTGGTTTATGTCCCCATCGTTTCGTCGCATAACATGTCCATACCACGCTAACCTTTTGCTTTTCAATTTCTCAAATATAAGGACAGACATGACAGAAAGAGATAAACAATATATATAGGAATAAAGAACATTGTTCTTATTGGAAATCGGCCTAATATAGGCCTATAGGATGATAAGGGGGTTGTGCTTTCATCATTTTATTTTTAATTTCTCAATGCACAAAACATAAAACCAAGTTAATTTTTACTCAGATGTCCTTTCGTACTTATTTTTCGCAATAAAACCTGCGCAGATGTGAAGTATTAACATAATTTTGGAAACATTTCATACCTAGTTAAATATTGACAACGGTTGGCTGACGTAAATATTAATCTCTATGTCCCTTTGTCATCTCATACATGAAAAAATGAAGTTTTTTTAACTCGACGCATTTCTTATTTAAAATGTGAACTAAATTTTGTAACAAAACTGAACAAAATTAAAAACTCCCTTCATAAATAACCAACTATTCAAACCGCAGGCAGTTATAATGGTTTTAGTATCTACAAACTTCCTAAATGTCAGTAGGTTAAAAAAAATGTTAGTGCAAGGTTATTGTTAATTCCATTCTAATGTATTGTATATCTTATCTTACCGGTCTGTTCCTTTCGGGTTCTGAAGTACTTTGTGTTGTTTCCATTGGTCGAATCCTGGGATAAAAAATAAATTTTAATGTAAAAAAAAAACTATTAACTAAACATAATAAAGCAAGCGATACACGACTACTACACAGTATGATATTGCAAAATAAAAAAAAATCTTTAACATTCCACACAAAAAAAAATTGAAAAAAAAGCTCTTTATGATTGGATTTTTTTACGTAACATTTACTTTATTTCGACACTATTGAGTGTAGATACTCATGAGACATATTTTTTTACATGGGGTTAGTTAATTTCAGTGTTTATTACAAATCGCCTAAATATCAACACATGTATTCTAATTTTTTTTTAATTATTTACCGGATTATCTACTTTAAAGTTTCGATTATAAAGATTTATGTTTGCAGATCCTTTGTTTTTTTAATAAACATTTTTTATGATATACTCTTCCCCTTTTCGACAAAAGTGGGTTGGACTAGTGAAAAAGAGTTTAAAGCCAGCAAAACACACTTCACGTATCGTGCTCAGCACTAGCGTTCTTCGAAGCGTGACAACGTTATAGTCTAAGATACGAGTGACCCCTTCCTACCCTCATCGATTTTTTCCACAAACCCTAATTATTCTGAAAGTTCACAATTTTTTAATTCAATAGGGTTACTGAACATTTATTCTTTGAAGTGGAAATTTCCAGCCAAAACCACTCATGGAGTTTTTTACAAATTTCATCATCAATCGATAGTAACATAAATAATACCTTAAGTTAAATTTGCCTATCTATTTCCTGGCAAGAGTGAAGGTTGCACACTGTTTAAAACAGGTTAAAATACATGTGAACTTTATTAGAAAAAGTTTTATAAGGATGAGGGTAGGTCAACATCAGTTCCGTATCCGCGACTATGAGCAAAGCAGCTTACTTGCAATGCGAATGTTAAATGATATACTTGCGTACTTCGTTGTTCTCCATCGTCGTACTACTGGTATTGCGTATAAACACACTGTTTTTCGATATTAATGTTGCGGTGATGAATTTATCGTAATGAATCTACCGATGACCGGCTATAGATGATGGGCCCGCGTGACCACTAAGGCCTAGTTACCTCTAACTTAGAATAGGCACGAGCCTTTCGGAAATAATTACGAGCCGACGATAACCCTGTACAGTCAGCTGCATAAATATATATACATACTAGCTTATGGCCGCGACTCCATTCGCGTAAAATTTAAAAAAACAAGACTATCTGTTCTTCCAGACTATCCTCTACATGTACACTAAATTTCATCGAAATCCGTTTAGCCGTTTAGACAACAAACTCTAACAAACATCCATCCGTCCGACTAAACTTTCGCATTTAAAATATTAGTATAAGTATATACATATATACATATTATACGGAACTGTAGACAATTGTATAGACCATAGACATAGATATGCGTATGCGTTCATTAATAGCACGAATAAGTGACCGGAAGTTTACGGGTAGACATAGGCATATTTTGGAAATCTAAAGACTTTAAAGTTTCCAAAGCTTTGTTAATGTATAAATGTTATTGCAGCTGACTGTACCTATATGTTTCGATAAGTAAAATAGATATACATATAGCACGTTGTTTTTGTAAATTTTTCGAAAATGTACGTAACGAAATAAATAAAAAAATAAATCAAATAATAAACGGAACTTTGCCATATGGATATCCATAAGTTCTGCCTTCATCTTTGCGAGAAGTATGTAAGTTTATTATTTATACCTGTTTTGGTGATGAATTTTTAACATCACCTTTATGATATTGATGTTATATTTATTTTATTATGAACCATCACCGACGTAAATTATATCTAAATCTAACCGCCTAAATCTAAAAACGCCTGCACACGTTCACTGCCATAGACTCGACTGGCGTGTTCATTTGTTGTAAAGAAAGTCATCGTAGCATGTAACGTGTTAAATATTTTAAAACGGCAAATGTGCACATTTTATAAAAGCATGGTAAGCAAAGCTGTTAAAGGCAGTATAAAACTGAGGCAAATGATTTGAAACATCCAATGGCCGCCTAAAATGTTTCATTTTATTTATTGACGTCTATCCTTTGACTTTTTTTAACATTAAATAAAAAATATAGCATGACTAGGAGTATAAAAACCAAGTCATGAGGGCGCCTATGGTTTTTAATGTTGAAACTTTCGACATCAATAAGTCGAACGGACTGTCTACCCCTATCCTCACATCAGTAAAGGCTTAAATATATTTTACTCCGCCATCATAAATATAACAACAAGTCAAAATAATCAACACATTTTGTTCTCCAAGTACGACTTAGTAACGATTTTTATTACAATTCTTCTTACTGTGACACTTGTATTGGTACATAATTAACATCTGTTGGCCACCTCTGCCTTTCAAAGAGAATGTGAGGAATATAAGTGCCATTGTAGTTATAAGGCAGGACTTATTTTTTGTTCATGATATTTCGCTTTCAGTTACCATACTAGCCATTGCAGTGAATTGTTAGATATGAGACAAGCGGTGTGACGTTGTGTAAAGCTTCGCTATGGAGTTTTGCTGTTTAGTTGTGCTCTTATGTATTATGTATTATCCTTCTTAAAAAATGTAGCCTAGAAGCGAACGCGACAAGCATTTGCGACCTCATAATGCTGTGGTAATAATGTAACTTATTGTTTACTCTTAGAGAATCCTAGACAGATCAACAGCGTGTGGTGACCTTAATTGCTATCTCCGAAAAGTTGTCCAAAGTGTATGTTCAGTTTTCTTTACTTCTAAAGTTTATTCTTTAAATAAATGAAATAACAATGGAACTATAAAAATCGCGGAACATGATTTCGGCTTAAACGATAGCTGTTAAGGTCCTGAATATCCACAAAGCTCTTCATATCTTTTAAAAATCATCCTGTATATACAATTTTTATATTGATAATGTAAATATCAATAGTTACTGTAATCTATTATTTGAAAACTGCTGCTTAACATTTATGGGGTAAATTGGAACAACCCTAATATAATTGTAAAATTATTAGGACACCTAAAAAATTATTAGGAAACCTAAAACTATACATTTCGTAAAACTTTCAATAGTGAATGCCAAATTTCATATGCACGGATAACAAGGCTCTTGCTATTGGCTGAATAAATGAAGTAACCATGGCAACCACGATTCTTCGCTTCTATTGCCTTGTAGTTTTTATTCCTTACCCGCGTGACATTTTTTTTTAAATCTTCTAAATTAAATCGTGAAAACATTTGGCCTTTCGATTGTGGTAAGTTTAGGGAGTTTTTAGGAGTCGACATCCTACATAACAAAGAAGTTTGTGTACGCTTTATTATATTAGTATAGATAAAAATATACTTACCGGGACCGGCGGTGGCGGTGGCGTCCGGAGTGGCTAGGACCTGCCCGTTCTTGTACTGGAGGGGTTGGTTCTGGAGGAACCGCTTCAGAAACTGTTGAGCTAACAATATTCGCTTCTTGGGCCGTATCACGTCTTTGGGTACCAACGTTTATGTCAATCTCATTAATGTTGGAAGCAACATTATCAGAGTTCGCTGATAGGAAGTCTTCGTCATCGTTCTCTTGTTTAATTTCTTGGTAGCAGTCCTGTAAGTTGCTATAACTGCCTGTGGGACTCTCCTCTGTAGGGGTCGTTTGAGTTTCTATTTCGCGAGACGTACTCGCGCTCGTACCCACGGAAGTTGTCAATGGCACCTGGATCCTGGCCATATAATCTGCCATAGCGTTTATGAAGCTATCCGATATAGGTACAACGTTATTCAACTCTTCTTCGGTAATCATGAAATGAGAACAGGGTATTTGGATGTTAGCATCTAAATCGGACGCGGTCAGACGCTCTAACAACATAGCTGGTGTCATAGGCCTGATTGCCGGTCTAGCGGATGGGATAGCCCTCGGGGTGAAAGA
>NW_013527660.1:152938-157521 GCF_000836215.1 Papilio polytes | reverse complement strand
GCCTCTTGAGTCTGTGCCGATGTCCCGAGGGTTGGCGACTGCGGTCTGTTTGAAAAGGGCTCCGGGGTCGGCGACAATGGGGCCAGGGAGTCTGCGCTGCCCGTTAATAGGATCTCCGGTGTCTGTGGTGGTGTTGGCGAATCTGGTCTGTATATTGACAATTTCTCCGGTGTTTGTGTTAGTGACATGGAGTATGGCGATTCTGTTGGTTTAAAATACGGGCCCTGTGTCTGTGGCATGTGATACGGCGACCTGTCCATTGGTCCGGGGTTCATTGTGTCCGGTAAAGGTGACATCGGTTCCAGTGAGTCAAAAGATTCAGGCATTGCCGAGTACATTTCGTACGGTTGCATCATTCTCTGTTCTAGGGGACCTAAGATCGGCGGTTCCAGAGTTGAAGTTGATGGTCCCTGAGCGTAAAGCGATGGAAGGGGCTCTGGCACATCTTCATTAAGACTTCTTATGCGTTGCGCCTGATGGAAAATAGTATAACAAAATTCTATAGCGGTAGTAGTAACTACGGTAAGACACCGAACATAATCAAGACGAAACATCTATTTTGAAATTCTAACTATTGGTTTTTCAAATTCTATCTATTACAATTACCAAACAGATTTTCTTGTATTTCATTAAAATAGCTACCTAGTCTGCACATTAATCGATTTGACAAATTTCTAATTCGAAAAATTACAAAAATGAGTCTTAAGTAATAGAAAAAAAACATACAGACGAATAGACTACCTCATTCTTTTGGGAAGTCGGTCAGAAAATGTTAAAAGGACACAGACGGAATCTATATAATTTACTTACCACGGTGTACTCCGACAATAGGTGTAGATGCATACGCAAGTTGTGGAAAGAGGCGTATGCATGAGTCACGTTAATACGATGGAATATCTCTTGAGCAAGAGTGTTGATGTACAACGACGTGTCTTCATCCAATCCTTCAGTCAGCTGATTCTAAAATTACACAATTCATAAAAAAACAATCGTTTATACTGCTTACTATACACCCTTAGGGTGACTAGGCCGTAATCAACAAACCACTACAACAAACTATCGCACAACTGTCGTGCGATAGTTTAGTCAAAAGTGCCCACTCCAACCCTTGTATAGGTTTACTTTTTTGTTATGAGATGGGGGCAAACACAGAGGCGATCAACGACGGCCATGGACATCCGCAACACCAGAGGAAATACAGATGCGTTGCCGGCCTTTGAGGAAATTGTAGACTCGCTTCTTGAAGGACCCTAAATCGTTTTGGTTCGAAAATACCAATTACTTACCACAAAGTGTCTGTGAATTAATTCCATGCCACGTTCGCTGTTAGTACAGCATAAGATAAGGGCGAGCAAATCGCGATGCAACGTTCCAATCGTCGAATAGTACCGCGTCTGGAACATATCCGAGCCAGTAGGACCAGTTACCAGTGTCAACACTCGCGGCATCCTGCTGTTGAAGAAGTTGGTAAAAGTCTGGAATAAGTCGACATCCGGCCGGACATAGCAGCGG
The DNA here is from genome assembly GCF_000836215.1 of Papilio polytes. Lineage (NCBI taxonomy): Eukaryota > Metazoa > Arthropoda > Insecta > Lepidoptera > Papilionidae > Papilio > Papilio polytes. The sequence continues at coordinate 156,009 of NW_013527660.1, read as the reverse complement.
ATATGATTGTTGGAGTTCTGGAAAAAAAAAACAAAATTAAAAATCACAAATATTTATACTAATATTATATAGAAAAAAAATTATATATTTGTTTATACTGAAATATCTCTCTCTCTCTCTCTCTGTCTCCCTGTCTTACTCTCTCTATATCTCTCTCTCTCTCTCCCCCCCCCCTCTCTCTCTCCCTCTCTCTCCCTCTCTGAGAAGTCAATAACTCAAGAACTGAGATTTCAAAAGGTCTTTCACCATTATAAATACATTATCTTAGTAACATAAGCTATATTTTCAAATTTCACGTGAATGCAATTGCAAGCTAGCGTTCAGAAATATTAACCTTCGGAGAAATTAAATTTAAGTTGTCTGGTTCAATGATTACTAATTAGTGAAATGTGTCTTCTACCATAATTACCAATCTTCCCCTAGTTATGATTGACGTTTTCACTGCTTAAACACAACATGTACAGTTATGGAATCTGACTGTGTTCCATTTTAAAAGCTATAAAAAAGTAGTTCGAACATTTACAAGACGCGGAATTAAAACCAACAAAAAAAACTCGCGCCACTTTTTGTTTAATCGAAAGTTTAAACATTTTAAAAGCGTTTAGACATTATTAAAAACTGGACTAAAAAAAAATCTCATTAAAAGATTAGCGATACGGTTAATTTTTTCATTATAATGCTATCGTTTGCGCAACTCACTATGTAATTGTTTATTTTTAGCAGAGTACGTAAGTTAAACACCGCGGATTTCCTCGACTGTAAATTTACAAGGGATTAACTTACCATATCCATCAGGCTTGAAATGAATCCACTATTTCTTCTCAAGATATAATCAGTTACTGCTTCGAATGGGTCCAAAGAAGCCTCAACTCGCGCACCTATCATAAGATCTTGTGCATACGATTGGAGATGTCTACGCACATCATTAAATTCCCTTGGAACTAAATATGGCTCGTTGAAATTGGGATGCAGAGATCCTGGCATGAAGCAGTGTCTTGCCTGAAAAATTTCAAATTATTTAAAAAATATACTCAACTATATTTACGAGCTGTCGCCCGCAAACTTCGTTACCGCTGATTTAAAAAAAGTCATCTATCATATTCCCGCGAGCATCTACCTTCTGCCAGCTATCTATCAAAGTCCCGTCCAAATCTGTCCACCCGCCCCAGAGATCCGGTCACTATTTTGAGAGCGCGGAATCAAAAAAAAAAGCCTATGTGTATATATGTGGGTCTATATCAGCTACCCTTAGTGAAAATTTCGGTCGAAATTGGCCCAGACGTTTCGGAGGCTACCCGAAACAAACGCGGCTTACGGACAGACAGACAGACAGACAGACAAAAAAATGTAATGTATGTAACAACCATGTAATGACTCAAAATACTGAATTGATTTGAAAAATTTATTTCCTTTTGAAAGATAATCAAAGTCGGGATCAAAAGCTAGTACTGCCTTATTTTAAATCACACTAATATTATAAATACATCTTATTTTATCTTTTTGCATATAACAGATATAAATAAGCTACTACAAGATTTGCGCAAGATTTTTTCTTATAGTTGTAATACTTTTAAGTTATAAATACAAATGCTACATTAGGAGAAAGTTATTCAAGTTACAAAAATACTTACCACAACCACTAAGTACGCATTGAGGTGTGCCAAACGAGACGATCTACCCTCCAAGATGTTGTCCATAATTATTAGCTGCGTCTATAAATATCGAAATATTAGAATTGCGATGAAACATGTATTTAAAAAAATATTTTCACAGAAAATTACTTAGCTATACTCTCCTAGTATTCATCAAATCTAATTTCTTAACATTCTAAGAAAAAACATCAAATTCATTTTTACTCTTAATATTTGGGTAACGCATTTAAGTATAATATTGCTGTGAATAATCAATTTTCGCTATTTATCTAGGAATAATTGGTTAAATACTTAGAGAACTGTAATTATTATAAAAATAGAGATGGTTGTGAGAACATTGTTTGAACGATATGTGCTTTATATATCGATATCCCGTCTGAGAAGTATTGTAAGTGTATTCCTTGACTCCGACTTCACCTATTACCACCCACACATTATCCGATATCAGAATTACCAAGTAACGGTAATTATTATTATTATTAGTAATTACTTACGTAGTAATGGTAGAATAACCAAGTAAATGTAATGGTAATAATAGTATTACTATTACTTGGTAATTAATGGTCATGGTAATAATAGAATTACCATTACTTGGTAATTCTACCATTACCGTGCCATTATTGCCGTGTTTTACCATTATCGTGCATCTCAAGCAAATATATATAAATAACTTACATTAGTGAGGCGACATCCGCGACGTTCAAGATGTCTGATATTCTGCGACGCCAAATGGTCTACACGCAATCGCACCATTATTTCGAACTGTTCTTGTGTATTGCTACAAAAAAACAACCTTTCCATAAACTATTACCAAAAGTATTACCAACACAAATTTTAAATTTTTTAGTTATTTTAACACTTAAATGCGTTGTATAAATCTAACATTCAACTAAACATACATTTTCCTAGATTTTTTTATTTATTTTTTTTGCGACATGTTTTTTCTTAAGGTTTGGAAAAACAATGCATTTAAGTGTTAAATTGAAACGTTGTAAAAAATGTATTGTGCAGTATATTAATTGTAACATAGTAATAAGTAGTATATAATAATAGTATATAATAATAGTATATAATAATATTTACGTGCTAAGATAGTTCCGCGAGAAAACGCTCTCACAGGGCAGGAAGCGATCATAGGATGAATTAGGGCCGGAAGCAAGTGCCGTCTCAAGAGCACGGCGCAACCCTTCTGTGAAAAAATATATACAATTACTAGCTGTAGCTCACGACTTCGCTCGCGGGAAATTAAATAGGGAATATTAAAAATATAGCCTATTTCACTTAGTGATAACAGAGCTTTTTAATGGTGTAGGAATTTTTGAAAACACAAATCTCTCCTCTTTATGATATTAGTAAATATAATGATTATTAGTAACAAGATACTTACCATTTGCAAATTGCTGGCCCTGCCGTGCGTTT
>NW_013527660.1:23790-151384 GCF_000836215.1 Papilio polytes | reverse complement strand
ATCCGGTCGGGTGATAAAAGTGAGTAGCCTATGTGTTCTTCCAGACAATCCTCTACGTCTATGCCAAATTTCATCGAGATCCGTTCATCCGTTTAGGCGACAAACTCTAACAAACATCCATCCATCTAAACTTTCGCATTTTCAATATTAGTAAGATACAATACCTTGGTTCCTCGCTTGGAGTGCCGCTACCGCTGAAGCCTGCAGTTCCTCCATTACCTCATCACTGTCAGCTGGGATGTACACCGGACCAAGGTTGGAACGTTCCGGTTGCACCAAGTTGATCACCGTCTGCAAAATACACCAGTCATTCCAGTGCCAATTGTCCAAAGCAAAATACAACTAACAAGTATGAATACAGTAATAGTTGCTTGGTTATCTCATCAAATTTATATCACAGTTTTGTTTTTTAAAATATCTAAAATACTAGATTTGCTGAAATGACAAAAACTAAGGTACAAAAGTTGACAAGAGTTTCTGAAAATTAAAATTACAATCTATACTATTATAATAAAGCGTAAACACACACTTCTTTATTGCCTAAGATGTCAGCAATTACAGCATGTTTTTGAATAATTCTTTTTTTAATAAAAAGCCCTACACTTAACATCACGCTTTATATTTTAGGCTTAGGCTATATATTTTCAAGCCAATAAACTTAGTGGGTAAATTTTGGATAAAAACCCTAATGTGGGAAAGAGACCATAAGTTGCTGCCAACATCAAGGAAGCAAAATTGCCATGCTTTGCATTCATGTCATGTCTGTCGTTTTGACATTTGCAATTGAATTTGACAAATGTAATCAATTAAACAATTTTCATAATTTTATACGAATGAAGTCGCATGGGAACAGCTAGTAGTCAATAAAATTTAAAAACTTGTTGAAATGTCCACTAATATTTAAAAATTGAAATTTTAAGACAAATAAAATGAAAAATGAATGATTTTATTACGATGTATTACTTACGTGAATTGGTAATCCTTGGGACACAGTTGGTGAAGTGGTTTGTGACTCCGAGGTGAGGTGTGGCTCCGGGGAGGCAAAGTGGAAGGTGATATCACTTATCAGGTGAAAAGCGTGACCGAAGCTGTGCATTATAGAGCGGGTAAGCTCTATCCCACGCCTCTGGAATGCCCTCTCCTCATTGGTGGGATTCGGGGGCTGGACAAATACAAGTCACTGTTCAAACTTTAGCACTTAAAAGTCTGTTTTTATAAAATGAAAGATCTGTTGACCGCAAACTTTAGCGTGGAATTAAAAAAATGACCGTCTACTTCATTCCAGGATGGTCTGGTCGCCATTTTGACAGTGCGGAGTTAAAAAAAAATATGCCCTATAATTTGCCCGTCTAAATCAGCTACCCTCCAGTAAAAGTCCCATCGAAATCGGCCCAGCCGTTTTGGAGATTGTCAGGAAAAAACGCGGCTTGCGAACAGTCAGACAGACAGACAAACAGACAAAAAAATTGCGATTTTCAATACCAGCAACGCAATCTGGAATTTTTCTTTTGATATTACAGACACTACAATTTTATTACATGTATAGATAGATAAATAAAGAAATAAAATCAGATTAACAAATATACAAGTGTACATTACTGTTTACTAATGGGGAGACATTGTAAAAAAATCAAAGATATTTTTATATTTTCCTTCCAACGTGTTGCCGAGAACCTCCAAGGCAGATTCAATTCTTTCACTATTAAAAAGCTTCCATAACTGTGAGTTACAAAGTTGTTTTTATTGTTTTTTAATTTCACGCAAGCAAAGTCGCGAACAACATTAAGTTGTTAATATTACGGAAAACTTGTCAAAATTCAAACGCTCAAATGACACCTAAAGCCCTTGCTCTTGAAGAATTGAGTAACCATGGCAACCTAGCTATTTCCTACCATATGAATGAAGTTTTTGTACCCTTCTTAAAAATGCAAAATAAACCGAGTATAAAACAGACTAATATAAAACAGCGCCATCTGTCAATGGCTGCGTTTTAAACGAGTTGAATTCGTATTTTTAACATATCTATAGAATTTAACGTATCACAGCCACTTTTGATGTTTTGTCTCAATATAATATACCCTATGACCTTGAGATCACCCCTTTCAAACTACCCTCTTTATCGATAACAATTACAATAAATATGCAAATAAGTAAACTGGCCTACAGCTGCCCTTTATTACATTGCACTTTCCCATTTATATAAATTTTCATTTGTATGTACTGTGGCAAAATAAAGTAAATTAGGTTAAGGTAAACAAAAATATACAATTTTTTTTCAGTACTTACAGGATAGTTGTCGGCAGCCATCAGAAGATCGATGTACTTGGAGCGGTGCTTGGCGAATAAAAAGTGGAGTAATTCCAGTTCCTCCATCAGAACAGCCAGCTCCCTCGGGGTGGCAGCTACGGGTTGCGTCCCGTGTCGCGGCCTATTTACAAAAAAAATTCTTCACATTTTTTGTACCTTTCAATGAGACTTGTTACACACAAGTCGATATTAGTTAATTTATAAAAAAGCATTTTTATAGATAAACTTACCCATAGGCGAAATTGTCCGCTCTCTCCACCACCCCTTCTATGTCTTCGACGTGCCGTTGATAAGCCGGCGAAGCCTACACAAAACACTCACTAAATACAGTACATACAAAAAAAATGACCAGTTTAGACTTGTACAGATGACGCAATGAATAAAAATACGTTAGTGAGGAAAAAGTTTAAAGAACAAAATTTAGTTATCAAGCCTCATCTATCATCTATTACAGGCAACATGATGAAGTAATAAATTATAACTGTTTATTACGCTTTTCTAATATCTTAACAGACCAGTTATAGCTACGCATTGATTCCCGTAAGTTAAAAACCGACTGATAATCATGTAAATATGTGTTTCTGATATCAAAGTATTCATTGGCTTCAGAAACAATCCAAATGTTAAATCACCTCGAGCATATAGCTGGGTATCGGTTCCATCGCAACTATAGCTTCGTGGAGTTCTTCCTCTCGTCTTTGATCATCTCGACTGCTCATTCTGGCACCAGAGGTAGACGGTCTTGGCTCTAGAGGATTTCCGACGCGCTACAAATTAAAAGTAATGTTATTTCAATATTTTAAACTATATGACAAACTGTCGTCCAAAAACTTCTTTTTTTATATTATGAAGGTGGCAAACGAGCGGCCACCTTAATCCGCCGAAATAGTGAAGCGACTGCTGCCCATAGACATCCGCAATTGCAAATGCGTTGCCTACCCTTAATTGACGGAAGAGGAGACGCACATAAACAGGATATTTCCCCTAACTGTGCGTCTCCACTGTCAAAGCCATGTGTGTGATTCCCCAAAACAAAAGCGTAAAAAACGCTTAAGGACAGACAGACACACAGACAAAAAAATTTTAATACCGATCTTCGCTAATTCTCGATACAACATAGATACTCCAATTTTATTAAGTGTAGTGACATATAGACATTAATACCATTTCACAGCAGGTTTTCCGCAAAACCACTATCTAAAACAGTTTCTATCTCAACCAAGGAGTTAAAATTATTTCTAACGAGCTGTCGCCCGCAAACTTTGTTTGCGCTGAATATACCCGTGTGCATCTACTTTTTAACAGCTACCTTCCAATGAAAGTTCCGTCCAAATTGGTCCACCCGTTTCGGAGATTACCCGGAATAAACGCGGACAGACAGACAGACAGACAGACAAAACATTTTAAATGCGATTTTCGTTATTGGAATTTCTTTTTGGTATAACAGACACTCCATTTTCATTATGTGTAGAGATAGATATAGATATAGATAGATAGAAGAATTGTAAAGATAATTAAAATAGAAAAAAAAGAAATTTTAGACACCGCTGTTTTTTTAATTGACACTTTAAAGTTATTTAATCCTGGTAGCATCGTTTACTTGTGGGAAACACAGAAGAAATTGTTTTCATTGTCATACGGTGGTCGCCGTATTTTTTAATCCGATGACGGCGCCTCTATTCAACCTAGTCGGGTATTCGGACAAAGCTGGAGCCATTTTCGCCAGTATACATGTGAAGTTGATACTCTCACCACACCACAAAAAAATGGTTTGAGTTAAAATGGGTAGCTTCATAAGAAATAATAATAATAACATAGGAATGTTTACGACAGTGGAAACGAATTCTCGTCAAGGCAAGTGACAATGTCAATCAAAGCATGACAGCTAATGTCGTTTTTTGACCGACAGCTTCTAAAGAAAATATATGGCAGCAGCACTTTTAATATACAGCCAGAATTAAAAACGTCTCTTTCGAATTTATTTATTACGAGCTGTTGCCCGGAACTTCGTCCGCGTGGTATGAGAAAACTTACGAACTATATGAATTACAAAAAACTACGAATCCTTCGGGAACCGGACATATCTCGGGCATGAAGCTTATCCCATGTGTACTCCAGACTTTGTTTTATATCTGTGCCAAATTTCAATAAGATATGTTGGACCGTTGCAGAATGATCGAGTAAAAACTAAATTAATGAATCCCACGGGAACCGTAACTATTCCCGGGATAAAAAGTAGCCTATGTGTTCTTCCCGACTATGCTCTAAACCTGTGCCAAATTTCATGGAGATCCGTTCAGCCGTTTAGGCTACAAACGCTAACAAACATCTATCCATCCATCTATCTAAACTTTCGCATTCATAATATTAGTAAGATATGTATAAATAAATTATTACTAGCGGTCCAATGTTTTTTTTTAAACGGTATTTCTTTGTTTTAACAAAATGACTACCGTAATGTATTAAATACATTTCAAAAATCAAATAAAAATAGAATGGCGGTTCAGAAAAAAATTAAAAAAATCTCTTGTTTCTATTTTCGTTCTTCAGCTTTCCATGGTTTCCGAGTAGTTGAATTTAGAAAAAGGCCCACTTTTGTACAATTTCTTCTTAGACAATGGTATCATAAAATTATAACTCTATTGCAAAAATTCTCTTACCCTTCCTACTAAGTGGTATCTTAATAGCATCAGCGACATTCGTATTTCCTCGATAATTCGCCGAAGACTCTGCAGGCGGGCCATAGTTGGTGATATGTTTAGGGATTCCTGTCATTAACACCATAAATTAATACATGTTTTTTTACTTCTAGTGACTACATCGCAATACAAAAATATAGGCCTACAAGGATATCTGACTCGGTGAGCAAACCTCAAAATAAATTTAATACCTCACTCATCAATGTCATGTATTTTTATATTACTTCATTTTCCATGCCCATGTAGATGTTACATCTTTTCTTACAGAAGTAAATACATGCATCTCATCTATCACCGAGCCTGATGTCCTTGTTGAGCCTTGTTTGACTATATGATATAATCACCGATAAAACATTACCTATAAATTACATTTTAAATGTTAGGTTAGGGATCATTATTTAAAATTCTCATATGAAATATACGCTAAATGAGCCTTATAAACGACTAATGACAATTAGACTAACAGACTATACTGTAAATTATTAAAAACTAGCTTTCGCCCGCGACTCCTTCCGCGAAAAATTAAAAAGTAAGTTGCCTATGTGTCTACCAAACTATACTCTACATCTATGTCGAATTTCATCAAGATTCGCTCAGCAGTTTAAACTACAAACTCTAACAAACATCCATCCATCTAAAATTTCGCATTTACAATATTAGCATGAGGTATATTTACCCTTAACCCGCGGTCGTCTTGGCGAGGGCCCTGACCGTCTGCACTTTGGGACCCAGAAGATAAATACATTTCGATTGGTTCAATGGGTTCGGCGTAGTGCCTAAACTGCCTTGACCCCGGTTCCGGTGGCGCCCTCGGGACCAAATGCAGCACAGATTGCTCGAACCCTACAGCTGACATTTCATAATGTTATAAGAAATGTGTGATAACTAAGAATTGTATACTATTCCTAGGGAAGTATACAATTCGGAAGCTGTTTTGGAAATGGGTAAAATGGTGTTTGAAATAATTTTTAATACACATGAATTCTATGTTAATTATACATATTGTTAATCGGTATTCCGGACTAAAATTAGGCCTCCGCAACACTCCGCAGACGCGAGATTGTTTCCACATTACTCCTGTCTTGTGTGGTCGTGGTATTGCACCGGGCGAGCCCGACCATTCGTGCGAAGACGTTAAAGCGACGTTAAAGTATAATTTTATAGTGCTTATTATAAACCTCTTGGGTAAGGCAGCTTGGTGTATAACTGTTTTTTTTTTATTGTTGGCATTGTGTTTTTCAATATAAGACAAAATTAGTGTTGCGGAGTTTTTGACGGATTTATTATACTAACTGTTCCCGTGCGAATTCATCCGCATGAAACTATAAAACCTTAATTCATTGTTTAAACTTTCAAATGCAAATATCAAACTTCTAATGACAACGAAGGCCTCTGCCATTGGCTAACAATTACTGGTACCATGGCAATCTTGCTTCTTTTCTGCTAATGGCTTGTAGTTTTGGTTCCTTTCCCGCATGGAATTAATTTCTAATTTATACAATAATTATAAAGCTTGTAAAAATAAGGCTTTTTATTTAAAAAAAAAAGAATTATTTTACAATATATTGTGATTGCTGTCATGCTACATACAAGGAAATGTGTGTTTACACTTTATTACATTAGTTACTAGCTTTCGCCCGCGACTCCGTTTGCGTGGAATTTAAAAAACAAAAGAGAGAATAGAGCCTATGTATTCTTCCAGATTATCCTCTAAATCTATAACAAATTTCATCGAAATATGTTCAGCCGTTTAGGCTACAAACTCGTAAGAAACATCCATCCATCCATCCATCTAATATTTCGCATTTATAATATCAGTATGAAGTATAAAGTATGATATGTTTGCATGTTTCTGTCTACTTTGATTTTATAAAAACTTCCATCAGTCTTGTAGAATGAATTAATTTGAAGGTGTTATTAGTTTGTCATTCCTCAGTAGTGTCATAATATTCAAGTAGTATTGTTCATTTTTTATTTAATGATCAAATGGTTGCAATTATTATTATTCTTCATACATACTATATTCCCGCAACAACCGATCATCCTGTAGTACTTTCCCACAGAAGATAAGGCGCTGGGCATCGATGTTTATGCCCATTTCCTCAAGAATAAGGATTTTAAATTCTTCGACGGTGATCTGCGAACAAATGTTTAAGACCTTAGTCATTGTGTACCATATGTACAACTGCATGACGAAAATAAATGATATTTCATTTTATTCTTTTAGCACCATACATGCAGAACATGTTACAAGAATGTTAGTTATGAGTGTGGTAGGGTATACCGGTAGAGGTAGACCTAGAAAGAGATGGATGGATTGCGTGGAAGGTGACATGATCAAAAAGCGAGTGATGCCTGAGATGACGTATGATAGAGTTATTTGGAGGACAAAAACTTGTCAATATTATATTCTGGTTATCTTAAAAAAGGAGAAACTTTTAAAAAAAGGAAAACCACGTACATATTTCCAAGTACAACATAGACATAACAGTTTCAAGAAGAAACTTTTCTGTCTTTTTAATTAATTCTTATAATATTTTTGTAAATATTTAGTTAATTATTTTATTTCAATAACAAAAAAGTTGTAATTGAAATTAATAATTTCGAAAATTCAGATATCCAAACTGGACTGAAGTGAAAAATATGATTGTTTTATTAATTAGTCTATTCTTATTAGTCTAAGAAATTTATGCCTTGACATGTGGTTCTTGATAATCTATTGCGTGATAGTGCAAGCTACACGAAATGGCGGTCGTTACGCTAGCGTCTCTTGTTCCGGTATAAAATCAATAAAGCTGTAGGGCGTAGTTCACATTTATTGGTTATCGGTGCTCCCAGGTACGAACGCGCGCATGCGCCGTATGCATTGCGCAGACCATTGCGTACGTGTGCGCGGAGATACAACGTAGACATAGGTAACTCAATTGAAATCGATGATATGCAAATAAGCTCACAGTTCATATATGTCAGAACAATGAATCTCATTTTTTACTTGCATAGGCATGATTTGCGTTTCGAGCTCAGTCACAACTGATGGCGACTCGGTACGCATAGTACATCATATTCAACCATGAGATGGCAATTTTTGTTGTTGAGCCCTAACTCAACAGTTCAGATCTGTGTGAACTGATTCTGCACTTTTGAGCTGGTTCAGAGCTGATTCACAAATGTCTACTATAAATGGGTAGAACATTACTTGGAAATGACAGCTTTTGCTTCATTCATTATTAAATTGCAAATAAAAATGTGATTTTTTTCTCTATCAAAGACTATCCATTTTTGAGTAGTAAAAGAAATCATCTTTTTAAGATTTCTATAATTACTTGAATTCCATAGGATTCATGAAGTAATTATTATGAATAACTAAATCATTAAATCATAGGATCATCGCTAACTTTATGAAGCGCTACGGCCATAACTGTAATCAGTTATTGTGACAAATCTTAAAAAAATAATGCTTCTTCTTGTAACATCCACATAAATAGATACCAGTTCATCTCTTCTATCAGACATATTGATAACCAAGTAGTTTGATTTTTGAAAAGAATCAGATTTCAAGAATTTTAAAAAGGCGCCCAAAAGTGAAAAGAAAATGACAATTTTCAATAGCTCGATGACTGTATCTAAAAGGCCAGCCATGAGTCTGTATTATTTTGTGGTACAGCTTAACAAGAAAGCAACTTTTTATATTACGGATAAATCTGGAACTAGTGGTAATAGTTGTAGGTACTATGTTTTCATAACCCCATGGCTAGCGCATATATTGCATTAGGACAGGTTATGGATTATTCCGACATTTTAGGTGCTGGCAATCTCTGGGAGAGGTCTCCGCAAGCTAAGATACCTAACCCTATAGCTAGGTATTGCTGGCAGTATTGTATGTTTGATGCTGTTTCTTCTTCCTCCAAGCACACTCTGTATAGAGGACTGTCTATAATACCTAAGTTGTTTTGGTGTTTTTTTTATAACATAAGGTGGCAAATGAGCCAGCAGCCACCTGAATCCGCGAAAATTTGTTGTTACGACCATGGTCGGTTACTATTGCAACAACTAATCAAAGTTGTGGCTTACTTAGTTTAAGTAACCTACTTGAGATTTGACCAATTTTGTTATAATTGTTTTTGTAAGGAGCCACCCCATTTTGATTTAGCTTTTATATCATTATAGCAATTTGATCTGTAATAAATAGGTTGATGATGGTTTTTTGTCAATGAAATATAATGTAAATTTGCCTTTTGAACTATTGACTGTCTAATTGTTGATAGGGTGTGGTCATCACATTAAATAAAGGAAGACCCATGAATAGTAAAGAATAAAATATATGACCTATGAAGAAATCCTTGTAATGACTTTAAAAAAGAGTAGGTTCTCAATTCGTTTCTATGTTTTTATTTGTAGATGGTAGTTCTTAAAGGTACCACCCTTGTTAAATTGTGTCCTACGGCGCATGTGCTTTAGTCCCGGCCATTATCGATTGGGGACTTAAATACATTGGCGACTTCGAAAGGTCGCATGCGCCATGCGCGGATCGATATGTCTCGAAGATGGCAATCACGAATATTGTAAATGCGAAAATTTTCATGTATGGGTGGATGTATGGGCTCCGGAATACCACAATAAAATAACATGCGTAACAAATCGCGCCTAATACGTGTAACCTTTGTAAGAATAACAAAAACTAAAATGGAAATGTAACATAATAAAAATGAGACAAGTAAACTTCATTATGACAAAGAAAGCAGTACACGCCCAAATGTTTTTCAAGATTTATATTATATTATTGGCAACAATTTGGGTTCTATTGTTAATCTTACGAAAATCAATAAAAAAAAACATAAATATGTATGTATTTATAACATAAAATTTCTTACCTCATCGCTAACTTCGAAATCATGGTTTTCAGCTTCTAAAGTCCTCACTTGAATCTTCAGTTTTTTACCAGGGCTCATCTTTAACAAAGTAAAACACTTATCACAAACTAAACTGCTTAAAAACACTTGACAAATAACTTAATTATCTATAATTAGGTTTTTAAAAACATCATCTTACTAAACTATGAAAAAATAACTAAGATATATCATTTAAGTTTAATGTAATTTATGTACCATCTATCACCGACGGCAGCTCCCTTGGTAAAGGAGGATTGCGAGTGAGCGAACCGGGTCGGGGTCGGGAGCAGTCGGGAGGAGGGGTGCAGCGAAACAGGGTTAGATTCAGGGCCTTAAAAAACGTTTGTATAGGTGTACAAGGAACTTGTGGCATCTTTTTGACATTGACAAGTCTACCTAGGGTTACCAGCACGGGAATATTTACACATTTAAGGGGAATTCTTCCCTTTTGAATACAAAATCGTATTTGTTATATTTCTAGGAACACAATGATTTACTTATTACTTAAGTAAATATATATGTTTAATTAAAATCCTTGTTGTTTTACCGCCATGAAGGCGATGGTTCTAGTTGCATAAAACATATTACAAGTATGGGTTATAAGGTAGGGGCTCACTACACTAGTCCACATCATAAACATGCCAAAAGATCCTCGTGGAATTATAACATACTTATTCCAACCCTGGAAATCAATAATGTCAGGAGATTGGAAATTAAAGCGTCACTTCCGGTATCCTTTTTTTTAATGTATGGCCTAGATACAAGATATTTAAGCCATCCAATTTTTCTATCATCTTAGATCAAAAGCTAATGCTATTTTAAAATTATTCCCACCATAATAATACACGAATTTTACGATCAAAAAAATTAATCTCAGATTACTGCTAATAGCAAACCTTTTGACGGTGTGCCCCGATCAATACAGGGACAAGCCATGGACGAGGACTTTGATATTGTGTCGTTATTGACTGTAATGTACTTATATGGATGGACTACAAATATTATGCAAACAACATAGTGTTGTCTGTATTGTATTTTTCTTTACAATACACATTTCTTGGTCAGAAATATGACGATTTAACCCAATCACCTCCGTCCCGTCGCGTAATTAAGTACCTATACTAGAGGAATACAAAGATTTGATGCATACTGGAATCATGGGTTTTGTTAATATACAACTCTTTGTATAACATATTTGGTACAACACAAATAAGAGGCTCGAAAAGACGAATTTCAAAACTATATTCAAACATAGTTTTGTCCTTACAAACTCTATTTGGATAAAAAATCTAACAAGATTTTTAGCTACGTCAACAGGTGGGACCCAGGAGAAACATCCAAAAACCCAAAAGTACGTGTCGCAGATTGCCATCTGCGCGTAAATTATACTTAAGTGACGAAGAAACGAACTGCCAATACCTACTTTACTAAGCTTTGTTTCTGTTGTTTTTTGAATCCTTAAAAATCTATTTTATATTACACAGTGAGAACTAACAGTTAAATGTAAAACTTAATAACAAGTTTTAAATGGTAGTCTAAATTATTAGCTATTGCACAAATGCTGATTTGACCGATGCAATGCCACGGTCACAGAGTATAAGCAGAGGCCTGATATGTGTGCTGGAAACCTATGTAGTAGCTAAGCCCTCTTACCTTTCTTTTTATAAGAGCAGCGAGATATAGTAGGTGAGAGGATCTTTGGGAAAGGGAAATATTCATGTTCATGTTGAAAGAATAACTAGATTTTTTGCAGACCAATAAACTTTAAATTGTAATCTTTTATTATGACAGAATTAATTAGTAATTAAAAATACAAGAAGACAATACTTTCTCATAACTAACATCAATTTCAAGTTTAATAAATGACTAGTATGGAATGGCTTGATTTTTTTAATCATATTTCAATCGATTTAAATAAGTACCGTGGATTTCTACATATTTCTACGCCATCTACAAATATAGAAAAATGACTAGAATATCTTCCTATAAGTATCTGTAATAATATTTAATATTAATACAATCAGATAGTAAAAAGTTATTTACAATAAATTGCAACTTTTGAAGGAAAAACAAATAATACTTTGAATCAGTCTTAAGGAACTTAACTATTTCTTTTAGATTTCTTTTTTGAGTTTTAAAAACATTTTATAATAATAATCTCAGATTCACAAGTCATACTTAGAAATAGAGCTAAACAAGTATCAAATACATGCTGGCATGAAACAAACATATTCATACATGAAAAAAATATAAATATTTAGACATGATGTACAACAAAGTAAATAAAAAATAGAACATTATTAGTTAAATCTAGGAACGAGTATAACTTTTGTTAATAATACATCAACATAATTACCCAATAATCAAATAAAATAACATAAATTATATATTAAAAGAATTCTTATATATATATCACATTAGCTAAGTCTTTAAATGCACATTCAAAAAATATAAACAAAATAAGGATGGCAATCCAATAGTATGCGGTACAATATTTTGGGTATGGCACTATCAACAAAATTTACTATGCACTACGAAAAATTGAAAAGTAGGTATAATATGGGGGTAATCACAAATTTAAAATTATAGTCACACATCTACGACCTAATTTAACATTGAGTTGCATTTTGATAGGTAAAGCTTTATCAGATCTAACAAATGGTCTATCAACTAATTTTTCTCTTACTCTACATGTCATATGACTTCAAATGAAAGCAGAGTGCCTAAACATCAAGATTTGATTTTTAAAAACATCCTTAATAACTATAGCAAAGGGTATCTTCTCGAGTGCATAGGGGTTGATAAGCAAGGAAATTTGCATATCTAATACTGCATATTTGTTCTCAAGCTTTGGTACTTAAGTGTCACAAAGTTGTAACAATCATTAAATGACTATGCTCATGACAGTAATTTGAAATTGACTAGTTTAAGTTATAGTTACTAAACACAAATAATTGTATACATCAATCTAATAACTTACTTACTAACATCGATAACATGTTTCCTAAGTTGTTTTCGTCCAAATTACTTGACTATAATGCAACAATTATTCTTTAATTAAACAATTTAAGGTAATCAATTAAATTAACAATTATGTAATAAATGGAATGAAACCAGGATGTAATTAATACACCTTTGAAAGGAGACAATATCTTTGTTTGTGTTTAGGCTTAGGCCCGCTAGTAAACGGAAAATAAATGTTTATTTTTGTGTTTGTGATCTTTACACTAGTGAAAATAATTCAATAGTTTTTAAGCGGAGCAAACGGTGGGCCTTGCCATTAGAAATAGCTGAATCAAGAAGTTATAATCTAAAATCTCACAATTGCATTGAGATTTAGAAGAAAAGCTTGATTGCAATATGTTAAATTTGATTTTTAATATGGAGGAATCTCAACATTTCATATGTCAAATTAAATGGATAAACACTGTCAACTTAAGAGAAGTTTGAAATGTGGAGAATTTGATGGTATAGTTTGACAGATTCCAATTTACTGATTTTCATATTTCAGCTATGGAGTATATGTACTAAACGAGTATTTGAGGGTTCAGTGGAAGTAAACTGCTTTTTTTTGTTACAGAGGGTTTGGACTTAACATGGTTCAAGTTATAGATAATCCGCTATGTTTATATTTTTTCCATACGGTGTGGGCTCAAAAATAGTTATCTCCTTAATATTTTTTAAGGACCTCATAATGAAGATGCCTAAGCTGTCCTCATATAAATTTCAAAACCATCCTGCGTCTCGATCGGTAAAGTGATCTCACCTATCTCAAGGTTGAAAGTGAAGTTGCTGATATAGGGGTTCGCTGTGTATAAGTGCATCCATTGAACATCTCCACCTCGACGTGCTGATAGGCATTCTGAATATTTATAGGATACCTCTTCAAATGTGAACTGCTTTGATGTTATCAATACATAGCATTTGCTTATCAAATGAGATGCTTCTCTCTTCGTGCGCGTTATATAATTTCGACGCCAGGACTCACGATCCGCATCTTTATGCTTTATTAGTATGCGACTGCATTTTATTGCGACGGAGTACTTGCGGGGTGCTGGAGCGATTGGTCTATTCCACTGTGTTTTGTTCGTATGATTGTTGATGTAGTAGTATCTTTTGGTGACAACGCAATACCCTGTCGACCATCCCTCAGGTAAAGGATACATCAGTCTGAAATTTGTTAGAATGTTAAACATTTATACGTGAAAATGAAAAAAATCACAAAATAACTTAATTCTAATCACTAAAGCAAAAACAATGTCTATTTTGTACCATAAAACGTTTTTTTTTTCCAAAACGTTCGATATTGATTTTTTCTATCTATGTCAAAATACACAACTAATTATTTAAGAAGAATAAAATATTACATGTGATGGCTATTGATCCTGACATCCATGATGTTTTCTTCAATTCTGCAACGAACGCCTGGTTATTTAGAGTGTAATAAACAAAATGGCAGCAAACTAATTGCTGGTATTTATAACGACGTAGATGTGAAATAAAATCGAACTCAATGAAACTTGTAGAACTACAAAACCATAACGAAATGGCTGCAACCACAGATCGTGGTTTTGTTTTTAATATCTAGCTCTGTTTAAGAGGCGCTGCTATAGATGTACATGATTCTTTTGGCACCCGGCAATCGTTGAAAAATAAAAGTGACATTTAATGTCAGGGTAATAGTGACATAGCTTGTCGGTTCACTTCGCCTCTTTACCTTACGTATTAAGTTTGGTTTTTTAATGTTATTCCATTGTTGTAACGAAGATGTGATACCATTAGTTAACTCAAGAAATTCCCTATTTTCAAGGGGAACATGTACATGTATAATATTATTAGTTTGGTAATTTCAAAAAATTGTTAAACAATAATTGACTTAAAAATATTTTTCTAGTAGATAGTTGTTTTATTACCTATTCATTTCAAATTGCAATGACCGAGCCCTTAGTTTTAATGTATTTTGTGCAACTGGAAGTATTTCCTTCATGACAAAATAAACAAGGACTTCGGTATTTGACATACTTATTTACTCACGTAATTAGGAAATTGCTGTGTGTACTCAGAAATATAACAAAAAACGGTTCCACTTCTTCCTTTCCTTTCAAAATACACTAAACAGAATTTTTTTTTAGTTTATTTTGTGTGGAAGTCGGAAAAATATTCATTCTCAAACAAAAAGCAACACACTAAAAAGTAACGAAATAATTCCTTGAAAATAGTAAACCTCCCTTATTGTAGCTGTTATGTCTATATTGTACAATTATTATTACTTTGATGTAGGTGTCAGCTGAGGTATGTAGTGATATTTCTACGTAAGACTTTCTCCATTTTTACCAATACAATTGACTATTGAAAGTATTGTAACACTTTAGTAATGAAGCTCCGAGCCCCTCGGTAGGGACTAATAGTGACATGATGATGATTTTTACCAGGAATATGGAATCATTTACACTTAAATTATTTTATGATCTTAATGAAACTATGAGGAACAGTTTTAACACATCTCATTGAAGTCACGTTCACGTTTAAAAAGCTACATTGAGTGATGTTGAAAAGTTGAAATTTTTTTTAGTATGGCAAACACAAACATGGCATTTTTAACACAAATTACACGGGCGGGAAAACATTTTTATTGGCAACACTGTCCAGTTGTCTGTCAGCTGTGATTTGTAATCCCGCCAAAACGAAGCGCATACAAATTGTTATTCGAAGTTTCGTTATTTATTTTATTTAAGGCACCCTCTAGCTTTTAGCTTAGAAAATACTACTGTTATTTTAGTTCTGAAACTATTTAAGGTAATTTGCTTTTTCCTTTTCTTTGATATTACAATATTACACATTACAAAAGTTTCATCTATTTATATTTCGTTGCTTAAGGTATTCAATATAATTTCAGAATGCTGCCTCTCCGACCTGCGTATTATTTTTGGTCCGAAAGACCTAAGATGATAAGATATAAACATATCATAATAAAACACGAAGATTGCTTGGATCCAAATAACGACCAAGATTTCAAATACCCTAAATATATAGCAGCTTCCATAATAAGGGACTGTTATGTGTTAATTGTCAAGTTGCAACGTACTTTTGAAGAGCTAGCTCAACAATGGTCATAGTGCCATACATGTTTTTATGGTGGAGACCATGGATGGGTAACCTTTAAAAACTCATGCCCACACATTAGACAGTTTCCTTTTCAAATTCAAGTAGGAGAAATGACCTTGCCGGTGGCAACGTCAGATGGTTATGAAATTTTTTTAAGAACAGAATAGGATTTTTTTATACTCACTTGTTTATAAACATTTATAGCCTTACAAATAAACTTGGTATAGATGTAGGAATAAATTGATTTTAAGCAAATAATAGTACAAATTTTATTTTATACCATGTTTATTTGCATGGCTTTTAGTGTAGTGGCCGGATGCTTCCAGAGCAACTATACCATGTCAATTACTATTTTGTAGTACAAATTATTATGTTACAATTTGATTTTCTACTTTAGTATTTAAATGTAGAATGTAAGGAAACATTTGAGGCATTTTAGTATTTAATGTAGTTCGTTTTGGAGTTCTTGGATTTTGTTTTCAAAGTACTATATGAAAAAAAAAATTCAAACCCAAGAACTTTGATTTCAAGTAAATGAAAAGTAAAATAAGTGTGATTATTTAAAGACTTTATAATGTGATATTAAATGATTAAGAATTATTTATTTTGTATATAAGTGTTGATACATTTCTAATGGAAGTTTACAACTAACTGTTACTATAGTTTGTCTAAATAAGATAGATTAGTTTGAAATGATGCATATGAAGTATCAAATTCAATTTGTATGAAGGCAAATGATGTAATTTTAATAGACAGGTGTCGTAGTGACGAAACAAACACGCATAGCGAACAATTATGAACTATCGATATTCGGTTTAAGTAAAATTTATCAAACTTAACTAAAATTATTATTTTCTTATTAACTAATTTAGATGACAATTTTTTGCTTTTAATTCATAAGTTAGAACTATGAATCTATCGATTCCAACTTCTATAAGAGAAAAAATCGAAAATCGATAAGATTCGTGACAGATTTTACACAACACATCCCTACTAAATTTGAAATGAATTATCAAACTAATCTATCTTATTTAGACAAACTATACATTAATATTTAGAGTTTCTGATGTATTTTTCGAAATATTCTGTTTTGATATTGATTTAAAGAGATAACTTTGTATACAATTTTGAGTACAAAACCTTATTAAATGTGAAATATTAGATTTTCACACATTATAATAAAGTTGTAACTTTCATAATATAAAAATGTATTAACAGATGATTGTAATAAAACTGCGATTAAAGTATTACTAGGTTAAGTAATTAAAAATATGCTCAACACAAAAATATACATATGTTGAAGTTAATTTAGATCAGTGGTTAGCTAAGCTAAAGAGTCAATTATAACCAATATTTGGAAAGAAAGAAAAGAAAGAAAAAAGAACATGCAGATGAATTGAGTACCTCCTTTTGGGAAGTCGGTCAAAAAGAAAGAAAAGAAAGGAAAGAAAGCAAGTCAGAGCTTCACTAGTTACTATTACTATCTTTAAATATTATTACAATAATACTAGTTTTTAGACAATATCAAATGGACATTCGAGTACATTAATGTGAAACTAGTTTATTCTAAGTATAAACAATTTTTGTGTTGAGCGATAAAATGTTTTATAAAACTGTGTTTGGTTATTTTTTCATATTTTTTGGTTTTGTTGATTGTTGATGTAAAGTCAAGTATGATTATTGGTTAAGAGTTTTTTTATTATTTATTCCTACGTAGATACCCCGCTCCCAAAAAAAGATCCCTGTGATCGGTTTATATTATTTATTAGTTAGAGTACATAGAAACCTGTACAGATTTATTAATTTCCTTTGTTATAACTCGATTTATATAAGGGTTTTTCGAGAATATTGTGTATGAAAAATTACATGATGGTGGGCTAACATAAGATCTAAACAACTGAACTAATTTTGAGTACTGAGGTATCAATTAATTTATCTCCTGTCCCGGATTTTTTTAATGTATAAGAGAGTGCAATGTAAAATCAAAGATTACTTCAATTCAATCGCATGTAACAAGAAGGATGTTAGTTATGAATGTGGAGAAGTACATCGGTAGAGGTAGACCTAGAAAGAGATCGATGGATTGCGTGAAAGGTGACATGATCAAGAAGGGAGTGATGACTGAGATGACGTATGATAGAGTGCTTTGGAGGACGAAAACCCATTGCGCCGACCCTACGGGAGTAGGATAAGGCAGGGGAGATGATGATGATACTTCAATTAAATAAAAAAATGGAAATAATAACTTTGTTTTAAAATTCATCCAATAGATGGCGCTATCTAACCCACTATAATGATTCTGATGTTGGCAGTCAAGATCTAAAAAGGAAAATTCCTAGAATATCCTTTTGTTATCCTTCCTTACGTCCGTCGATTAAAGGTAGGCAACGCATATCTATAAATATTACTAATATTATAAATCTAAAGGTTAGGATGGATGGATGGATGTTTGTTAGAGTATGTAGCCTAAACAGCTGAACGGATCTCGATGAAATTTGACGTAGAACATAGATTGGAAGAACACATAGGCTACTTAATTTTTTTAATTCCATCCGGACGGAATCGCGGCCGAAAGCTAATAATACTATAAATATTAAACCGATCTTAATGTTTAAATGAAAACATAGTTCACTATATCCGGCAGGGAGCATGTTGGGGTCGGATTCGCATAGTAAATGGATAATTGAAGCCGAGGAGGGACAGGTGGCCTCGACGGTGAGGTCGGTAAGTGGTGAAGAGTGGCGGCATCCGTTGACAGGGATAAACGGGGATAGATAACCTCATTCTATTCATCCTTTTTGAGCTAAACGACTAGGGCTACCTAACGACATAGCGTCGACCAAGCATTTAAGGATTCAAGGATTTACAAGTATCATAACTGGTTGCTTATGCCTCCAGTCTTTGGGACTGTTACTTGAAAGTAGGTCGTCTTGAGATTCTGATTAAAATTACATCCGCTAGGGATGTCTAGATCAGTTATATTGTAGTTTGTAGTAAGGGTTAGTATTTACTATATAAGTACAAACAGAAATTGTTAATGCTTTTGCTAGTTGACATCAGGTTAAAAGGTACTAATGCAAATATCGATTTTGTAATACGAAAAAAAATAGCTATTATCTATTTATAAAACTATGTTGTATTACTTTGTGGAGTAGCTTTATTTGTCGGCTATTTAAGTAATTAATTACAGGTCTGCTGAATATAAAAGGTTTTTTTTTCATCTGATCAGTAATATGTCAGATTCCATAGTTTACTGTATGAAAACAAATTTGTTATTTCGGTGTTTACAAAGACATATGGAAGGCTAACAGATTAGTATTTTCTCCTTACCTTTATTTCATTACTACACATATATTATTCCTTAATCGCCTGTCTTCAAGGAATTCCACTGATATATGAGGCGAGTGCTTCTATAAATATCAATGAATATAAGATTGCCTTAGATTAGTACTTTATATGCTGAGCAGTCTTCCGAGCTACGTGACAAAATACACGATGATAATTAAAGAAAAACGTAACATCTATCTTGTATGCATGTTGTTTGTAAACAACTTTAAACAACGCTATTTTAATTACAATTAATACACAGCAAAATTATTTAACAGTACACTACACAGAATACAATGTGTACACATATAATGAGTAGCTACTCCTTATGGGAGTTTATGGGAATATTTTTACCATTGTATCAATTGATTGGTCGAATGGAAAATTCCCGTTCGATAACAACAAAATAACTTTGTTCCCAACTATTTTATGGAAATGGAGAAATCAAAACGAAAAATTATTTTAACTCCTAAAATAGGGGAAATATTAATTATGTATTAGGCTACGAGTATAAGCTGTGATGGCCCTGTCCGCAAATACACCTATGAAAGGAAAGTAACGTGAAGTTTTCTGTAGTAAATCAAAGTGGTTTTTCCAATCTCAGAGATTGAACAAATCCCTTTGATACGACGTCCGTCGGGAATAGCGGACCATCAAAGAACTACCACAAAGAATTGTTCCTATTTATTTTGTAGTCGCTTGATACGTCCAGTTTCATTCTATTTGTTTTTTTTTTCCTACATTTAACCTTTGTTTACAGACAGATTTTGAATACGTAATGAAAACTTTACAGTAAGAAGGATTAGATAATTCTAATACGATCCTAAATCAATACAAAGATAAAAACATCACACTATTCCTCCAATATCGTCCGTGCGGAATAAAAAAGAAGGAAATATACGTCTTCTAGAGTCCGTGTCAAATCTGTGCCAAATTTAACTGAATATTTTGAAGCTATATTATAACAAACATCAAGGGCGGATCCAGCTTTTGCGGCAAGGGGTCATATAGCCGTGGTCAAGTCAAGAGCTTGACAAAAAATGTAAATACATTTTGTCAAGCTCTGGTTGGCCAAGAACTTCACAAAATGTATTTACATATTTTGTCAAGCTCTTGGCCAACCAGATCAGAGGGGGTCATGACCCCCATGACCCCCTCCCCTGGATTCGCCGTTGAAAAACATTCATCCTAACTTTAGCATTAACAATATAAGTATTATGAACACTCGTACGTGTTTTGTATTGAAAATCAGCGATGTAAAAGATTATACTTTCTTACAAACATTAACTACGTTTTTCAATTGTTTCTTTTGTAATGCCCATTAACAGAGAACAATGTATTAACAAAGATGTAAGATTTACTTGTAAATGCAAAGCAGCAAAGTTATTAAGAAGTGATAAATATTCTTTTAACACAAACTAAGTACATATAATACATCAAAGTATGTACAAAATGTTGAACATTTGATTTTTAAATGTAGGATTTATGTTGTGATTCCAACATAAATTACGGTTGCCGTAGTGTTTTACTCCTACGCAAAAACATTGTGTTTTTGTGTAAAGAATAGTCATTATATTGTTGACAGGCGTTTCAATAAAGTCTATGATATGTAATAAGTAACAACTCAGTTTGTAAACTGATTTCCAGATTTCAATTAAATTTTGTATACTTGTAGCAATTTGGACACTTACTCATTTTTAATTCCACGCTGACTAAGTCACGAGTCACGAGCGAAATCTAGTGTAAATATATTTGAATCTCTTTGTTTCATAGTTACGAAGTAACTTCGGTTTGAACTGAAGGATCGGTTAATTTCGGTGATGTAAGTAGTTTATTAGTAACTAGCTGTTCCTGTGCGACTTCATCCGCATAAAATTATGAACATTTTATTTTATTGTTTACATGTGTCAAATTATCAATTGCAAATGTCAAAATGACATGACGATGGCAACCTTGCTTCCTTGATGTTGGCAGCAACTTATGGTCTCTTTCCCACATTAGGATTTCTATCCAAAATATTTACCCCTTAAGTTTAACGGCGTGAAAATATATAGCCTAAAGCATGACGTAAGTATAGGGCTTTTAATTAAAAAGATAATTATTCAAAAATATGCTGTAATTGCTGACATCTTAGGCAACAAAGAAGTGTGTGTTTACGCTTTATTATAATAGTATAGATGTATATCTGGTCGCTTGGGAACCTGAGATCGCGATTGCTATCTGAATACATATGTACTAAGATTATAGTAGGTAACGTATGTATGTACGTGTATGTAAATGCGCATCGTTTGACGCATTACTGCTCCATATCATTATTGAGTTGGATAACACGGGATGTTGTGATGTGTTATGACGAATGAAGTTAATTATGATTCTGGGCCGTTACTGAATAACGAGCGATCTCTTGCAACGATGCAATCCAAATGCATACAATATTCAGTGAGCGAATACAGAGATACAGTCAACATAATTTTTATTATATAACTTGCTTTCGCACACGAATCCGTTCGGGTGGAATTGAAAAAATAAAAGTAAGGTTACGTGTTCTTTTAGATTATGCTCTATGTCTATGCCAAATTACATCCGTTCAGCAGTTTAGGCTAAATCTCACAAACATCCATACATTTAAGATTTCGCATTTATAATATTAGTAAGATATACCATGAAACACTAGCGCAGAAACAATTGTTTCACACGTTCTTTAGCTTTTGTAGTTTCGTGTATCGACACATGTACAATTTTTAGACCAAATTAGTGTCTCAATTTAACATATAACAAAAATAGAAGAATAATTCTATGACACTTTCAGAAACATCAAATAACTCTTTTTAAACTTAAATATGTTGCATACTGGTATTAAAATCGAAATGTTAACCAGCTAGAACTGTAGAATTGTATTAATGCATGTAATTTTGTTTTGCCAAAGATGTATTAAAACTTGGTAGTAGAGTTGTACAGTCATGTGAGGGGAGCACATGAATAAGTAAAATTCAGCTTAAACAATACACGATTCCATTCTGCAACTCTGTGCCGGAACTGAATGGTTTATGAGATCGTCAGTAGCACAACACGATACAAGCCGTATACATATTTGATGGGTTCAATTTCCTGATGATACACAATTACATAATCTACGACTTTTAAGTCTTAAATTGTTAATTCGATCTTTCAATTACAAGTAGTAGTTCCAATTCGAAACTCAACATCATCATTACACGGAGGGTCGGCAGAGTTATCTACGCACATGACTGACCTTTGTTTTATTTCAAATTAGCTTTCTCTCGCGACTCTGTTCGCGTGAAAAAAAACAAAAGTAAGTAGCCTATGTGTTCTTCTAGACTATGCGCTACGTCTATGCCAAATTTTATCGAGATCCCTTCAGCAGTTTAGGCTACAAACTCTAACAAACATCCATCCATCTTAATTTTCGCATTTATAATATTAGTATGATAGTTGTTCAAATGTCTTTATCTTATTTATAAAGCAAAAGTTTTGATTGATGGATGGATGTTCGAAACAAACGAGATCCGTTCAGTTTACTGCTGAACGGATCACGATAAAATTGGCTATAGATGTAGGGAACAGTCCGGGAGGACATACACTAGGCTGCTCACTTTTGTTTTTTTTTTAAATACCAAGAGATGGAAGTGGCCGGTAAAAGCTAGTTTTAAATTATTCTCATTTCATCTCGTACGTCTGTATATTTTTTTGTACATTATCGGTAATCGAATCGTTAATAGCTTTAGATCAATAAAGGATATCCTATCATCATATTTCTTTTGCTATTTACAAGTAATGTTTTTAACAAGAATATTACGACTTTTTAAAGGAAAAATATGACAGTTTTCGACCATGACCGTTATGTACTAACCTAATTACTAATACAATAAGGGGTAAACAACAATATTGTCGTTATCGTTATATTTACATAGCTTTGTATACGTTTGGTTTATTTGATGTAATTGATCTGGTAATTACGCCATTTAACGCGTATCTTTTTATTATCATGTTTACATTGTTAATATTAAAATGCACTCGCTTAAATAAATATGTAGAAAATAAATTTCCTGTCAGCAAACGTCATTTCATAGTCTATAAAGGGAATTTATAAAATAAAAGAACTAGCTTTTTCCGCGACGCCGTCCGTGTAGATAAAAAAAAAACAAAAGTAAGTAGCCTATGTATTCTTCCAGACTATTATGTACGTTTATGCCAAATTTTATCGAGATCCGTTCAGCAGTTTAGGTAACAAACTCTAACAAACATCCATCCACTTACACTTTCGCATTTTTAATATAAGTTAGTATATTTAAGCAATATACGTTTGTAAGCCTTGTTTAGTTAATGAACAAAGTCTATTTATTTGTCAGAGAACATTCTCTGGCGTTCTGTGGCTTTTATTCGATTATCACTGAACAGCTGTTGTCTTTGACATACTTTCTGGTTTTCCTTGTTGTGTACCTTCGCAAGAGTTGTTTTTAACGTTTATGTTTTTTTTTATTTTCAAGGTTTATATTTACTGCCAGTAAAATTGGTAGTAATTAAAAAAAAACAGAGAAAAATATTTAAATATATTAAATAGTGACAGCTTCCTATAATAGATGGCGCTACCAGTTCTATAAAGCGTGTACCGCACCGCTTCTTCCTGTCTTGGTCTTGTGAAATCTTTTGCTATAAAATTTTCGAAACCGATATTAATCACGGGGTTCTAAAACGCCTTGATACACCGTCTTCCTTCCGGTAAAGCACATGTCAACACGGTGTGTTACCTGCGTGGTCAGTTGTCGTGTAGCATGGACGCGGAAAAATCATTAGTTCTAAACTTCTAACGTAATTTTCAACTGTCGTAATCATGATTGATATACTAATCTATACTTTTATAATAAAGCGTAAATATACACTATACTTCGTGGCATAGGATAGCAATCACAATATTTTCATACAATTCTTTCTTCAATAAAAAGTCACTTACGCCACGCTTTAGGCTGTATGTTAGACAAATTAAAAAAAAAAACTTTATGTGGAAAAGTGACTATAAACTACAAGTTGCCAACATTAAGGAAGCAAGGTGATTGTGATAATGGTAATTTTAACAACTGCAATTGAGAATTTGACAGATGTAAACAATAAAATAAAGTTTTTCTAATTCCATACGAATGAAGCCGCACGGGAACAGTTAGTATTATAGTAAAATGCGTAGTTTGGATGGATGGATCAATGGATGTTAAGATTTATTACCAAGACGGCTTAACGGATCTCGATGATATTTGGCACAATTCCGCGCGGATGAATGCGCGGACGAAATCCACTCTCTGTATAAAATAATAACATATTTTTATCTTTGTTTTATAAAAAAAAAACCAGAGGTTCGCCATATTGCTGTACAAACATTACGACAGGACCTAATCTTACCAATATTATAAATGCGAAAGTTTAGATAGATTGATGGATGTTTGTTAGAGTTTGTAGCCTAAACGGTGAAGGCATCTCGATGATATTTGATATAGATGTAGAGGATAGTCTGCACGAACACATAGGCCACTTACTTCTTTATTGCCGCGCGGATGGAGTCGCGGTCGAAAGCTAGTAATATTATAAAGAGGAATGATTGGTATTTTTTTAAATATTTGTATGTATCCAAATAACACAAAACTACTAGGACAATTTTAAAAGTTCATGCAACATTAAAAAGACAAATTATGACTGAGTAACATAGGCCATTTTTTTATAAATAATGTACAAGGGAAGCATAACAATCGTCGATTAGAAATTCAAATTGATAACTTGAAATTCTCAGTCCTTATGATTAGCGGGCTTTTAAAATACTAGACAGCGTTATACGTTTTAAATTAAAGACGCAGTCAGTCGTTAGTCATACGTAATTGTGACGTCATAAATATACCATTATCTAGGACAAACTAACCATTTGCATTACACGAATAGTCATTACGAGCAACGTAAATAAGTATTATGTGCGCTTATTGTTATAATCCACAGCATGTGAAAGAAGCGATTACAAAAAAAAACATAGGATTTATCTGTAATTTACACGTACATTACATGAGAAAGATGGATATGTTTGGAGGGAGGAAGAATTGCATTTGACAAGGAGAACGTAGACACCGGTAGAGGGAGGATTAGAAAGGGATGGATGGATTAAGTACAAGGTGAGGGAAAGTGAGTGACGATTGGAACAACGAATGATTGGAAAGATCTTGAGGACTATTTGGTACGCTGCGCTCACAGAGAGTTGGGTCAGAACCAGCATTAGGCAAAGTACACCACTGGCGCCTTTTCAATTTGTGTTTGTATTATATGGGCCAACGGCGCCGGTTATTTTATAAACAGCCCTTGATGGGATAACATAATAAGGATATGATAATAAAAACATCCTTTATAAGTAGCATGTGTTTATGAATGAAATATTCGACAGCTATCTTCGTACTCGGAAAACCCTGGTCTTAATTAGAACGGCGAGTGTAATCAAGGCCCTACGATAAGCAAACATTGCCGGCCTCGATCACTCGCCCTTTGATTTGAACGATGTTATCACTATTTGTTTTTCTTGCACGTAAATAAACAAATTACGAAAAATAATACATCCTATATAGATTAAAGCTATGCAATTGGAAGAATTCTATTCTTAGAAATAAAGGTAATGTCAATAGATCTAATATCTGCCGAATCTTCTTCTCTTAAAGCAAATCTTCATCGTAATTTATTTAGCTGAGTAAATATATAAAAAATAAGCACTATATGCTTTCCATACGTCATACTTCACACTTATATTATAAATGCGAAAGTTTAGATGGATGGATGGATGTTTGTTAGCGTTTGTAGCCTAAACGGCAGAACAGATCTCCATGACATTTGGCACAGGTTTAGAGCATAGTTTGGAAGAACACATAGGCTACGTTTTATTCCGGGAATAGTTACGGTTCCCGTGGAATCAATTATTTTGGTTTCATGTTTACTCGATCATTCTGCAACGGTTCAACATATCTTATTGAAATTTGGCACAGATATAAAACAAAGTCTGTAGTACACATGGGATATGGTTCATCCCTGAAAAATGTCCGGCTCCCGCGAGATACATAACTTTTTGTAATTTATATAGCTAGTGTGTTTATAACAAAGTTTCATAGTGTACACCCAGCTTTATTTTCCATATCGTGTGTAGATTTTCGAAACACTATTAAAGTATTTGAATCAACACAACATTGAAGTTGATGATACTTGTATCTTGTATAAAGTGTTTGATTGACACGATTATCTATTGATATCGATACATTTGCGATTGTGTAACTTTGTACGATAGCAAATATATAACATGATGAATTATTTTGAAATTAATTTTAATCGACCTAAATCACCACTATTACATTAGTTAAATTAAATCTATACTATTATAATAAAGCGTAAACACACACTTCTTTGTTGCCTAAGATGCCAGCAACTACAGCATATTTTTAAATAATTATTTTTTTAATAAAAAGCCCTACACTTACGTCACGCTTTAGGCTATATGTTTTTACGCCATTAAACTTAGGGGGTAAATATTTTGGATAAAAACCCAAATGTGGGAAAGAAACCATAAGTTGTTGCCAACATCAAGGAAGCAAGGTTGTCATCATGTCACGTCATTTTGACATTTGCAATTGATAACTTGACAAATGTGAACAATAAAATTATTTTTTTATAATTTTATGCGAAAGAAGTCGCACGGGAACAGATAGTAAATAAATAAAAACCTTTTTTATTGCCATCCAATAATTTATACAGAGTTTTACAAAACAAAAAACATAACTATATGAAAATTTTGGTAAAGTGTGTAAACCGTTTTCTTTTGTGTCCAAAACGCAAAACATGGTTGATAAAATTCAGTTATACACTTATTTACCCAAATATATAATCACACACATTAATTAAACACCTAGATTAAGATAAAAAAACACAGACGAATTGAGTACCTCCTTCTTTTGGGAAGTCGGTCAAAAAAGCCAACATCACGCGGTGTTCCCAGGCGGTCACCCATCCAAGTACTGACCGCGCCCGACGTTGCTTAACTTCGGTGATCGGACGAGAACCGGTGTATTCAACGTGGTATGGACGTTGGCACCTACATTAAGAGAAGATGCTTCATGTAACACGTGTAAGTGGGGAATCTAATTTAATTTTATTTTGTTCTAGCATCTAGTCTAGTTGTCGTGTTTAAGGATAGCGAGATATGAAGTGGAGGATAAATTATTCAAAGAAGAAATATAGCAGAAATGTATGCAATTAGTAATATTTCAAAGAATACAAATAAAAGTTTCTGCACCTTTGACTTTAGAAAATAACATGAAGAAGGCCTTACATCGACTTTGGCTTCCTTCCAGAAGTATGTTAGTGGTAAAGAAATAAAACTAAATACTTTTATTAGCTCTTTGTTACGTGAAAAGAATTATTATAGATCAAATTTTGTTTTATTTGTATTTTTCCCACGTGAATACATGATTTAATTTTTACGTGAGATAACTATAAAGCATAAAAAGGTAAATCGTTGTATCGAAACAATGCATTTGATGAAAAAAAAAACATGTTTCTGAATTAAACAAGATTGAAATCACTTGGGGAAATTATGGGTCTTTTTGACATGACAGTTGAAACCCTCTTCATTCCTTCTCTTTTGTTTTTTATGTATATAATCTTTAATTCAAGAGGCAAGTTGCATGTTCATTTACACGTTGATTTTAAATTTATAAAAAGTACATAATCCGTAGACTATAAAGGGAGTGAACCATTCAAAGAGCCAATATCGGCCTGACGCGGTACTTAAGCTGGTGAGGACGAAGAAAACTATGTCCCTCTCGCTAGTGCGAAACAATTATCTCTGGTGTTAACTGTACATTACGGCAATTTAATATATCCTAGTGCTGGTGGGTCTAGAAAGACCTGCCACGCACTGGCGAAAATTTC
Organism: Papilio polytes; assembly: GCF_000836215.1. Classification (NCBI taxonomy): domain Eukaryota; kingdom Metazoa; phylum Arthropoda; class Insecta; order Lepidoptera; family Papilionidae; genus Papilio; species Papilio polytes. The sequence goes on along the minus strand of NW_013527660.1, from coordinate 123,099 downwards.
ATTTTGGGCGCATTTTGACCCGCCGTCGCGCCAGATATCAAATTATGATTTTACTTGCCGCAGTAAACGTGGTAATATTAACTCGTGAACTGTGTGAAGATATTTTTAAAACAATGATTTATTGATTGTATTTATAAAATTTATCACAAGGGTCATGTTTCACAAGACGGTAAAGAAAAAGTGCTGTTTATATTCGGTTATCGAGCTTGTTTACGGTTGAAATTGTGACGCACGTAGCAATCATCGTATAGTTGACCCCCACGACGATTATTTCGTTTGCAATTTTTCCAAACAGTCTGCTGTAATGTTGTTGTTAATTGCACACTGACTAAGATAAACTAGTTGTCTTTTTAACAGCAAAACAAATGAGTTTATCTAACTTTGATAAGATATTTTAGGCATCAATCGCTTGAGAATTATTTAATCGATGTGAACCTATGATCATCATAATTGTATCTCATTACTTGCTAGGCGCTCTGTGCGGCCTACTACGGAGATAAATGGAAGACTATAGCATATTGTCTATCGTTTATGAATTCTCTCGTTTCAGGCACACGCTCCATCCATTTAATTTCTCTCCTCTGATATCCTTTGCGACTGCAATTCTAAAAGTAAATGCGGATGCTCTAAATAATCTCTATCCTTCGGCCGCGTCTTCACTTAACTTAGGTGGAGTCGTGGTCAAGTGCTGATTTATTTATGTTAAAAAAAAAATTATATCCTTGAGATAACATTGAAATAAAACGCATTGTTATAAGGAAACTCGTTTAGTTTAATGTGCGTTGAGTATTATCAATAGAGTCTAGTACAGTCGTAAAGCCAAGAGTAAGTGAAATAGACAGCATGTCTGTTCGCGGACTATTAGCCTAGCGATAGAGTAAATGTTTTGAGATTATGTTCCAGTTGACAACCGAAACTTGCACGATAATAAAGACTTGATGCGGAAAATTACACGAAACGTGTTTAGTGCGTGATTGCTAGGGTTGCCAGAAATCTGGTTTTAGTCGGATTTATTTTAAGATATGTGTAATTTTAGACATCGGAAAATTTAAATGGCCAGCGATGTTTCATGTTTATTGGCTTGTCTAAATAAAAGATAGTTTACTTTGAGTTATTGAGTTTGTTTTTTAATATTTCTTATTATTTTTGTTTCACCCCAGATAATCTTACTAATATTATAAATGCGAAAGTTTAGATGGATGGATGGATAGATGTCTGTTTGAGTTTGTAACCTAAACGGCTGAACGGATTTCGATGAAATTTGGAATAGATGTAGAATATAGTCTGGAAGAACACATAGGCTATTCACTTTTGTTTTTTCCAATACTACGCGTACGAAGTCGCGGGCGAAAGCTAGTGCAATATAATACAATTAACATACAATAGCCTTGCGATACTATACGAGGTAAAGCAGTATTATATCGTGTATTTCGATTACCGAAACATTTATATAAAATCATAATACTATCACTCTCATTCTCTTCTGATAAAAAAGAGCAACAAGGCAATAGGACTTTTCGATATAAAAGTTTATAATTAAATGTTGTTTGTCCGTTATAAATATAATTAATGTTTGGTAAATGGAGTTGTTGCGTCAGAGATATCGTAAAGAGATACAGCTGGCAGGATTCGTGCAGGGGTCAATAGCAAGAGTGTTGTATATCGCCCGCTGATCGCTTTATCAACAACAAAAGTTCGCGCCATGAGTAAAAGACCGGCCACGCTCGGAACACGTGTTAGAGTATGAATAAACACTTCAAAATCTTTTATTTTTAATTTTACCTGATTCTGCAGGTTAATGTTTTTGCGCGTCTTTAAATATCTTTTTTTGTAGCCGACGACGGGGAGGTTTGTATAAAAGGGGGGGGGGGGCAGTAGCAATTTTTTTTAATGCTTATAAAATTTTGGTCTAATTTATTTAATGAAAAACTGACAAATCGTTCTTAAGTTATCTATGTGGGTCTCTAGAGATTGTAAACATCTTACTCGTAGTATAGTTAAAATAAATCAATTCATATATTTAATTTACAATCATCAACTCTAGGCAGGCAGGTGCTGATTTTGACAAATAAAGTGTTAATTTTAAATTATATTCCGAGTGTATATTCTAAACTAGCTTTTGTCCACGACTCCATCCGCGTGGAACTACTAAAAACAAAAGTGAGTAGCCTATGTGTTCTTCCAGACTATCCCTACATAATAATAATAATAATAATAAGTCATTTAATCCATTCAGAAGGCAAACATCATACACTTAATTACACAGTTGACAAAAAATAATCATCTATACGAAATTTCATTGAAATTCGTTTAGGCTACAAACTCTTACAAACATCCATTTATCCATCTAAGCTTTCGCATTTATAATATTAGTAAGATGTATTTTACCCTGTAGTGCTAAAATATATGGTAATTAGCCCTGTTTATTTATTTTTGGCTAAGGTGTGTTAAATAAGCATTTTGCGGAGGTCAAAGGGATAAAGGGAAGGTATCGTTCTTTAACCAGCTATCTAACTAACATTTTAACTGCGAAAGTTTAGATGGATGGATGTTAGAGTTTGTACCCTAAACGGTTGGCCGGATCTCAATGAAACTTAGCATAGACGTAGAGGATAGTCTGAAAGAACACATAGTCTTCTCACTTTTGGTGTTTTTTATTGCACGCGGACGGAGTCGCGAGCGAAAGCTAGTAATAAAAAATTACAAATGTTTTAATAGTAAAACTCACGCATTTCGTTTCTAAACCTCTAACCTCCTTGATAAACAAAGATAACCTTCGTAATTCGGTTAAAATGTACAAATGCGCAGACACTGGAGCGAAAGATAATAACATAAAAACGATACACTCAAATGTGATTGACCTGAGGTCTTAGTGGCCCGTAACGGGGGTCCTAAACCTAAAAAGATATTAACATGTACAAAATATTAATGTTTTCGTCTAACATGCCATTTTTAAATAAAATATTTTACTAATAAAATGCGGCTAATAAATTACCATTTTGTAGCGTTTACACCTATGGTATCAATGTATACTGTTTTAAAATGTTGTGTATCAAATTTATTTAGTCGTAGTTATACGTGTTGTTAGATTGTTGGACAGTGTAGTGGTCGTCTATTATGTGAAGTATCAAGTTGTTTAAGTAAATGACAATAATAATGTTTAAGTTAATGATCAATTGTCAGATGTCACGCATTGTGGCATTATATTCACATGATAGGTGAAAAATAAAACGCTTTAAACCATATTAAGTTGGCTACATTCTTCGAAGAGGAAGAAAACGTCCACTGGTTGGATGGATTTGAATACACGGAAACAAAGATGGTAATTAAAGATGAGAATTCACAAATTGTTTTATGAATAGTCTTAGTTAGCCGTGGGAGAATGTTTAATGTATCCATTATATTAATTGATAAGAAATAATAAAGTTTATATCTTATATTTGTTTCCTAGAATAATTACTACACGTGATAAATTAAATCAACTTTTCAAAAAATTACGTATTGTTAAAGTCACGTTTGTGATATTTTAATAGCATAGCTGTTTTTCCTGTTAAGAAAAACGTTTCATATAATAAATGTTTAGAGATTTTTCATTGGTATTTATTTTTATAATTATAGAAATTCAAAGCAATTTCAATACAATACATAAGTCAGAAGATGATTTTGTGTTGATTAATTGTGTTCGTAGTCAAATCCTAGACTTTTTTTTTATAATATAAGGTGGCAAACGAGCAAGCGGCCACCCGAATCCACCGAAATAGAAAGCGACCACTGCCCATAACATCCGTAATTGCAGATGCGGACGAAGATAGGAAATCGGATCGGATTGACGGAGGAGGAGACGCACATAAAGAGGACATTTCCCCTTCCTATGCGTCTCCTCCACCGTCAAATCCACTTTTCCTTCCCATCCTTTCCTCTCAAGAAAAGGGTGGAAAGGAAAAGGGACTAAAATTAGGCCTCCGGCACTACACTCATCAGACAAAACGCGGAGTTGCTCCCACTTCATGCCTGTTTTCTGTGAGCCGGCCCATTCGTGCGAAGATGTTAAAGCGGGCTTTACCACTGTAGAAACTTCTTCTCGTCCATCATAATTGGATGTCACATTTAAATCAGTCAGAATGTTACTTTTGAAGATGCTGTAATAACTAATCAAGATTTGTCTTCAGTTCTGTCCACGTAGGTAATGTATGTATCACTAAATACCGGTTTGCTCCGAAACAAATGTTACAACGACCTCACAAGGGCGTTCGTGTGCCTGGTGACGAAAGCATTTGAGTTTAATGTTATTAATAAGATATCAAACACTAAACTAATCTACACTATTTATACTAATAGCTTTCGCCCGCGACTCCGTCCGCCTGAAATTGAAAATAAAAGAGAATAGCCTATATTTTTTTTCAGACTATCTTCTATATCTATGTCAAATATCATCGAAACCCGTTCAGCCGTTTAGGCTACAACTCGAACATATATCCATCCATCCATCCAATCATCTAAACCTTCACATTTATAATTAGTAAGATTATAAAGATGCAAGATTTATGTTTTTGTAGCTTCTGAAATAACTCAAAAACTAATGAGTTTTTTTAATTCTTTCACCATTAAATAGCTATGTTATTAGTGAGTAACGGGGATTTTTTAATTTTTTTTTAATTTCACGCGGACGAAGTCGCCGCCACCGAACCGCCAGTGAGTATTACTTTTATATCATCATCTACAGCCACCAACATTATTTTAGAAATTTACACTCCAGTAAAATTCTATGTTACAATGTGGAAATACAACATATCGAGGTTTCTATTTTATCAAAATGTGCAAAAGTAAAAAATACACACGTCAGACAACAATAAAAATATTCCATCACTACTGGTAAAACCCTATTAAGTAAAAAGTGTAGATAACTTTAAGAAATTATACCAGCGAGCTAAGAACCAAGGTTTTCAAGTTGAAGGTGAACCGCCTTTAGTTGTCACGGTTACATGATACGAGGAAAAACTCTCATTATCTTACTATCATCCAGTCACAATTTAACAGACGAGGAATTTATAAGTCCATTTAATTATTAAGGGTTACCAAAGGTACTTTAGAGTAGGAATCGAAACAAAAGGTGGATGTGATCGGCTTGTACTAAGAGACTTGATTACCTTTATAATAATTTTACATTGTAAAGAAATCTTTTAAAGTCGCTCCCATTTCGGATAAAATAAAAGAGAAACGTCCACGTTGGTATGGCCATGTTCAGAGGCGATCAAATTAGCCTTAAACATGCCGACAACGATGCGAACTCGTGGAAGACCACCTACCACTTGGCAGACGACGATCCAAAAGGATATGAAGGAAATAAAACTTGACGAACAAGTCTCTAAGATTTGTCTGGAGCTGTCTGGAGACAAGGAAGACCGACCCCAAATAACTGGGAGAAGAACACAGAAGAAGATTGTAAAGGAATTTTGAGTGATTATCACCACTACACGTCTTCACCGAGGGGCTCGGAGCCTATCCAAATTAGGGTGACTAGGCCATAGTCAACCACGCTGGACTAGTGCCGGTTGGTTGACTTCACACATCTTTGAATTTCTTCATCGATATGTGCATCACGATGTTTTCATTCACCGTAGGAATGTAAATTATGTAGGTACATATGAAAATTCGAAAATTTTTAAATCAAATTGGTACATGGCGGCATTCGAACCCATAAACTGGATATTATAAGTCAAGTGATTATAACCACTGCTCCACCGATGCTCGAATCGTTAGTAAAGTTCCGTAATTACGAACTGTCTGAGATATTCCGTAAACATTTACTAGAGTAGCACGCTGTCGTGCGGTGTAACATTATCGAGTGCGTACACCAGGATTCACGGATACGTAAGTTTAAGATAATATTAATTAACAATGTTATATAGTTCGATAAAATGTGACGCACTTCTTGATAATGAAGTTCAATAAATGAACGCGTGTCGTGAACTGGTTACAACTCGTCGGGGTCATATCGTAATCCTCGGTAGGTCGTCTTACAAGCCGGAACAGGTATTTAGCGATCTTTTTTTTATCTGTCAGTCTACTGAGAAGAATATAACTAACAAGCTGTTGCTCGTGGTTTTGTCCGCTTCGTATAAATATCATAAGGAATGACGTAACTATTAAAGGTACATGAATTGCAATCAGCTCAGTAGTTGTTTAGTTTTTTCAATGCATACAAAAATACAACTCTTCTATAACATTAGTATAGAAGTGTAAAATATGATCTCTAAATACATATGGTATGTATGATACAAAAAAGAGGTTCCTTGAATCTCCCCATTAAAAGAGCTATTTCAAAATCTGTAGCGTAGTTTTAAAGATCTAAGCATTCATCCCTAAGTATTTATACTATGTAGTCTATTAATAAATTCCGGTTTATAGGGCTACAGGCGATTACAACAAAGTAGGTCGAAATCTCCCTAAGTTCAACTTAAGTGTGAGCACACTTTTATAAGATAAATTGTATAACGTCAGCTGTCTATAAAAGCAGTACGTATTTGGGAATTATGAACTAACAAAACACAACAAGTACCAAAGTATAATCATTTCGTTTGCCTTTATTCAGTGTATTCATCAATTATGAACGATCCAATTTTACCGAATCTTGAAAATTTCGTCTGAAATACACTTTTATTACAGTGGTGTTAAAGTTTAGATTACAGTGAATGGGATTACACAATCATTGTGCGACCTGACCTAATTTCTGACCAATGGGATAATGCATTAATTTCCATTTCCAAACAGTAATCTTTGGTATGGGAACTTCGCTATCCTTCGTTTGTGGAATGAAACAAAATATGAGAAGCATAAATCGCATTATCTATGAAGTTTCATACTCCTATAATAATTCTATTTGTGGTTTTACAAGGATTGAATGTTCGTTGTAAATTTGGATTGATAAAGATTATGTTGAACGGCAAGGTGGATTTATTGATTGAAATTCCGAGGCAATCCGTATCGCGTTCCATGATATAAACACGTGCGCCCGTATTTGAATGCAGAATGTGACTTGCCATAAAAGTGTCACTAATGTGTCTATTTTACCATGAGTTTCCACAGCCTAAACTGCTTTATAAATACATCTTACTATCTCTTTCTTTTCAAACGGAATTTGAGAGATGACGATATGTTTTTATATAAGTACATCTGCAGAGGAAGCTTACGGTTACGTGATCACCACAACGTGTCATGGTACAAGGTCGAGGATTATTAACGGCGAACGTTATCAACTTTGTGAACCTTTTAACCAAACACTACATTTTGTTTCTGTCATTGTATACATTAAAAAGAAAAAAATAGTTAAATCAGCGTCAAGCCTATCAAGGTAAAGGTCACGGACTGCAACCATGATTTTGTACCTGCCTTTTGAATATTATAAAGTTACTTAATTTTTATACTAACTTTACTGTTTTGAATGAAATATATGCTCACATTAATACCATCAAAAATGCTTCAATTTATTCCAGTGTCTGGTAATTACAAGCTATTTCGCAACATATGTAAATGAATTAAATGCGTCTGATTAACCCACCGACTTACTTATAAAAACCTGTCCGTATTTCCGTATCGTTCATAAAAATGTAAATATAGAGATTTAAAATTTTAATCATCATAATATTTATATCGCCAGCCGCATTTTTGTTGATATAGAAATATGTGAATTTGAAGACGTTAAGTTTAATTACTTTTTAATATCGGGTTTCGTTTTACAGTTGAAATTAAATAATTTCTAATGTTTTAGTACACAGATTACACAAACTATATTAATAATTTTTTTAACAAAAATAAACCAGCGTTTGACTACGACTCCACCTAACCTAAGTGAAGACGCGGCCGAAGGATAGATAATAGATTTTGATACATATTCCCATTGTATTGGTAGCAAATCATCTTCGTTAAGCGTTCGCTTCTCCCGTCTTTAGGCTACTTTTAAAATCAATTCATCTATTCCTATAAATTCCATAAAAAGGAGCCAAAAAGTACTCGCTTCACGTATTTGTGTATTGATAACATGACTATCAAATTATTAATGGTCTTAAATAGCTTCGCAAACCTAGTACTATAAATTGGCACTGAGCGTATGTAACAGGGTTTTCTATTACTAATGTTACTTCTTACTAATCATATTTAATATTATAAATGTGAAGGTTTAGATGGATGGATGGATTTTTGTTAGAGGTTGTAGCCTAAACTGCTGAACGGATCTCAATGTTTGGCATACATGCAGAGGATAGTCTGGAAGAACATATAGGCTACTTGGTTTTGTTTTTTTAATACTACGTTGACGTAATCGCGGGCGAAGTTTTTATTATAAAAGTTTGCACGAATTGAGTTTGTCAAAAGGTATCACCCGAACAGGTCAATGGATTTTGATGAAAGTCATGTAGAATATAGCCTGGAAGTATACATAGGCCACTTAATGAATGCAAAATTTTAATAATTCCGCGCGGAGTTGCATGAAATAGCTACCTAATAGTTTAACGTAGTTTTAATACGAGTAATACTTCCGAATAGTTTGCATTAACGGATTATGTTTTAGCAAAATATTAGCAATCCATACTTCCGTGGTTTTGATTATAATAATAGAAAGATTTTTCCCAGAGCTTGAGTGCATACGATCTTCAGACATAATAAACGAATATTTCTGTTTCTTATCAAAGTTTACAGTTATCGTTACCGTCGAAGATCATCAAAGTTTAGCAAACTTGAAGCGAGTGACATTTGTTTTATCAGTCAAGGTTGCTATTCTTGATAATCATTGTTTCTTTTATTTGTTTATCAATATTTTCTTTTTAATCGTATTACTTCTTTAGGATGTTGTTTGGTAGTCTGTCCGTTTGTTTACACATGTTAAAGATTTCCGTAACATATTGAGTTATTAATTTACTCGTCAGCTATTTGTAAATAAAAATCTAACACACTTTCCACAAACAAGATAAAAAAAATCCCAAAAAACTTCACATTATAAAAGTATAAATCGAACAATGAATATCGTAAAAAAATCACATTTAAACATAATGGCATAACATTGACTATGTAGAGACAGACTAGACAAATAGCTGCCATTGAACAGAATGAAATCTTTTACTTTTTGACTGTAAAGTAAAGATGACAATAACTCTTGTCTAATATTTCAAATAGAATCGTTCTATAAAACGGATTACTTATTCATTAACACAAAACGAGCTAAGACAAGCAAGTTAAGAAGTTATTGTTTTATTTGACAGGTCTTGTCTCTTGAAGGTCAAAGCATAAATATCCACGTCCTGTAAGCATGATCTTTGCTAACACCATATGTTAATTGTGCTAACTAACACTGGACGTCGGCCTGATAAAAATATTTGCTAGACTGATCCGGTTTGAGAAATTTACATTGTTACATTTTATTTAGTACATTTAGTGTATAATTTTGTACATACATCTGAAACGTGATACTCAAGAATAAATACTTTACTTTGTCAAGTTTATACTAATTTTTAATTTAGAAATAGTCACGGAGTTTTCATCTTTTCATGATGTTTTACGTTTTAATTATATTTTTATATGCTTTTAAGTAATACAAAATTGTTTGGTTAAATCTATACTGTCTTATGTTTTTTTTTAATAGGGACTGGTTCCTGATGGTTAGAAAATGTCATAGATAAATTTTGAAATTTTTTTAACTACCCATTAAGGCCACTAAGACCAAAAAAAGTTAGTGTTAGTAGTTACTAATCTCCACACTAATAATATTATTTGATAAAGATTGAAAGAGACTACGATATAAGAAAAAAAATACAAATGTCAGGGCATCGGCAGTGAAGTTCTACGGTAAAATATGCGTATATGATGTGTGAGAACAAAAAGCGTCGTTTGTCAGTTGCACGCGTTTAGCGCGTGTAGATACCAGGACATGCGATTATCAAACTGTTTTCATGTAATTTATGAGTGTCATTAGACGAATATATTTTTGGAAAAGACGTTGACTTTACTTTGACTAATTATACTCGTAATTATTTGTTTCCTTGAGAAGAAACAAAAGAAACTTTTTGTAAAATCTCAAATGGCTTATTTAATTCGAAATATAATTTCGAACACAATTTGAATTAGAATCTTAATAACGTTCTTTTGTCGAACTTCTATAACCAAAGATGTTGTATGTAAACTATCTGTTGCCCGCGGCTCCGTCCACTTGGAATTAAAAAAAATAGCATGGACAATATGTATTCCTCCAGACTATGTTCTACATCTGTGCCAAATTTCATTGAGATTCCTTGATTCGTTCTTCAGATACCTTCACCAAACATCTAATCCATCCATCTAGACTTGCATTTATTATAAAGTTATAAGTATAGCTTTATTCACATTGTTTCATTATACTAACTTTAACTGAATCAAACAAATGCATCCGTTCTCGTAATTTCCTTCAAGAGTGTTACGAAGTTTTCGCTTCATGCATGTAGATTTTTAGAAGTCTTTTCTAAATCCTTTTACACCTGCACTATTGAAAGAAATCACTACACTAACTTTGAGTGTCATCATCACGACGATTAAATTACGTTGACTATGACGGGAAGAAATTTTGGTCATTTCGTTTTTGAATCTGGAAATTAGGTGTAGAAATAAATCCATATTACCAACGTACAACAACAAATTGTTTGTAAAAACGTTATAATTTATAACACCAAAAGGTTAATTAATTTTGCACACGCATTTAAAATGCACCGCATGCATCCGTTTGAATTAAACATTCATTTAACTTCTGTTACTAAGTTTGCAGCCCAAACGAATACGAAATGTCGGTGGTCGGCCTACATTAATTGGTCCAATTGAGAGTGACAAAATTTGTCGGTTCACTACGATTAAAATAGACAGGTATCAATTTTGCAGTGCAACGTTTTTGTTTTTGACAAATGACATATCCGGACGAAAAGAGATACATCTTACTAATATTATAAATGCGAAAGTTTAGATGGATAGATGGATGGATGGATGTTTGTTAGCGTTTGTAGCCTAAACGGCTGAACGGATCTCTATGAAATTTGGCACAGGTTTAGAGCATAGTCTGGAAGAACACATAGGCTACTTTTTATCCCGGGAATAGTTACGGTTCCTGTGGGATTCATTAATTTAGTTTTTTAATGTTTACTCGAACATTCTGTAACGGTGCAACATATCTTATTGAAATCTGGCACAGATATAAAACAAAGTCTCGAGTACACATGGGATAAGCTACATCCCCGAGAAATGTCCGGTTCCCGTGGGATACGTAACTTTTTGTAATTTATATAGTTTGTATGTTTTCTAATACCACGCGGACGAAGTCGCGGGCAACAGCTCGTATTCAATACTTTAAACTCACGATTCCATCCGCTTGGACTAAAAAAGTATGCGATGTGTTCTTCCGGACTATCCTCTACATCTATCACAAATTTCATTGAGATCCGTTGAGCAGTTTAGGCTATAAACTCTAACAAACAAATATCCATCCATCTAAATAGTCTTATTTATAATATTAGTAAGATGAGATGTAAATCTAGATGTTTAAGAGGAAAGGCAGGTAAGTCAGGATCATACGAAACTGAAGTTGTCTGAATTTGCTTTCCCTTATGAGTAAGAGCCTACCGGGGGTAATATATCTGTTGAGTGTTTAATTTTACATATATTTATTTCGATTTCTTGTATATTAGTTGTATGAAAAGCTGTATTGTGTTTACATTTATGTTTTTGTTTGTTAATTTGTCACAACAAGCTAATTAAGGTCGACCGGAAAGAGTAATTATACTTCGACCCTGCTAATTGATGCTTGTTAAATTATTTTTACCTTTAATACATGAAAAAACTAAAGGTAGTTATTTTGAAATTAGGTAAATAGATTTTCTATAAAAGAAAAACAACGTATTAGATTGGTTTTTAACAAACAATTATATTGAAGTGGAAAAATTATTGGTTTCCATTTGTTTGCAAAATGTTTCCAGAATAATTGGGATACCACTTATTCTCTTAGAAAACAGCAAATTATACTTATGTTTTTTACATATTTCTTAGCAGTAATAGAAGACCAGCACATACGGTGCCGACCCTCCGTAAGGGCAAGTGGATGATGATGATGATGATGATGATGACGATGATGATGATTTTTTAACAGTAAAACTATTAGATCAAAGTACACTAACGCGTGTTAACTCTATAAATATGCATAGTTCTTCATAGATCATAGTATTTAAACAGATTAGATTATGAAGCAGATCGTATAAATACTTGATAGAGAGCACTTAAAATGTAAAATATTTATATCCTTACGGAATTGTAAGATTTTCAGTTAAATATTCAATAACGTACCTATTCAATATTAGTAGCTTACGCCCGCGACTCCGTCCGCGTGAAATTAAAAAAAAGAAACAAAAGTGAGTAGCCCATGTGTTCTTCCGGGCTATCCTCTGCATCTATACCAAATTTCATTAAAATCCGTTCAGCCATTTAGACTACAAACATTCATCGATCCATCCATCTAAGCTTTCACATTTATAACATTAGTATGAAGTATGATTACACTCTCCGTTCATCTTTTATTACAACATACAAAAGTAGAAGCGATGCTTGTAACTTCTTCATATCACTTAATGAAACAAAGAAGGCTTCGTTTGAACGCAATTTAAATAAAAAAATGCAATTGTGTAATTTCGATGTACTTAATGATATTTTTCACCCTTCGAATAGGGAATTCCGAGAACACAAATGTCTATTCGAAATGTGAAATACAATCTCCCCCTTATAAACCTCAGTCAACCTAGTAAAGGTAATTGTGCAATACTAAACGTCTTTGTGTGCATTACCGCAGAACTCCACTGCTATGCCACTTCTATTAATATATATCGACATCCCTTTCTGTTTCTTTGATAAAATAGAGACTACAATATGTAATAATACAACTACAATTGCAGACGAAACCCACCGGTCCGTGTCATATATTATTCAGTAAACGTCAACGCTCGTCGACGTACACCGATCAACTTCACCCCTTTTACTAAAATCACACTAATTTTAAAGCAACAAACCGACATTTAACGGAATTTCAAACATATATTTAGTAATTATTAAGTAAACTATTCCTTTGTGCGAGACGCATTGGCTAATTACTGGACTTTACAGATCCTGATATTTCCACCGTATACCTTTTTATTTCATTTTACCCCACTATTTGTCCGAGTTTACGACGAAAGGACCTTCGTCTGCAATCTTTTATTTTCTTTTTATTACGTACAAACTAGCGCTTGAGCAATATCCCACCTAGACAGAAGTTAAGATGTGGTCGAAGGATGGTACGCGCTAGTTTAGTAAATACCGATTCACACTACTCTTGAAGGCACCCACGTTATAACTTGATGGGAACACTGACGCCGGCAACTTATTCCATTCCGAAGAATTTCAAATCTAAGAGGAAACTCAAAGGTGTGGAACGAGCTTGTTTAATCAGCGCCTATTCCTCTTGTAGTCCAAATTCACACCAGAACAATAACAGAAACGCCTGAATTTATTCCCAATCGTATTGAATAAACATAGGTAATTTAGACCACTCGTAAAATGAATAACAAATTGAAGAATTCACCGTGTCATTGGTCTAAAGATTGTTGTTGTAGGTCTTTTAGCTGGTACTGATACAATTAATTAAATTCATATTTATATAATAAATAATTCAATTCATCGAATCGTTACGAAATATAGATTAATTACTATGTTATATGTAGGTACAGATAATAATATTAATTTAAAAATTAATTTACAAAGGCAGTAAATAAAATTACAAGATTGTAATAAAATCTGACAGCCATGTAAAATACAATCTCAAATCTTTGGATAACATTTTAATTTTAATAATAACAAAGCAATTAAAATCACTCTTAATTAACAACACAGTGACTAATAAAACGACCTCAAATGGGATTGGCCCGTACTTTTAAGAAAAAAATAACATTGTTATGCTAAAAGTTACTATTTTCTGATTTAAATACAGTGAAGTTGCGAGATCTTTTTTCAAGCTTCATTTATTATGAGCAGGCATAAATAATTTTTACAACAAATATATTACATTGTAACCGGCTAACTTTGTGCGAACCTTCTTTATATATGATAAAATTGTAGTGTCTATAATATCAAAAGAAAAATACCAGATTTCGGCACGATGATGTATTTTCATTGCTGATAACGAAAATCACATTTGTCTGACTGTCTGATTTTGACCGGACTTTCACTGAATGGTAGGTGACCTAGATCGACATATTATAGGCCACTTTTTATCCCAGAAATAGGTTCCCGCTGTATACACTGTTTTTTTTCTTTCTTCATATTTACTCGATATCTCTGCAACAATTTTACATATCTTATTGCATCGTAATATTGCGCAGACGAAGACGCGGACAACAGCTAGTAGCAAATAAAATGTTTTTTTAATAGCGTAGTTATAATAAGTGTCACACGAATCAATTGTCACGGATGCGTCACAGCGGAAAGTCTCAACTGTGTAACAATTATATTTTTTAACTTATGTTTATCTCAAGACATCTTATTGTGGAATAAAAAAACAAAAACTTTTATGTTCATTTACAATCGAATACGACTAAAACTTGTCTTCGTGATAATTCTTGTATTATTTCCCGTGTATGGCGGCGTAAAAAATAAGGACTGCATATACAAATACCCTCATTAACGCGATACGATACTAGAAGTTACACATTGTTTGAAATTGAACTAATAGAATTTATAATCAAAGATTTTTTATTTGTGCAAAATTTCCTACCGTCTCGCAATTTGCTTAAAAAGTTTTCGCTTACGTTTATAAGATGTATAAATATACCGATAACCTAGGGAAGACAGGCAGGCGATGACAATGCATTTCCAAGTGTAATCACTGCATAAATGCTGTGCACAAATGTTACCTTGAATCGTATGTGAAGCTAGGCATGATTCTCAAAACGGTCCACTTTGGACCACTTAAGAACCGGTACGGGTTCACGAACGTTTGAAATAAAATTTGGGACACACAAATGGGGGTTTCGAAAACTGAAGGCTCGCTATTAGTTACGATCGTGTGTGAACCACTTAAATTGGAAAAAATAAATACAAAATTTATTATTTTACACTTAATCATCATTTATTTGACCACTGCTAGCTATATGCCTTCCCCAATATCTTCCACATAATGTGGTCCTCCGTTTTCCGCATCCAACGACTTTTCCCTTTAACACTTAATGTTAACAATTTATATTTCTCAGCCTAAAGTAAAAATTAAAATCTACTGAAAGAGAAAATTTTTGGAAGGGGTCCATGAGAAAAAAGTTTGAGCACCTCTGGACTAGTGCAATCATTTGCGTAGTCTACGGAGCCCTTTAAACCGGACTCGAACCGACCAGACTACCTTTTTGCAAATGTACTTATGCACCCGGTTTATGAAACATGTTGACATTATAAAGCAAAAACTCGTTAAAACAAACAAAAAACAACCGGAATATTTTACTTAACTAGAATGTTTTTAAGAAACTAGCTGTTGCTAGCTTCTTTATCCGCGCGGAAATCATAATTGTAATAAATGCAGTTACTCAGTGATAACGTAGCTATTTATTGGTGAAAGAATTTTTGTAATCGGCCCAGTAGTTTACGAGTTATTTCAATATATACAAAAAATACAAATCTTTCCACTTTATAACTATAGTATAGATATGTTCATACGTTTTAAAAGCAAAGAGTATGTCCTCACAGACGAGAATTTTTTTTTTTTTCTTACATTATAATTGCATTACAAGATATTTAATTTAAAATATACTTAAATAGATCTTACCTAAGTCCCATGCTCGTTAATAAAGTCACTTTAATGAATTCTTGAAAATTTTCTAAGAAAAATTACAATGATTAGTGAAACTAATACTAAAGTTAATTAAAAATTATCGTGTATTTTCATTAACTTACGAGTTAGCGTTGCTTAATTACCTATTAATTAACTATTATTGTCTGGGCAAATAAGATAATACCAGGTTTTAATACTAAATTATTTCTAATTCCCGAAATTTAATTAATTTGTTATTTCGATTTCTTTCGAAAGTTGAAAAGGGCGGTTCGAAACAGTTCGTAATTTTGTTTCATAACAAAAATTAATGTTTATATAAATTATTTGTTCTCCCAGTGGAAAAAGGGTTTTATAACCACAGAGGATCTTAATATAAAAGCGGAAGCTTTTATAACCACAACATACATTTAATTATAGATTGTTAGTTTAGGATAAGTTTCCACTGCAGAAACACGCATAGAAAACATATCGTTGTCTTTGTTTTTCAAAGACAATGAGTAGAAAGATAATTGTGTTTCTGTATAAATGTTTCGGCAGTGGAAACTGACTGTTAATTGTAGTCTTGTTTAATCTGCAGCTGCGGTTGCAGCTTATATTTCAAACACAGGTGTAAACTCAGAAACTATTGAAAAAAACTAAGCGAAATACTGACATTAAATGTCATTTTAAAAGCAAAACCATTTATTTTTTTAAAAAGTCCCAAGTTCTATCACCACGAGATTAATACATCTATACTACTATTATAAAGAGGAAAGATTTGTAAGAGGAAATAAAAACTACTACTACTTTTTAAACTTTCCACGCAGACGAAGTCGCGAGCAACAGCTGGTCTGTAATAAAAAGGGGTTTGATTAAAAGAACAGTGTAATAGGGAAAACACTTAAAAATTTCGGTTATAACTTTATTTAATAGCGTTTGTTAACCTTTTTAGGGTAAAAAGCACACCCTAATATGTGGGGTAAGAATTAGAAAAGCGATATCGAAGGCAAAGCCCCTTAACTCATCACACAGTAAAAGGAAGTTTCGTATTCCTTAATATTATTGTATTTTACTTCATCATGCCAAGGCCGAGTTTTAAATTATATGAAAAAATTATAAAAAAAAGTTAATGTGGAATAATGTACCATTGCTAGAAAAAAATAAATTCGTATTATAAAATTAAAAGTCGCAATTAATAATTATTTGAAACCAGTTTAGGCTCTTAAGTTATAAAGTGGAACTAAGTTACGAAGTTTATATTTAATAAATAGGTCTGAAAAGGTTAAATTAAAAGAAATTTCCAAAATAGCTTAAATTGAAATATTTCTTTGCTTATTCATAAGACAGGCTGATTTCGCTTCCTAGTAAATGTTAGTACAAAGGGCAGACGCGGAAGTCCTTGATTTTTTGTATGAAAACCCTGGAAGGTTTTTAGGTTATCTTTATGATTATTCCGTTTTTTTTTTCAACATTTCATTTAATAACAAACGTGATCTAACGACGGAAAATACTGTTTGTTATATTGACAAGATTAATGTGGCAGTTATTTACATTCCATTTATGAAATTGAGTTTGTAATCTATCGTAATAAACAACGATAGAGATAACAATAAACATTCATGTGTGTTTTCACTAACTTTGTAATACAGTTGAGTAGTGTTGATGTAATTTTCCAGTTTGAGCTATGGTACCAGTTGACACCTTAGCACCGAGTACCACTAACCCCTCGTCGTTGTGACCTCGTGATGCTCCAACCGGGAGATCTCTCAACGCGTTCAGCGAAGGGGACTCCTGACTGTTTAGGTTAATCGGGATAATGGGCCGTGGGATGTAGGGTGATACCACACTCCGCAGTAAGTGATGTGAATGAAGCAGCCTCCCCCCCTGTACCCCTCACCGCAACGGTGGTCTCTGCGTGCGCATAAATACGACCGCACACTGAGAAAACGTCAGTCAATTTCGCAGCGCCACGCGTGCTGGTCGTGTCGACTATTGCCCGTTGCCCCTAGCAATACTACTTACGCATCGCGCGCGACTTTCAAGGACTAAACAAGGTACTGTATACTCTTATTTCAAGTTATGCCTCGGTCGATATAGGGACACAAGGGAGTGCGCGAGCGTGTTCTGGCACGCACTACGACGATGGAAATTTATCGTCTTAGAACGTGCAGTGCGATCGCCTTTAGCCCACCATCAGCGTTGCATTGCGAATTACAACACCGGCCAAATCTCCCGGTGGCCGGTGCATCAAAATGTGCTCGCTATGTATTGCACTGCTTAGCGAACTTTCATTTATTTTTGTACATTTCAAATCATTTTAATTATTATCGTACTAGAGACGGTATTATTAAGCACTAGTTCCGTCCATCGAACGAGGCATTCGTAAAACTTCTTTCGTAACCTGTGAGTAACATTTTTAATTTTAAAATGCATGCGGTTAATGTTAAAAAATCGTGTTTTAAATGTTATAAAAAGAATATTAAAAACTTAAAAAGCTTGAATAATTAAATTTCTGGGGATTGAATAATTGAAAAACGGGATTCGCTGAGGTTTGTTCGCGATGAATTAGTAATAAAGTTTTGAAGTGAACGTAAAAACAAAGTTTATGTTACTTGCCCTCGTTAATTTTTATGAACATTTTAGTGTTTTTAGTTTATTTGGTAGAGTATATATCTTCTTAAAATAATCTTACGTAGTAACTTTTAAGTTGTTTTTTTTTTAATTTCTAACTTGAGAAGTTAAAGTGGTTAAATAAAATTATAAATATAAATTAGTGCCGCTTGGAATTTCGAAGAAAATAATACCCAGCAAAGTTGTGGGGTAACATTCTATGGCGCGGAAAAGCGCTGTAATTTACTCGTAGTTATATTCGACCGTACAATTTAAAAAATATTTTAATTTCAGAAAAAATATTCTTTACCTTTTCTACATTTATAAATCTAATTTCGGATATTTAATGCACTGTTATATTACATAAAACGCCTAAAATACGTGTAGGTACTATATAAAAAATTTGCTACACTGGCAATATTCTATCTAGAGAATACCCGTTTCACCAAGAAAATAAAAAATGTTACTCAATTAGGCTTTTTAAACTAATATTGTATCGTTTACAAAGTAATATTTAGTAGGGTAGACAGAAATTATATTTCACCTTTATGTAAATGTTTAGTATACTCAATTATGACGGGCGAGATTTTTGACAGTTATATTTTTGGCATTTACTGATAATCGAACCCTGGTCCCTTAACCATTGAACTAAAAGGGATAATTGTACAACTGTAGAATCAATAAAAAAAATTCTTAAAAAAAATATCCGCATTATGACATTTTGGTATCTTCAGATATAAAAGTAGACTAAGATTGTAAATCCCATTATATTATTTAAATAAACGATAAGATAATGTAATCCGGGTTTCTTACAACAAAGACTTGCCCGCTCCACGTGCCACATTCAACGCTAATAAAATTTATTTTTAGTTATAATAGATACGGATAAATAATAAATCATTACCTTTATGATAGCGTCTAAACTTTTTTTCGAGATAACCCACCGATTATAATTCACTCGGAATCGTATTAATTACGAAATTTCTTAGTACATTTAGTACAATAGATTACAGTATATACGCCTAGTGTAATAAATGTAGTCTAGGCAAAAGATCCCCAAACGTTCTGATTGTAGACCTCTGGCAAAGAATCCTAAGTATCTATACTATTTACTATAATATTATAAAGAGGAAAGATTTTTATCTTTGGATTTTTGTATGTATTCGATTCAAGTACGTAAAGGGCCGATTTCAAAAACTCTTACACAATTAGAAAGGTAATTTATCTATGAGTAACATAAGCTACATTTTTATATAGTTTTTAATTTCACGCGGCCGAAGTCACGAGCAACAGCTAGTCGATGGTACATTTGTCCTTCGACTTGTGAACCCTTCTACATTATTTCCCTCCATCATGCCCTCTGGGGTCCATGGAAAACCCGGCGAGGGTGGAATTGTAGTTTTTCAAATAACCCTTTACTTTGAAGGAGTAATTTCTTAATAATATTATAAATGCGATAGTTTAGATGGATGGTTTGTTAGTGTTCGTCGCCTAAATTGCTGAAAGGATGTTGGTAATATTTGGCGTAGATGTAGGAGATAGTCTGGAAGAACACATAGGTTACTTGCTATTGTTTTTTGTAATTCCGCGCAGACGGAATCGCGGGCGAAAGCTAGTATTTCATATTTCAGATTTTGAATTTAATAATTCTCATTTTTCGTTACAAGGTTGTTTATAATAATAAAAACATTAATTTAGTATTACGTAGTAAATAATACATAAAATATTACATTTGTGTAAAGTAAAATAACATTTATTACATTGAGGATAATATTATTTATGTCATTATGCAATTCTGAGAAAAAAGATTCCGAGTTTTATTTACATGTAATAAAGAATTGAATTTATCATCTCGCTTATATAGCTTGTGCCCGTTTCTGTAATATTCAGGGTACGGCTTAACATTAAAGTCGAATGATCCTTGTAGAAATGATAAATACATGAACAATGAGTTTAACTCTGTCTCCAAAAAAGTCAAAACTAATCAATGATAATAAAGACTATATCTTTATTACTTTCTACTCAGAATTTCGTATACCTCATTGCATCACTTTGTCCCTATATGAAAACAGACATCACAATTGGACTGTCATGTGCAAAAAGAATCTTCCAAAATAGATTAAATCCTAATATTAGCGCATCCAGTCCCTGTTTTTATACTTTTTATTGTGTTTTAGTATGACCTACTTACAGTTAATGACTGCATTTTAGAAAATTCATTTTTTATCTGTTCATTAAGCGATAAGAAATTTTTGGTAGTTAGAATATATGAATTATTCTTTTATCATAGTTATATAAGAAGTACAAACGTAACTGAATGGTAAGCTTTGTTTATTAGATTCTTTGTTTAGCAACAAACAAAAGAAAGGTCGAAGTCTGTTGATACGGACGGCTGTTCATTTACGATGTTAATGCGTCACTATGGAAAGATCGGATGCAATGCCCGCACGCAGTGTTCCACTGCGAAAATAAAAACGGCCGTGAGTCACGGGGTCACACACCTAAAGTACGGCCACCCGACAATTTACCACATATAGTTCGACACTCTTATCTGGCCCGGTAAGAGAAACTACATTATTACACAGATGCCCCAGTCAATGTTAAAAAAATGCCAATTACAGCAACTCATGTCTTTTGTGTATGCTATGACTAAGGTGATAATAACAATGTTCCCACCGGGTCAGAGAAGATTGTAGGACTATATACGTATGTTTACAAACTATATTTATAGAACAGCTGAGCGGAATAAGGGCAACGTGGTTCGTGTTGTACATTTTCCTTTGTTGAAAACTTTTGTATGAAAACGTTCAATAAATGTAACTCTGATTTGTAATTTTTCCTTCATTGTTGTGGCAGCGACGAGCTGATATTAGTTACTGATTTATAATTAAAACATACACAATGTTGTGTCTATTCATTATCAGTGAATAACGTATAGTTGTTTTTTCCTAACTGTACTTTTAATTGATTTTATACACTTTAGTCTTCATTAAGGTCTTTTCAATCTTTACAATTTACTCGATAATGGTTCTTTGATTTTTATAAAATACTAGCTTTCGCCCGCGACTCCGTCGACTCATTAATAACGTATCTTTTTAATGGTGAAACAATTTTTGAAAAAGGCTCTGTAGTTTTTGAGTTATTTTATTACAATCAAACAAACAAAGTTTTCTTTATAATATTAGTATGATTACAGAGATTTGTTTTGTTTTATCATAATGTTGAGTTTTGATATTAAAAAAAAACATACAGACGAATTGATTACCTCCTTCTTTTGGGAAGTCGGTCAAAAAGTAACTCAATAATAACGAAAAAAAAATTTTTATTTATGAATTTTTAGTATAATACTAAATGTAAAGAAACCGATGACGTCATAGATTATTTGAGAGAACAAATGCGTAGTTATATTTATTAACAATAATAAGTTGAATACGACATTAACGGATTCTTGTTTGCGTGCTATCAGAAAACAATTATTATTCAAACGCTAATGATAAGCTATACTTAATACCTACTCGATGTCAATTCTATTACAAACAACATTTGTAATTAATGGAAAAATACTTTACACATTACGTCTGTTATATACTTTGGTTAATCTTACTAATAAACTGCGAAAGTTTAGATGGATGGAAGTTTGTTAGTTTGAACCCTAATTAATGTTATAAAGGGGAAAGATTTGTATTTTTGGATTTTTGTATTTTAGCCAACACAGATGTATTAGTCAGATAGACTATATTTTTATTATTATTTAATTTCACGCAAACGAAATCGCGAGTATCAGCTAGTCATAAATAAAATTGGTATACATGTAGAGGATAGTCTGGAAGAACATATAGGCTACTATTTTTTTGTTTTTTAATACCAAGCGGACGGTGTCGCGGCCGAAAGCTAGTCATCTAATTAGTGATTATTTTATTTGAAATACGATAATAAAACCTTTGACTATAGACTGACCTTGGGTGACCTTTCAAGAAGTATCAACTTCACATATAATCGAGAACAAGCGAGTACTCAGTATCACAGCCATTGTTGTTGTAAACAAACGTTTTGTGATGCAATTTGCATAGTTAATGTTCCTTACTGCTCGGAGTTAATTGACTACTAATCAAATGCTACACACCGTTTAGCTGTTAGCTGAATATATTATCCCATTGTGGAGTTAAAAATTCTTTTTGTGCTTTAAAGAAAAATACAAGGAATAATATTGTTTTTATTGTCTAAATGATGCATTTTTATTACCGAATTGTACGGAAATATGTGACGACGTATTGAAGAAACTGATAAACAAAATTCATGAACTACATTTCAAGACCCTAGTAGTTGTTAGGGTTGCCGTACACGGACAACTTCAAACACAGCCTTCAAGAAAACGCGTATCCGAAATGTACGGCAATTTAAAGAACCCTTTAGAAACGTGTATTATTTTATATTAAACCCGTGGTAATAAACACTTTCATTCCTTTGCCTTAAACCCAAATTGTATACAACACATGTGCGTCGCTATAGGGAGAGCAGAGAGGAGTGTCCCTCTATAAAATCGAATGTTAAAAGAAAACCCTACGTAGTCTAGATCGCCAGGCGACTACTATGTTACAACTAATTTCAACAGGACTAGTTCTAGACGCATCTAGGCGCATAGAAAGTGCGTAAAGTTGTGTAGCTGTAGTAAACATATCGAGGTCGAGACTCGATGGCTTCACTACGCAACATGTCGACAAAACGATCTTGACCTAAACAAGATTGATAACACAAAGATTCGGATAAGCTACTTAGATAAACTTATTGCTTAAATATCTAAGGTTAAATGTACACAAATAGTGTTGGGTTGTACAAAAAATATTATTCAACTGAAAGTAATATGTGGAAATGAAAGTCAAATGTTTGTAGACTTTTGGAGGACATTGTAGTTATGGCTTTTGTTATTCTTTACTATAAAAACAATAGCACAATCTGGCATTGCAGTGGATTTTCACAAAATATTCCTTCACGTTTGTATCACGGTACAGAATTCTGAATAGAGAGAATAACGCTGCCAAAATGTTTGTATATTTTCGTATGAAGGTTCACATATGTTCATCACTTTAATGTATTAACTTTGAAGAGAGTAAAAATAACAAAACAAATCTATACCAATATTATAAAGATTTGTATTTTTGTATGTATTGAAATAACTCAAAAACCACTGGGCTGATTTTAAAAATTCTTTCACCGTTAGAAAGGTAATTTATCTGTGAGTAACATAGGCTATATATTTTAATTTCACGTGGACGAAGTCGCGAGCAACAGCTAGTGTTTTATAAATTATATTTGGAACATGAACGGTATGGAATAGCGTAAATGTTTGTACCCTGTAAAGAGATTTACGGTTCTCTTGGAATAAATTTGAATTTATTTTTTTAAATAACACAACGAAATTCGGTAAAAATATTGATTATTAATATAATTAGAATCCTAACCTAATAGACCTATCAATTAAACGATTTTGTTATTGTAATGTAACATTAGATGATGTAATCTATATGTGCTTAACCTACATAGATAAAACTATTAATATTGAACATTTGTTCTTGATAAAGTTATACAAACAGCAATCGATGCAATACCAGTCACAAATGACATGTTTATTTTTATACTAGTTATTGCTCGCGTATCGCCCGCGTGAAATTAAAAAATACAGCCTATGTTACTCCATGATAACGTAGCTTTTTAATGGTAAAAGAATTTTTTAATTTGGCCAAGTAGTTTTTGAGTTATTTCAATACGTAGAAAAATATAAATCTTTCCTCTTTATAATATCACTACACATTAAGTAAATAGGTTCCTACCACTAGCTGTTTTCGTGGGACTTTATCGACAAGAAATCAAATCAATAAAAAGTTTATTTTATGGTTTACATTTGTTAAATTATCAATTGCATATATCAAAATTCAAGTGCACAAATGTTAAGGAAGGCCTTTGCCAGTGGATAACAATGACCGTTACCATGACAATCTGGTCTGTTTACTCATAGCTTGTAGTTTTCGTTCCTTTCGCGCATGTCTATTTTTTCCAATTTATTCATTCTCTAAATTAAAAAGTGTTAAAATATATAGTCAACTGACTGTCTTGAGTGTAGGGCTTAGTATTAATAGAATATTCAAAAACATGCTGTGATTGCAGACATCCAACAAACAAGTGTGTGTTTACGCGTTATTTTATTAATATAGTTAGATTAATATTAATTTGTTTGAAATCTTAATGAGTTTGTCATCATTAATTGATGATTTACAGATCAGAATAAAGAATGGTAATGCCGAGCATAGAATTTGAGAAGATGTTGTTGAACAGATCCTACTAATACTTAATATTATAAATGCGAAAGTTTAGATGGATGGATGAATATTTGTTAGAGTTTGTAGCCTAAACGGCTGAAGAGATCTTGATGAAATTTGCCATAAATGTAGAGGATAGTCTGAAAGAACACATAGGCTACTTGATTTTGTTTTTTTAAATTCCGCGCGGACGGAGTCGCGGGCGAAACTACTTTGTTATAAAAATGGCTTTCACTGCAGAGTTTATTTGAACTTTTATATATAGGTCAACGACACGAGGCGCTTCATTTTTGCACACTGCATAACACCGCGATATACGAGTAACGTTCCTCGTACATACAATGAGGCAATTAAGGTTATTGCACTAAATGCATTTTAATTCATTTAATAACAATATCTAACTATATTAGCACAAAAATTGTAGACATTAAATTATTTAAACTTTCGTGAGTGAGTGAGAGAGTGAGGTACCGTCACAGGAAAAAAAGTATGACGTGAGTAAGCCGTAAAATAATTAATTATAAACATTGTTTAGTTAACACTTGTTTAACTCTGATCGTCGCTTATTGAAGTTATGGGTGTTAACGCAGTTATGTTTTACCTCAATTATTGCTTTCCGTATAAGTACTTTATTATTTACTAGTTGTTGTTTGCGACTTCCTCAGCGTTATATTAAAAAAATAATAAAAAACATAGCCTGTGTTACTCACTGATAACGTAGCTTTTAATGGTGAAAGAATTTTTGAAGTCGTCTCAATAGTTTTAAAGGCAATTCAATACATACAAAAATAGAAATCTTTCCTCTTTATAATTTTAGTGTAGATTTCATAAATGTTTATAAACATATTCGTTATTTATCATACAAATTCGTTTGCACTCAGTCGTCTATGTGGCTAATCGCAAATTCCCACATAACATTTTGAGAAACTAACGTTTGTCCGAAAATCTACTTATGACTGAATTGAAGTTGTTATGAAAACAAATATAACGTTCCCCGTCCATTATACTTCTCAGCTATGTTTTCATAATAAACGCCTTTTCATTGACTTTGTCGCAATTGTTTGTTATTTACATAGAATTATCCGTTTATCTGGCGACAAATAATACACAGTTATATAACTTTCCAAATGTACTAAAACTGTCCTAAAACTAAAACTTTTAACCATACTTTCTCTAAATACTTACCCGGCAATTACGCTATTTATTTTCTGGGAAATTCGTTAAATAAATTAAAATAATATTACGTCATATAGGTTATCTTACTAATATTATAAATGCGAAAGTTTAGATGGATAGATGTTTTAGAGTTTGTAGCCTAAACGGCTGAACGGATCTCTTTGAAATTTGGTATGGATGTAGATGATTGTCTGGAACAACACATAGGCTACTTATTTTTGTTCAAAATACCGCGCGGAAGTCGACGGGCGAACGCTTGTATAATACATTTAGATTTAGATAGAGGTTTCTAATTGTGACCAAGTATATATCATGTCACCCCTTATTAGCGTAGGCTCCGAGCCCCTCGGTGGGGACGTAAAGTGAGCTGGTGATGTTGATGATGATGATGATATCAAGTACATATTTTTTTCTTCTTCTCTTCTGTAAATTCCGTGTTCTGTTTTAGGATTCACTGAAAACCGGCGTTTCAGTGTACACCGCAGCACACGCCGAATGAATTCCTTGACAGTTTTTTTTAATTAACCAATTTCTTCCTTCTTTCTAATAATTATGTGAAGAAAAGTTTTTCTCCCGAATATTTTGTTCGAAAATTTTACAGCAATACCACTTTATTATAGAAATAGTTCCTTATTGTAATTACAGTCTTAATAATAGCTTTGTTTTCATCGTGTTTTAAAGTAATTATATTCCTCGTATTAACCTCGTGACCCAAATAGAATGTAATCAGAACTTGTGAAATTTTAATCACTTGAAGACATAACCATCTAATTAAAACAATTGTTAACGCTTTTTATACACAATTTTTTTTTTAAAGAACTAGTTAAATTAACTATAAGTGGTAGTTACTTTCCAAGTCTTGGTGAAACGTTTTCAAGTGAAATCTTAACTTAGTTAACCAATCTATTTCAGTTCAGACAATCTATATTTGACTTGAATACTATATTCGAAAGTTGACATAAGTTCGATTTATTGCAACGGCGACTGCGCCGGGATACATTTTGGTATTCAACTTCGTTAAACGCATTTAAAATATTCAGACAGACAGACAAAAAAAAATTCTTTGATGTTACAAACAGACACTCCAATTTTATTTTGTATAGAAGATTATTTTTAGAATAAACGCAAGGTTTGCGATATAGAATCTAAATGAATACAATTTGAAATTCAATTTATAATACCTCTATTACACTGTAGATCGTAACGCATACTCAGTGAACGAAGAATTTAGATTTGCTACCATGTATAGCGACTTTTCCGCGGCAGTGTACGATTACTGAAGGTGACCTTGACTTATAGAAGCGTAATAAATTTGTTGTCTCAAATACACATAGTTTATTACAATATTATAGGCAAGTGTACAATCCGTAAAGATTTTTCAAGGAATTTTTCGACCGTCTGCATTTACTGCAATATAGTTCTGCGGAAAATTGTGAATCGTGAAATTGCTCTTGACACGAAACGCGGTCGATGTATGGTTGAGATCGATTGGCACTTTGCCCAAAGTAGTATAGTGAGTTGATTCTCAACACGCGACCGCTCCGAGGCCTCTTCCTGTTTGTAATGCCGCTTTATAAAGCATAGAGAGTACGAGGAAGTTTTTTTTCTAATTTATTAAAACAGCTCATGAATTTTGACCATAGATACATTTAATGCGTGAATTCTAAATTTGAAGTATTTTATTTTTTAACTAGCTTTCGCGCGCGACTTCGTTTGCGTGGCATTAAAAAAACAAAAGTGAGTAGCCTATGTATTCTTCCAGACTATCCTCTACATAAGTACCAAATTTAAATGAAATCCGTGCAGACGTTTAGGCTACAAACTCTAATAAACATCTATCCATCCATCTAAACTTTCGTATTCATGATATTAGTAAGATTTGTTTTAAAAAATCGAGTAGTTATATTTCATATAGTTTCCATAGCAACGATACTAGAAAATAATAACATTATCTATTATTTAAACATGTCATCGCCTATTTATGTTTCCGAAAGACTTTCGTTATCAGTCAACAACTAAAGTTTATCTCATGTGATTTACATATTTATCAAGATTATTAAATATATTACTGTTATCATTTGTCTGCGTTACCAACATAAAAAATAGATAACACAAAAAAACAAAGTAAGAAAACTATACCTGCAATACGAAAATGTTCTATACTATTTTTTATTAAAATGAACAGACACGTTCAGTTTGAATTATTCAAATGTACTGCAAAAACTGTTTATTTAGTATGAAGGACCTGGACCACCACTGGCTGATAAACGCTCAGATAGCTTTAAAATGACGTCACTGTCAGATAAGGGAACAAAATCCGATATTTCCATCACTTATTTGACACGTTGGATTGTTATCAGACAATTTATAATTTGGTGGACAGGAAACAATTGTTTAACCCACTTCTTCATTCTAATTTTTAAGTTCATGAGTTCGCACAATTTCCTTACGTGATACATTTTCGCTTCACGTCTAATTATAATAATAATATTTACAATCGAAGTGGAGACCGCTAGCTTGTTCTATATAAATTGCCTTAGGTAATTAGAGTGGAAAAGCTTGTTCAGGGTAACTTATAAGAAGGGGTGGGACGATGCCGATATTAACTGAATATCAAAATGAGGCACTAAAGATAATAAATTTCGCAAACATTTTCTTTAACAGAGACGTAGTTTTAGTACATTTTAATAATTAAAGAATATTATTCTAGATGTTTTAAATAGTCAAATCTGACTGAATATATTCCAATAATAAGAGTGTACAAATTAAAAAAAAATGTTCTTAGAATTCAATTGAATGTAATTAACTTATTAAAACTTTCGTGAGACATTATACTATATAAATTATAACACGGCTAAACTCACGTGATAACATTCGGTGTAGGCACCGACAGTTTCGAACCCGTTGGGGGTCCTTCTTCAAGTTCTTCAGGTTTCAATTGAATGTGTTTCGAAATACGTAAAACTACTCGGCCGATTTCCAAAATTCTTTCACCATTCAGCTAATAGCAAAGTAATATAGGCTATATATTTAATTTCACACGGACGGAGTCGCGAAAAACAACTAGTTTATTACGGCTGAACCACGTAAGGCAAAAATACATTCTTACAATAAATATTTTTTTAAATGTCAAGGATTATTATATAAATAAACTCAGAACTAGTATATAAGACATTTTTGAAATATTTACCAGTCTCGAATAAAAGGATCGGGTAGTAAAATTGTTAATGAAAGATAATACAAATTTGAAATAATCATCTGTATATAAATATATTGTTTTTGTAATAATATCATAAAATTTTTAAGCTATTTACTATCAGAGTACACATATTTTAATTTGTAATATTGCAAGGAGTCAGAGAAGGGTATTCAATGCTAAGAAAGCAGTGGATTCAGATATGACGGCCGATAGAGATGAATGGAAGAGCAGCACATACTGTGCCGACCCTCCGTAAGGGATAAGGGCAAGTTGATGATGAGCAAATTTTCAGAGACTGAAAATTTTAGTTAGAAACATAAGAACAATATTGTTGTCTCTCATTATTTTAAAGATTTTGTACATATGTTGTTTATTAAAAATTTTGGAAACTCGTCAAGAACCTCTTCTGCGATCATAAGACTTTGGCTTATCTCATCGAACAGGCCATATCTAATAGATTCTTTTAACATAGCAATTATTAATTATATATTCTCGTGTGTAACGGCCGGTTTCCCAGCTACATTTAACCTTTCGTAAGTATTTTTGGTTCGATAACTTTATGAAATGCGTTAACGAACTTTGGAACTCGAGTTTTACTACGTTCCAACTTAGATCAACCTAACACGCTAGTTAAAAACAAAGTAAATGGAAACTTCAGAAACCCAGCATCAGTGTGTTACAAACAAGGGATTTTAGGTCATTGTCATATTTTTTTCTTCATTTTTACGATAATACGATAACTTTTAAGTCACGCGACAAACGAAAATAAATAACACAAACAAGCAAATGTCGTTATGTTTGAGGTTCATTCATAGTTTGTATAAAATATAATTCTCTGTTTGGTTCATTAATTTGATGCATAAAAACGTGTCGTCCTCGAAACATTTATCGAAGTCCGGTTTGCTTGAGGCTACGAGCTTTCGGAAATTTTATGTCGGACGGTTAACGCCTGGTTTTACATTTAACGAGCATTTTTTTATTTATTTTTTATTACGTTTTAAAAATATGTACTTGGCTTGATTTACAACAATGGTTTATTGATGCAAAAATGAAGTATTCAATTATATCAGCAAATAAATGTATTTTAATGTCTTTTATATAAAAAGAAAGTTTTATCAATAATAATTTTGGAATTTTATATTTGTTTCAGGACCTAAGTATAGCCGTAAAAATGTCTGACGCGGGCCATGGAAAAATTGAAGGTACGTTGTTGATAATATAAATTAAAAAGTTTTCATCAAATGACTTATTCAAAACAATCCGTTGGACTTAAGACACAAACCTTTTGTTAAAATGTTTCATTAAAAATACATGATGTCAATATGTCAATGACATTTGAACAATCAATTTTGCCTCGATATTTCATTGCATTTACGCCTATCGAAATCTTTCGTTTGTTAATATGAATCATTTTGTGAGATAAAATGCAGTATTTATGTGTATAAAGTAACACTTTCAATGAAGGACAAGGGTGGTGTTCGTTTTAAAGGTTTGCTATTATAAAACACATATATTAATTTAAAACGTCTATAGTGGAAATAAATAAATAAATTTCTTTTATCTTATGTATCTTACAAGAGGTAATAAATAAAAAAAATCAACGTGTATGGTGAAAAGAACATTCAAAGAATTTTTTACATTGTATACCTACAGCATTGTTATTAAAAAAATTAAATCATAAATGTCTCGTATTACAGAAGTGAAATACAGTAATTTCATATTGCCAACGATTCATGTACTGTTTCTGCTGTAATTATTACATTATTCATTATAATTCAATGATTGCTCAATTATTATTTCGAATAAGTAAGGCACGTAAACTTTAGGTCAATTGCAAGGCCGACTAGTTACAATCTCTCCGTACTTTTGTATATTGAATATCAAGTACCCCTTCCCCTTGTATTGATCTAATATTAGTGTTAGAAATTTTATATTTTTTTTACAAATAATCATATCTCGAGAAACTTCAACGTGACTGTTCGTTAGAACTGTTCCAAGCATTTTCTTGAAACTCTATATCAAAGTCAGCACTCAAAACGTGACAATGTTAATAAAACTAGAATTGTAGTTCAGTAGCAAGAGGAACATTTAGTTTAAAAGTCACTTGCATTATAAATGTCTTAAAATATATAGCTTTCTAAATTCTTAATGAAAACAACGGTAGTTCTTATTAGGAAACAGTTTTTTATGCACTCAGTTTAATAAATGTCTTCGTTATTTGTACTTGAATGTTTAATAATTTTTATATCGAACTATTTGTTGCCAACAATGCTATAAATTCACAATCAGTCTATAATATGCGTCGGATAAATGTCATTCATATTTCATTGACTTGCTGCATCGTATCCGATCATTTCCACTTTTGACATTTGACGAGCGCGCCAACTCACGGCCATTGTTCCCCACTGCATCGGTATTTCTGTACGCAAGAGCAATTAACAATATCACTGCGCAACGGATTGTAAATAAAAATACATTCTCTCTTATGTCCCCTTACGAGTCAATCGAATATCTACGATTAAAAACTACCTACCGCTTTATTGGCCACTAAGGGTATCCTTTACATCTCAATTAGAGAAATCTACACTTAAAACCTATTAAAGTAAGTATTAAACGATTGTGATTGCGACGATCACTCTAAAAACTATAATCGTAGAATCACGCGACAAAACTTATTAACAAAATATTAATATTTAATATATCACAAAATGTTAATAATTACTGTTTTGATAGATTGTTATAACATCAACATCACTTCGTTTATAAACTTAAATCTTAATAATGTTATAAATTTGAAATGGGTGGATGGATGTTTGTTAGAGTTGGTAGCCTTAACAGATTTCGATGATTTTTTTATAAATTAATATGAATTAGAGGATAGTCTGGAGGAACACATAAGCTACTCCACGTTGTTTTTATTATTCCACGCGGACGGATTCGCGGGCGGTAACTAATGTTATATAAATTTTCAGCGTAATGTATCTTTTTCAGATAATCCGAAAATCCTCTCGGGCCCTGTTTTGACCAACTCACCCAATGCGGTCCTGTCAAAGTCCCTGCTTGGCAGGTACAATGACCTCCCTCTCCCTGGAGACAAGGTGCTCGCCACCTACATCTGGATAGACGGCACCGGGGAGCACTTGCGGTGCAAAGACCGCACTCTAAGCTTCATCCCTAAACGACCTAAAGGTGAGTACAAAATTTCATAGAAGAGAGTGGCGAAGAAAGTCGAAAACAGCAAAGTGACTTGCTCCACACTGATTATACGTAAGGGCGAATCACACGTCACGTCTGTCTCTCCTTTAATTGTAATATTAAAACAGATGAGCGGGAAATTACTGCAGCAGATATCAGTGTTGCGAACTAAAAAAACTTTTAGGGACTGTCCCACCACTGGCTACTTAAAAATGACGTCACTGTTAGATAAAATAAAAAAAATATTTCCATCACAGATTTGACACGTTGGATTGTTATCAGACAATTTACTATTTGGTGGGACAGGCTCTTGAAATTCTTGCACTTACATTTACTCCGTAATAATAATTTTTTAATGTTGTCTTTATTTCTTTGAAATAGAACTAAACATATGTTATCTGTGTACGCTTAATGTTACGTATGTAATAAGCATCGTAAAGATTTTGACGATGGTTCTCTTTTGTAATCAAAAGTAATGTTTTAAAATTAGTCTGAAACCTCTTACATGAAAATATTAAATAAAGTGTCACTAATTTGGTTTAAATGGTCCATAGCTCTAGTAAAGTTTGCCTTTTTAAAATATGCTAATGCGAATCGCTATACAATTGATGGAGAATTACACATTATGAAAATTTTCGTACATAATAGTTTTAAATTTAAGTGACCATGGCGTACATGACTGATTTACATTTACATGAACTACTGAAGGTTAAAGCAACTATATACAACAGCTTCTAAAGTTTTTTATACAACCGTTTTCTTCCTATATTACTTTTTGCTTGATACAACTGGAAAAGAAATATGAAGTATATAAACCGACATTTCCATTATGTATATTATCATATTTCGGTGACGTATCGATTACTGTGACATATTTATTTAAGCTATTATAATTAATATTAATGAATCAGGTAAATAAAGAAACTTTGTAAAACAATTGAACCGGATTGAAAGCGCCATCTGTCGTTTCGTTTGTAAAATTAACAATGAAATATAGATGAGTGATAACTCGTAATTATTTAAAATTGTAAATTATTTTAGACTTACGTTATTTTATGTCGCTATATAAAGTTTTTAAATATATATATAAAATGTTTACATCTGAATTAGTTACATGCAGGGATCCTCTGACAACGACGCCATTTGTAATTACGTTGCAAAATTAACGTCCGGCAATAAACATGTTTATTAATATTTAACGAGCAACGTAAATAAACAAAGGTTAGGTGAAGCAATTTCAAATACACGCTTCCTTTTAATTTATTGCAGTTAAATGACGGCGCAATGCCAATTTCACTATTTCAAGCGATTCGAAAAAGGAACCGAGATATCAATATGTAAATAAGAAATACGTAACAGTCTACTGTATAGCCTATATAACAATATTATCGTAATTATTATCTCTTGTTCTTTGAAAATAACAGGAACAGCACAAAATATTGTGCGTTTACAACTCTGAACTTTGTACTAAATAACTACCTGATTGCTTAAAAACGACGCCTTAGATTTCCTTTCGATTTAAACGCATAAGTTGATAATATTGACAGTTTATTCCGCGCCGCAACCTTCACCGCCAAAATGGCGAAAATCAAGAAGACACAAACTACCGCGTTTATAGCCTGTCCATTTTATAGAGATCTGTTGTATACAAGTGACATTTAAAACTCACTTATTAATGTTTAGAAATAGAAGGTTTTCAATTTACTTTTCAAAATTAATTAATAAAATAAATTATAACTAGTAATTGAAATAAGAATAAAAAATGCATAGTTATTTTTCATTTGTTTAGTTTATTTTGCTTCAACAAATGCAATTGTTTTTAAGTGCTACAAGTGTTCAAGGCAACTGTAAATGCCTGTATGGCGAATTTCGATTTTGTAGGGAAAATGTAGATCCCCTGGCGCCGACTACTTGATACCGACTCAATTTATATTTATATAATACTTATATTTGTTTATATTCTGGGAAGTACTTATTTATATTTATGCCGGAAACTTACAATATGATTATGCGTTAACTAAGACTTCCATCACGATAGAATTAATGATGCCGATACGTTCGTCAAAATTCACGTGATTTTAAAACTATGGCGCAATGTATCGAAATGAAACTTTCACGTGCCTTGCCAGGGTTGTCAAATATATTTACACGTTTTCTATAAGACAAATTGACATTTTTTTGTGATTTTATATTAGTAAGATTGTACCAGTATTTTTCTCTGCAGAATATCATTTTATGATTTAAAATTCAATTATCTATTATTTCGTTTAATGTAAACCATTACTACTATTGATGTTTTAAATTGCAATTTATCTCTGTGGCAGCCCTGACTTCTTTTCTTATCGGTTCGGTTTTAGTTGCGGTTGATTTAATTTCTAATAGAGATGAAATGCATGCGGTTGGTGCCTTTTAGATAAAAATAAGTGGCTTGAATCGCTTGATAAAGAACTGCTTTTCCCTCTATGTTGTAGAATGTGATCTGCCGCCTACGTCCATTAAAACAGGGTTGCTTAACGGTGATTTGTAACGCGTACTATGAGCTAATAAACCGACGGTTCTTCACAAATATCGGTTGCGCAAGTGGCTTTAAAAATGTATCATTCTAACCTGCTCTTGGGAAATCATGACATTAGTCTAAGAATTGTTAAGAATAATTCAATTATACCCAATACGTGTTTTGTAATTGAATTGTAAATTTTCAATAAGCACAGAAGGAAAAGTCCTTTATTGGTTTCTATTTTCTGTGTAAATACAAATAAATTTTGCTTAATTTGTAGACAATCTAACACGGATCCTCGAAAACATGTACACGAAGTATGAACTATCAGTTCTCGAAGATTTGAAGTGGTCGTATGTGGACCAATTTTCGTCACCGTACTTTTTCCCTCAGGATGGCCGCGAAGCATCCATCCCCTGCGAACAGAAACTTAACAGGGACAGTTTTGATGAGAACTTCAAAGGTTTCCCTAATAAGCTCCCAGCAATCATAGAAGTGTAGATTACAATACATTCAAACCTTGCGATATTTTTTGTTCCGTAATAGTTTAATAGTTCCATACTATTTTGTAGACATATGTAGAGTGTTTTGCTTCATTTAACAACGCATTTTAAAATTATACCTCATAATAATTGTAGTATTGAAAATGTTAAAGTACCTTAGTATTAAATTAAAAATAACTAGTAAAAATATTAGTAAAAAACCTAACCTTAGAGCGCCACAATCGACCTTTATATTGCTACCCTATAATTTGTACAATTTAC
Organism: Papilio polytes; assembly: GCF_000836215.1. NCBI lineage: Eukaryota > Metazoa > Arthropoda > Insecta > Lepidoptera > Papilionidae > Papilio > Papilio polytes. Next base: position 87,518 of record NW_013527660.1, on the reverse strand, counting down.
AGATTAAAGAAATTTTAATAAACTAATTAAAAATTTAAAGCCCATTGTATGTTGAATCTTAAAAAAAAAATGTTTATTTTTTCTACATAAAGTCAACAAAAATTTTTTATCATTCAAAAGTATTTGATTTTATAATCTATGAGTACAACTTATTCCCGCTCGCGCTATCTAAACGTCAGTGTCAAACGTCAAACTGACAAATGTGTCAAAAGTCAAAACAAATTTTTTGTTACCTTTATTCCTTTTGTTAATTTGTTATCTTTTTCACTGTTGTGTTATTAAAATGTTATTTTTAAAAGAAACATGGCTCAGCTCTGCAGGCACCTTGCCCAACATCGACTGCAACGAACTATTAAAAAGTTTTAAAGTAATGTATTATACACACAAAAAAATCATAACCATTAATAGTTACTCGTTTCAGTTAAATGTAACACTAAATCCTACTTCAAATATTTGTTAGAGAAGGACTTTTATTATACATAAAGTTTTTTCTACAGTGTTAAATATGAAAATGTTGTATATCCACAGATCTGCCAGTTTGGAACTTCGATGGCAGTTCAACAGGTCAGGCAGATGGCCACAACTCGGACACTTATCTTGTGCCCCGCGCCCTCTATAGGGATCCTTTCCGTCGTGGTAACCATCTTCTTGTCATGTGTGACACTTACAAGTACAATATGGAGCCAACAGGTAAGGCCAAACTCGATTATATTTCATATGTCATTAATGGAGGTTTAACATGGTGGTCTTAGTTAAAACATCGTTAATTGTATTTAAACTCCTAAAATTACTTAACAAAATCCTATTTGTTTTTAAAAGTAAATTGAAATGTTTATTTCTCAATTAAAAATGTCTATTTTATGTGATTATTGTTATAATTCCACAGAAAGCAATCACCGTGTGAAATGTCAGGAAGCATATGAAAAGTGCAAAGATGATGAGCCTTGGTTTGGTATTGAACAGGAGTACATCTTGTTAGATTCAGACCTTAGGCCTTTCGGTTGGCCCCCGGGCGGTTTCCCACCACCGCAGGGACCTTACTACTGTGGTGTTGGTGCCAACAAAGTATTTGCAAGGGATTTAGTTGAAGCCCATTATAAGTAAGTTTGTCTTAAAATCTATTTGATACAAGTTTATTTTAGTGAAAAGTATGCATAATTGACAAGAAATCCACCATTTATTATTGCCTCATCAGAGGTGTTTTCATCTTACTAATATTATGAATGTGAAAGTTAAGATGAATGGATGGATGTTTATTACCAGGTATTTCCAAGATGTAGCTGAAATTTGGCATTGATGTAGGGCATAGTCTGGAAGAACATGTAGGCTTCTTACCAAGTTAATTTATTATTTCCGCAGATAAAGCCACTGGCAAAAACAAGTCATTTTATAATATGATTATTATATTAATATGTGAAGTAGTAAATATGTAGCTTAATAAAACAATATAAAAAATTATGGTCCATAGTCAAGTATTTTAGGGCCTTTCTTGGAGTGGGCACGCACTTTTGACTAAACTATTGCAAAACTAGTGTTCAATTGTCGATTTTATCGTAGCCAATTCAACTTTTTAGTTGCACAATTAAAAACCAAGTAGTGTTATCTCCATATAAGTATATAGGAATCAAAGTCAGACTAAACAGTTGTGCGCTCTTAGTATGGTGGACTGATATTTTGTTCTTCTTTATTGTCTTTTCTTAACAATGCAATTTTATATTTTCAGATGTTGCTTGTACGCTGGTGTGCCAATAGCCGGTACTAACGCTGAAGTGATGCCGTCACAGTGGGAATTCCAAGTTGGGCCATCAGTTGGCGTGACTGCTGGCGATGATCTGTGGATGGCCCGCTACATCCTGCACCGACTGGCTGAGGAGTATGGTGTGATCGTGACCTTTGATCCTAAGCCTGTGCAGGACTGGAACGGATCCGGTGCTCACACCAACTTCTCTACTAAAAAGATGCGGGAAGAGAATGGTATTATGTGAGTATTTTTTTAATTTGTTTTACTCTGTGCCCTTGTTTTCTTTGATTTTTATTTTAAAACTAGCTTTCGCAGGCGAAACCGTCTGTGCAGAATTAAGAAATAATGCAAGTAGCCTATGTGTTCTTCCAGGATATCTTCTACATCTACGCCAAATTTCATCGAAATCAGTTCAGCCGTTTACACTCCAAACTAACAAATATCCATCTCTCATCAACTTTCGCATCTGTAATATTACGAGTAGTATGATAAATATTAAGGATGACTCTTATTGTGGGAATTTAAAATCAGTTATAAAGAAAATTATATTAATACCACGTTTCCATATATCTAATCTTAAACTCCAAAGTTTTATTACATTGCAAATACCATAATTGTATAATCAAAGAGTAAATTGTGAAATGAATGCAAATATTAGTAATTACATGTACTTATCTTGTTTCACCTTGTTTTTAATAAGGTTGAGGTAAATGTAAGTTGTTTGACATACATTGTCTTTTGAGGTCATTTGTATTAAGGATAAAGATGTATAAAACCGGTTTCTTATAGCCTTTTAAATATATGACACAAGTTAATTACTAAAAATTTCTTTCTATAATAGAATTAAATAAACATGTAAACTATGACCTAGGATGTTTCAGCTCGGTGATAAATTTAATACTGAATTTTGGTGTTTCCGAGTAAATGTTGTATAGTATAAATAGTTGTTTTTTATTATGGCATATTGATTGTTGATGTATTTAATTTCCAGTGAGATTGAGAAGGCCATAGACAAGTTGTCGAAGGTTCACATGAAGCATATTAAGGTGTATGACCCTCGTGGTGGCAAAGACAATGAGCGTCGCCTGACAGGCCTTCACGAAACCGCCAGTATTAATGATTTCAGCGCCGGTAAGTTGACACTATGAGTCTCCCTTAGTGGGTACTTAGTAAGAGAACTCGCATTACATTCAGTAACAATTACTAAATTATGTAAGAGCAACATTTTCAATGAAATTAGATCAATTTCTTTATTTACAAACACAGTAAATATGTAGATAGCTTAGAGAAATAAGTAAAAGTTTTTAAGTAATTTTTGAATACAGTTCAATAAAGAATTTCTCGAGACCGTAATGTGAAATTTGTCCATTGCTCTTCGAAAAGTGGCAGGCGCTCGCCAACAAACACTTTTTAGATTTTATTGTTACAATAAAGTAGGCGCTATTTTTTATATTATGGGATAATAAGCAAGCGGACATCTTTCTTCACTGAAATAAAGAAATTACTATATATCAGAGAAGTTATCAATTGCAGATTTGTCTACTTTAAATAAATGGAGGGGACGGACGGAGAGAATATTTCCCCTTCTGAGTCCCCTTCCATAATCCCACTGCATGAGAATAGAAAATGGACTAATATTAATAGTTACTAATTTTCTGTCAATTTTGATATAAATTTTGTGTTTTTTTTATTATTTTAAATCAACATCTACAGACTCTTAGCACGTACTCTTTTTTGCACAGTTTATATTTTTACTTTTTTCTATTATTTTTATTAATATTTTAAGTTATACTAAATACAATAACAGTACTACTAAACAATATTTTAATGTATACTAAAATTAATTTTGTGTTAAAATGTGTCCGTAGGTGTCGCTAACCGTGCTAGCAGTATCAGGATACCGCGAGCAGTCGCTGAAGAGAAGAAGGGATATTTGGAGGACAGGCGCCCTGCTTCCAACTGCGACCCATACGCGGTAGTGAACGCTCTGATGCGCACCTGCATACTGAACGAATAACACGTCCGTGCCGCTTGACGGCGCGCGACACACTGCGGTAGCAGCTAGTGTACGCACATCAATTGAACAACTATACCATTGACTTCTTGTACGTTGGATAGCTCGCTCCTAATTCTTCTGCTTAGAGGGTCTATTACTAATATTTGTTATGTTATCGACAAAAATTGTATGAGATTGTATGGCGTTTCATGAATCTAATATATTTTATGTCGCTGATGTTAAGAAAATGTTATTACGAATATTAGATAATAGTGATCCGATGGTCATAAGTAAAAAAATGTAACAGCTCACTAGCGCCCCCTGTAATGTAATTTTTATTTGTATAACTATGTTATATTTTCTTTTAAAATTAACCGCGATAATATCTCTTTATCATTATTTGACTATACATGCCTGTTGATTTTTTGTAATTGATTCTATCTATAAATTCAAGTTTCGAGTCGCCAAAATGGCGAAATTCAAATATAAACGGCGCGGACTGTCCAGTGGTATTTAGAAGTCAATGAATTCTATCCACATAATTTACATAAAAACATTTTTAGAAACTTTTTTTTGTTAAAAAATATTTTTTAAAAATCGGGATTTTGTCGCGGCTGTGGTTAATCGCTTTATAGATAATAGATCGGCTTGAGAAAACATTCCGATTATCAGATATGAGAGTTCGTCACCCGTAATGTGATATCAAACTTTATGTACAAATGTTACTGGATATTATAGCAATATTATGGTATATCGCATCGCTATAGACATTTGCCTCAGATTGCCTTATATAAAAATTAGTTTCCGATAGTAATTTTGATAATTAAAATATACATAAAAATTTATAGAAATGTTAGCTGCACTATTCATTTATTTAATATCTAAAAATTAAAAAAATTATTATAATCAAGAATTAGTTTAGGCGTCAATAATTCAAATATAGAATTATTGTATAGTCTATATAAAGTTTATTATAAAATATTAAAGTTGTACGATTTATTGATAAATAACGAAAAATAACACCAAATAAAGTCACTGGACAGTGACGTAATTAGCACTAAATTGTTAAAAAGGACCACATAAGATATTATAAAAAAACAATTATCATAGATTAATAATTTTACGAATATTATGTGATATTTAAAAATTAATTGTTACTTTTTGATATTTAAATAGTTTATGATTAATAGATATAAACACATATCATCGTTTCTAACGTTATATGTTACGTGAAGTAATGTTAGCATATTAATAAATGTAAAGGTAACAACTTAGCACAAATTAGAGTAAATAGTCTTGGGCTTAATCGGACATATACAAGTGTCCGTACTAGTACAATTGGGAAAACGTACTAGTACATTTAGTACATTTAGTACTTCAGAATTATAGAAACACAACACGAATATAATATAACGAGGGCTATAGACCTGGAAAATATACAACCAAATCAAACAACGTAAAAGCGAACACCGATATCGTGTACTGTACTAAAAGTGCCATATGTCCGATTAACAGAAGCCGTTCGGTAACGTTACTTTTAGTACAGTGCCGAGTAACATTACTTTTTAGTACATCGTACGTGTACTACCCAAGAATACTTTTTAGTACATCGTAAGTGTACTACCCAAGAATACTTTTTAGTACATCATGCATGTACTACCCAAGACTAGTTAATAATCATGTTTGTTTAAAAAGTTAAATATAATCTATTGCATGTGTTTAAATTTAAACATGTATTGGAACAAGTTTATGAACATGTATGAAACATGTTGTGTATGAAACATGTATCATGAAAAGTTAATAAATGTCTTGTTGCATTACAAACATCTTTTATTTAATTGCCTTTGTCTCTTATAATCAAGTTGAAATTAACAATTGTACACCGTAAAAGTGAATTAGAAATTAAATTTATCTCATTTCTATTAATTTTCTGGTATAAAATCTATATAATAAAATACTAGATTGATTATTACTACCTTATATTTTTAAAGATAATATTAACTGTCATAGATCTGTATAAATGGATAGGTTATCTTTTAGTACAGCTCATGCTTTTGTCTCATTAAACGCGTCTATTCTTATAGTCAATTCTATGATATTCTAAAAATAAATTACATAGTAGTAACCATAGTAATCATAAAATTAATGCCCCCTTAACCTAGACCAGATTATCGGCTACCCACGCATTTAAATTCAATCTCTGTTTTTAGTTCGAACCCTCACTGCCGCTACTAAAAGTTCAGCGCCAATATCTCGATAATTACAATAGGCATATAATGTATTATAGATAGTCCATATACATAGGTCAGTTCTGTCTGACAATTGTTTACCTAAGCGAAATGAGAAATGATAAAAACAGTGCACGCATGTCGCATTTAAGTTATGTTTACAATCTCCGGGTCTTTAATTGGAACTACATACATAAATAATATCACTAGTAACAGTATGCTTTTGCTAATAAACCAGGACAAAAACAGGAAAATTTTCAATGCAACATTTAATGTATTTTTTTTTATATTTCATTAGCAAAATATCCAAATTTGACCGCCAGAGGGCTACAAGGGAGAAGAAATTAACAAGTCGAAAATATTTAATGTTTTTATTTATTAGAGACCAAATTGGTATTTATTACACTAGCTTTCACCCGCCACTCCGAACGCTTGAAATTCAAAAAACAAAAGTAAGTAGCTTAAGTGTGGTTTCAGGCTTAGCTTTACATGTGTGCCAAATTTCATCGAGATGCGTTGAGCCGTTTAGGCGGTAAAGTAGTAGTAACAGTATGATCTGCATCAATATCCCGCCGTAAAATGCAATATCACGACCACACCAAGACAAATAGCAATTATTACGCATTTCGTCTAAACAATATGCGCCGGAGGACGAATTTTAGACAACTTCTATCTACCCTTTTCTTATATCTAACGTACAATTCAATAGACGGTAGTTTAATTCACACTTACCTTCATTTATCTTTTAAAATCCTAATTAAGTTTGATATTGTAATGGTAAATTGATTTGACATTTATGGCATTGTTTTAGTAAAAAAAAGGAATTTTTCCTTATAGTTTTAAAATAAAAAATAACGCAAATTGTAGAACACAAAATTTTAATATAATTCTTAACATGATAAATTTCTTGTCTATGCTATAATGTGGATCGAGGGTGGGGATAAAAAAGGATGCAGTTTGGTCTTCCTGTGTGATGTATGGTGCACATTTGCATTTGCTTCAAGTATTGCGCACTGTCCAGTTGACCCTTTTTCTGGAGAGAAATGGCGCCAAAACGACCTGTCCCTCTTGGGTGGATGCTTCGTGCAAACCAGATCGACGGTAAGTTATTATTTTTAACATATTAGCATATTTTCTGATAAGAATTTTCAAAATTTAAACAATTTTGAAAATTCTTGTCAGAACATATGCTTGCTTCTATTAATTTAACAAAAACAGTAAAATAATATGCATGAAATTGGGATTATAATATTGATAACATTAACATAAAAAAGCATCGTTATTTTTCTGTAAACATTATATGTAACTAATTTCAAATTAAAGAAAGTGATGCATCGACGAACCCAAATAGGGGTTCCTTTGGCCTTTTTATAGCCTTATTTTATAAAGCTGCCGTGGAAAATAGTTAGATAACTTCGAATTAAACAGAATTATGTGAGTAATTTGAAAAGTACGTGATGTTTGTCAGAGTTTCAAGGACACAAACTTTTCTGGTGCGTAAAAGGGAAACCGTAACTAGAATTTTGTAAAATGTTATTTTAAATTCCTTTTGGTATACTACTTATTGCTCGCGACTTCGTCCACACGAAATTAAATGTTCGCCAATTTTAGAGATTACGCGAAACGTTTGCGGACAGACGAACGAAAAAAAAATGCATCTGCATCGATTACATTAAATTATCATAGTTTTGTATTTATAACAAATACGTTTTACATTTATGATATGTGCATTTTATATCTACCTTTTTTCGTTGTTTACTTCGTGGTATGTTTTGATTATAATCTCCTACAGTATTGAATATCTTCTGCGTTGTTATTTAACATTAATCACTTGTTTATGAAGACAGTACCAAATAATAAAGGGTTGTCAACACATTTTAAATGGAACTCATTTTAATTTTTGCCTACATTTATTACACTACTTCACTACCGTTCTCACCTTAAACTTCAACCTTTTTCGGCGAAAGACTTGTCTAAAATAAATTTTAATAATTAAATGCGCTTCACCATCTATCGAAAATCAATACATACTTATCGGACAACCTATTACTTATTGGACTACACCGGCACATTAGTACATAAATCATACACAGAACAAGACTCTAATCGAAGAATTGATTGCACTCCCTGCATTCTGAGTATGCGTGTCCACTTGCTGAATTTCGCAGACGCGGCGATTGTGGAAAAAATCGGTTACGCCGACACAGCCAGTGCACAAAATTAGAGTTGACGCTGCGCCGTAGATTTTTTTTTGTTACTTGTATGTTGATTTTAAGGCAGGCGTATGAATTAAATAAAACCTATATAGGGTTAAATGTTTTTGTACGGATGTTTGATGATAAAAATAATAAAAACAATTTTTGTTTCAGGACAACTTTTCTATTGTAATTTGATAACTGGCGATTATCAATTGAAAAAACCCCATAGGCCAGTCTCTTTAGCGACAGATGAAGAGTTTAGTTTAGGCGATGAAGGACCACTGAGGAGACCTATAAGGACTAAAGCACGTCATATCGTTATAAAGCATTCTCTGAGCGTCCATACTCCACACTGTCGAGTACTGAGTGGGGAATGTGCAACACGCTCTGAAAGTGATGCTTATAATCTCGCAAAGGGTTTTTATTATTTTCTTATATCTTGTTTGAAATACAAATATCGTGACAATTGTAATCCTCTTCATATACAAGGCAATGTAAATCTGCAATTTTGGTTTGGAAGCGACTTACGTAATACAATCTCGTTGACGGTCGTAAACAGGTACGTGACGTCGATACGTGACATTGCATTTGCAGATTTTCGTTACCTTGTGTACGAACAGGCTTAATTCATAAGACAACTGGAGTATTATTGTTTTTGACTAATTTTTACCTGCGAGTCCGTCCGCGTAGAATTAAAAAACAAAATAAGTAGGTTGCTTATATACTCTTTAAGACTGTCCTCTACATATTTCATCGAAATCCGTTCAGCAGATTAGCCGTTTAAGTATAGCTTAACTCGCATTTATAATATTAACTAGTTTTCGCCCGCGACTCCGTCTGCATGGAGTTCAAAAAAACAAAGCATGTCTAGCCTAAGGCTATGTCTTCTTCCAGACTTTCCTTTATGTCTATGCCAAATTTCATCGAAATCCGATTAGGCTACAAAATCTAAAACATCCATCTATCTAAACTTTCGCATTTATAATATTAGTAAGAAGTAAGATACGTGATTTATTTTTGCAATTTTCAAACAGTTTATTACAAAAGATTTTGTTTATATTTCTAGTTATACGCCTTGAAATAATGACGTATAAATATACATTTGAAGAAGCCGCGTTGGAATATTCAGAATGCTCGACAGCTTTTGTGGGAGGCAAAATGGATTCTATTTTTCTCCAAACTAATGTGGACAGAGTTTTCAAGGACGTAGCATCCTCTTTAGATATTGGAGAAATAAGTGATCCAATTGAAACAAATACTGGTTTTCACATAATACAGCGAACTGCTTGATTTGTTTCTCTATACATATATTGCATGTTAGTATATATCCTTTAAATGTTGTTTTAAACATCTCTGTTAACTTTGCTTCTGGAAAGTTGTTCAGTGATAATTATTTTTTACAAATGAAATGTTACCAGTCTTATTGAAAGTTTTGTTACTTTCATAAATTTTAACACATGTTAAATGAAAGAAATTTAGTAGTTTTTTAGCCTGTTCAGATTTTTATTCATTTATAATGTTTTAAATTATGTTACTTTTAATGATGTTTAGTTTTAAATATGAAAACATTTACTTTGTTACAGTTAAAACAAATCTCTATGCATGTTAAATACTTATATTATGTTTGTTTTACTAAAAAAAAATTTTACCTAAAATGTTTTGGACTATTGGGTCAGTATTTTGTAAACTTTTACAATGCTGGTGAATCCAATATTTGTTTTTTTAAATCTTACAACTAAGTAATGCTAAACTAGACATCTAGTTTAGGCAAATCTACTGTTTTTAGTTTTACTAAGATATTTAGTATTTTTTCTACATTACATACAAACCAGTTTACTATTTGTACTTTGAGATTTTATGTACCTTTTATGATTAAACTTTATATTTTTTATTTTGAAATGTTTTTTTACCTTCCTAATCATCCGAATGGTTACTTTTTAAGAGTGTGCACTTTTGACTAAACTATAGCAAAACTGTAAAAATTGTCATTTGTACAACTAAATAGTTGTATTGGCAACCACAGAACAGTTGTGCGATAGTTTAGTCACACACAAGTTTGAACTCGACTTATAAGAGGATTACGTATTTATATGATGGTAATAAAATAAAGTAATAAAATAAAGATATGCATATGGGTCTAAGTACTTTGGTGACCTCTAAGGCTTAAAAACTGAATTAATTTTGACAATTGAGATGTCATTGAATTCATATTCTACTCCGGAGTCATAGACAATATTTTATAGGAATAGCTTTCGCCTGCGACTATGAACGTGTGGAACCAAAAAATTTGTAGCCTGTATGTTCTTTCAGACTATATTCTACATTACACAAACCATCATGTAGTCATTATTATTTTTTTTTATAATATGAGATGGCAATCGAGCAAGTGGCCACCTGAATCCGCCAAAATGGAAAGGGACCGCTGTTCATAAACATCCGCCATTGCAGATGCGTTGCCTACCCTTCATTGACGGAGGAGTAGACGCACATAAAGAGGACATTTCTCCTTCCTATGCGTCTCCTCCACCGTCAAATACAATTTTCCTTTCCATCCTTTCCTCTCAAGAAAAGAGTGGAAAGGGACTAAAATTAAATTTTATGATTTAGACAGTAAAGATGATAGAATTTAATCAAAATAAAAGGCGAATTCTAAATAGATTAAATTTATTAACATGTCAACTCTAAAATCACATAGCATATTAAAGCAGTAAGACTTAAAGAATAAAAATATATGAAGTAAACAAGTTTGACTCAACTAACAAAAACAACTTCATATAAAACATCTCTTGAAAGTTCCCGGTTCCTTTGTCATTGATAATCAAGTTCATAACATCAATCAAATCTCTATAGTTTAAATTATGTGAAACAAATTGAAAAATTATTTAATTCTCGTTTAACAGATATATAATTTAAATAGATTAGCTGCAGACATCGCGATAGCATAAGAATTTATCTAATAGCACTATTCAAACATCTAATAGCGATCAATGCAAGGAACATTCAGAACAAGAAAAGTTTATAAGAGAAATACACCAATATAATAATTTACTACGTCTAAAAGCTATGTCTACTTAGGTACACTCTCTTTTACAACATCCAATGTTTGTTGTAAGCAAAAAAATAGTTGTTTAAATTTTAATTTGCATCAAATTTTAACATTGCAATAAAATCAGATACAGTCTGGTAAATAATAAAATTTTATGTCAAATTTGTCATCTATCCAACTTTATAACCTTTGCATATCTTAAAAATGGATAAAATCGTCAAACGAAGCTGCAATCTATCAAATAATTTGACAGAAACGTAAAATCTGATAAAACAATCTATTTACCAGACGCATAATAAAAATAGAAACCAAATAATTTAAGGTTAGGTTAACACTACAAGATACTGTATCATAACATTTTAATTTTTAGCTATTATATGGCTAAATATTTACTCAATGGTGCCATATTAGGATAAATAGACTATGAAAAGGTTCCTGAGTGGCGCTCTAACAAAACAGTTATGAGTAAGATTTGAACTAGATAATGTAATATAATATAATATAGACATTTACACAGAGCTTATACTAAATCCCTCGTACAACATTTGCATGTTAATACCCAACCCCGAACGCAGCCATCTCATTTACATCGTCCATTATTTTAAACATTAATCTTAATATATATTCATCTAATATTAAATAACCTTGACAGAATTTAACTAGAAATTGAGGAGGAGATCCTACAAATGTATGACGACAATTAAGCAAAGTTGACTTGACTACAATAAAGAGGTTTTGGATACTTGAAATCGATTAATTTTCATCACTTAAGTTTAAAGACAATGGAATCTAATCTATATACGAACATTGTAACTACTGTTTTTGAAATTTCAATTTTTTTTTAGCAAAATCTACATATTTTTTGGCCTTTTATTTTTTTTCAATTAATACTTTAATGTCAATATTTAAAATGTTTAAAAGGGTTATTTACTAAGCAATCACCCATACCTTTAAAACTACAATTAAGATAATATGAATTTTTAAAATCAGTAGTAACCCGCTATGCTAAAATGAGTTGTTTGTCAACATTGGGATCTCGCTTTAATCACGTTCTATTTTCTAAATTCTATATCTTCAATATTAACGGGAATAAGTTATGTGTATTTGAAAAAGGTTATTTAGATAACCTCTAAAACTTTTATGTACTATGTAGAGATAATGCTAAAATTTACGATCAAATATTTTTTGTTAATCAATTTATCTTAAATATTATATTTTTTTTGTCATTGTAATGCTTATACTTTATTTATATCAGTATAATTAAATTTACGTCTTCCTGGAATCATAACTCTATATTCAATTTACCTAACACACTAAAATGAATTTTAATTTTATGAAATTGTAATGTTGAGACTAGTACTGTGATGTATGTTCATACAATAACTATAGTAAATAGAGGTGCACTCACTAAGAAAGTCTTCAACATCAAAATTGAAGCATTTCAAACTCCTTAGTGTTTGTGCAATATTCAATCTTAAACTATCATCAATACAAATATTTGAAATACAGATCTTATAAAGTATAGTCATAAAGTAATACAATCATCAAATTCTATACTATTTGAACAATAAAATATAGTAATAATGAAATACTTTCAAGTCAAATTGGTTTACAACACACTTATTCAGAATACTGAACAATCTATGACAAATAACTATGGATTAACTAGCTGTTTCACATAAAAACATGCTATTTCTTTGAGATCATAACATGTTCATACGTGAGCGTTTCTAACTCATAGTAAGAGTTAAAACTTCAAACACTATTATGTAAGTTGTGAAAATCGGTTGTTTAAACCGATATACATTATAATTTATACTCTAACACTAAAACTGTTTATAGCACTCACTCAAAGAGTCCGGAGAGATTGGAAGCGTCGTCAATAACACGGCATCGGTAAGCACAATCACCATTAAAACACTACACTATTCTACAAACCGCAATCCCAATTTTCATTGTTCCACATTTAAGGATAATTCAAACTGGCCGTGTTATGTATTTATTGGGTTAATGCATAACTAATAATAGATATGAAGCCCATCGTGACGCTTCCCGCCCAGATTGCAACGCATCTGAGGAATAAAATTCGTTGCTATTCCCTTATCTCTGGGTCAACCTCTCCAAAGAACTCCAATAGCTAATTGTCATAAGACACAGGATCCGGAGCCGGGTTCTCGTTGTCCTGAGCGGAGTAGCGGGAGCAGTTGTTGATCACAATGCTTGCCAGATCTTTAATCACTGGGTATGGCCTCTTGTCTTTTATTATCTTTTTAAGGAGTGAAATACCATCTTCGGCAATCACCAAGCTGCAGTATTTTTGTGCTGGAAAACATACAATAATAATAACTAATAGAATCTTTGCTTGAATACAGGAGCTATTGAATAAAAGGCAGTGATGAGACAGTTGCAAGTAGATAAATATTTCACAAATTAATTATTTATGCAATGTACAAAACAGTTCTATAACTATGAGCAAAATAAAAGTAGAAGATATTTAATAGCAATACTAAAAAAATATATATGATTTAGTGGATTTTTTTAAAACATCCTTTAAACAAGCATGTGTCCATTTAATGACTGATTTGATTATAATTGAACACTTACGGTATACTGTAGTCAGGTTAGCAAGGGCCCACACTGCCCAATGCTGGCATGGCGGAGTGTGGTAAACACTGAGTAGACCCAAGATGGGCTTGAATGAGCGGTAATTTATATTTCTCTCATCGCGGAGGTTCCAGGTCTGTATTGCCATGGCCAGGCGCGCGAGGACAGCGTCTCTTGATGGGTTGGCTACCACCCAGGCTTCTTCTCCATCAGAAGCAATGTGGGCCAGCACACCAGCCGCATTGTAGCTTACCTGTTATGTATTGAACATGTAAACACATTTATGCAAACATTTTTCTATGTCTGTCAGTTTTGTATACTATAAGGTAAATGAGCAAATTTCCACCTAGTAATCTATACCAATGACATCTGCATCAAGGTTAAGGTTGTAATTCTTTAATAATTTGAAAGTTCATTGATGATTTGAAAGTTTAAGTTTAAACATACCTCGATTCCATCGCTAGACGAATCTAGAAGATCGTAGAAGACATCAAGGAACTCAGTGTCCATCAACTGAGGTCTCAGTTCAGCCACCTCAGCGACGTTGCCCAGCAAGCCCATCATGTTGCGGAGTAATTCCTCTTTCTGGGGGAAAGTCTGTAAACATGGGGAATTTTTGGCTATACTATATTGGGTTTAATAATGTTTATTTATTAAAGTTAGTTTTATTTATGTAAGAGGGATATATTTCAAAAAGATAATTCTGATTTAGTAATAATATTAGCTGATTTAAATTTTACAGCACAATTCCAGTCTATCGGGTATAATAACTAAGCTGTATCGAACTATGGCCACAAAATATGTCTATAAAACGCCATCGATAGCAAATACAATTGATTATGAACTTTATGCACTTATGATTAAGGTTTTACATCTGTCATTTACCTCGAGACATGCAATGAATAACTCCATTCCGTGGCATTCGAGGAAGCGACTGCTGTTAGCCGGCGTTTCGTCAGTAACATTCCACAGAGTGGACCACGCGACCTCAAGCACATCATCACACAGAACACATTCGTGACGTGTAGTTATCAGTTGCACCATTTTCTGGAACAACATTAAAGGTGGAATTATAGAACATGAATATATGACGAAAATAACAGGTTGAAATTCATGTCAGTTTATGGCAATGCTGTATGGAATAAGTTGTTATTTTTATATGATCATTCACAGATCGCTTTTGTGTAGAGCATAGAGTACCATCGAGAGTCTTTATCCTCGATTGTTGGAATAGTTGCAATTTTCGCCTCGTTCTCTGTTGCCTATTACACATACATTTGAAAATTCTACACAGTTTAAATATAAGCGTTTCGACAGTGTAAACCAACTGTAAGAAAAAGATCACAAAAGGGTAAAATTTTCGCCTCAAACAATAACATATTTCGTTTGGGAAAATGGTGTGGCGATATAGGACAGGCAAGTTCGCGAGGATTTCGCCCTGCATCTCCTGGGCCTGACTGCTGCTAGCGCGCAAACCGCATCTTCCCGCTAGCTCGGTCAACGACTCAAGGCGAAGACCATCAACCATGGCACCGGACAATACATTTTAAGGACATAAAACAAATAAAACCTAGTGCGGAAGTGTATACAGAGTGTGTTATCTTTTAGGGAACATACATAAAGATTTAAAACCATCTCTTTAGAAATCGCAAATAAAAGCGTTTAAATAATTTTAATAACGAAAGCGCGCTTCATTCACTATATAACGATTTTAGTTATTAAAAAAAAAATAAAGAGAAACTGGCGGCACGCTTCATAAGGTTAGTAATCCCGAATGTTACAAATTGACATAATACAAAATTATCAATATTAAATACATCGCTACCATTTGCTAAAAGACTCGCAATAATAAAGTTAGTTGCCAAAAACTCAATCAACACGGAAACAAAAGCAAGTTAACAAGTTAACAGATATAAAAATTATGCTAAAGTGACAATATTATATGCAAATGCCTCGCTTCAGTAACATAACTAATACCATCTTCAGCTATCCAATATTGAATATAGACTAACCAGTTAATCACAAAGTAAAGCCCGCTTTAGATTAGAGAGATCGTAATCCCATTTTGAACGGACTTTCGAAATATCAGACAAATTTATACATCTATTCTAATATTACAAATAGGAAAGATTTCTATTTTTGTATGTCTTGAAATAACTCAAAAACTACTGGGCTGATTTAAAAAAAAATCTTTCGCCATTAGAAAGGAAATGTATCTGTGAGTAACAACAAAGTTCTACAGAAAAGTCCGCGTTGGCATATATCTATCTTTAAGGGATTTCTTACAATAACCACTTTTTTGTTTACAAAATGAATTAAAAACCGCGCGCTATTTGCGGCGTTCTTTTATTGGTTTCAATATTAATCCATATCCAAATAAATGCGTTTGTTGTCAGAAGAATTTAATGTAGAATAAAATTGTCCTTTGCAGTATTTAAATTGGACTAATAGTAAAAGATATCGCGAACACAAACAATAAGTAATGTATCATCCATTAATATATGACTTCTGTGTTTCGCTCAGATATCAATCTTACTTATCAGATTATCAAATTCGCTTCGGACGCATCAAACCTCGCTAAATATAATAGCAATATCACTAATGTATAGCTTTTGACAATTACTCGCAGGCGCATACAAGTACATAGCTGTAAAATAACTTTGTAATTACGTAGCGTATTCGTCAACTTAATATAAACTTTTCGAGTTAATTAACAAACTTTTCTTCTATTTTAAGACGTTAATTAACTTTGCAAATAGCTTGCTTCTTGGAAATCTCATTAACAAGTTCAAAGATTAAATCTTAAACGTCAAATTAGATTATTATTATTATATGTATTTATATGGTAATTGAAGGTTTTATTTCGATCCAATTTGGACAAAAATAGATAACTATTTTTTGTGTTTGTACTAAAACATTTACAACGAAATAACAAGTCGTAAGAAAATCAATAAATATCAAGTTGCTAGTTATTAACAAAATAGTAACTTGGTACAAAAAAAAACCATAAACCGTAATTTTGGCGCAGCTATGAATGTAATAGAAAAAAGATTAATTTGCACACCGCCATTTTTAATTGTATAGATTATTTAAAAAAAACATTCGCCAACATAGGTCATAGGTTAACAATATAAAAGTAGCTATCTGCTAGCAAATATTATATTGATTTGTCTTATTACGTAGACTAACAGAATTATTTGTAGTATTTATCGCACGCTGAGGTTTGTCGCCATATAGTTTTATTTCAAGTAATGTAACAGTGTGTTTGCAATGAGAAGAGTCGCTTTTAGCTTGTGCACCAACGCTGCATAGAAATACAATTGTATCGAAGATCGCTTTACTAACGTATAGCAGAATCTGTATAGCTACTTTAGTATAACACGACTTTATAGCGTTTCGATGTTAAATCGCGAGTGCATTTTTGCTCAGCTTAAGCTCACAAAGGTGATGGAAAATGGACTCTCTAATATCTAAAATCGTTTGCATGAAACCGCCAATCGCTTAAAAGTTTGAATAGTACAATACTGTAATATTAGTTTAGAAGATATCGCGAACACAAACAATCAGGGTAGCCGAAAAACCAGTTGCACAAACTACCGGGCTTAGGAATTTGAAATCTTGCATCGGTAGATTTCTGTTATTACATAGGTTACTACTAAGTTAATACTTTTGGTAATAGGTTGAAAAAAGAGGCGAATGTAAGTTTTTAACTTTCAAATTCCACACGGTAGAAGTCGCGGGCAACAGCTAGTCGTATATAAACTGATATGACTATCAGCTTGTAGTTTAAAATTTCAAAGCTAGTTTTAAGCTCTCCAAATTAAGATTTAAAATCTTAACCACATAGTAGTTAATTATTTATTGTGAAGTGTATTTATTGTATGGATGTGTTGTAAATAATTCTTACCTCAATGAGGCCACTTTTCCCCAAAAATAATTTCCGGTTTCCATCAACCTGGCAGGCCAGAGAGTTAAGCAGGTAAATAGACACGCGCTGAACGAATCCCTCTTGGCTCTGGTAGGGCACACAGCTCAGCAGCATTTGAACTAAACGTTCATACTCGCACAGCTGTTGAATATAAAAAAAAACATATCAAGGGCCATTGCCATCAACACAGATTGCATAAAACAGCCCCTATATGGCTTCAAAATGAGGTATGCCCAAAGCAATGTTTGGCAACAATGTCAAGTTAACTGGTGATTGCCCAACTGCATAATGCTTCCAGTACTTTATTCAACTTTTATATCCCAAACCGATAACTTGACACTTCCAATGTATGGGGTACAAAATAAAACATCAGCGTGGGAGTTGGATTCCAGCGGAGTCTCAAGTTAAGAGTACAAACTATATTCATTGGACCAGTAGCTGCCTTGGACCTGTATTGGCTTACCAGCTACTACACCATTTCACTGGCATGTGTATTCCCACCCTTAATTAAACTTACCACATCAGCTGGTATTTTGAACTGGCAGATGGTTATGCAACCATTCCTCATTACAGTTTCATCTTTCCTATGTTCTTCCATTGCATTCAGCAAAGCTTTCAGGATATCATGCTTTGATTTTTTCCCCAACTTATCTTTTTCCTTCCCTTTCACAATGTAAAACAGGGTGGCACTACAAAAAAACATGTAATTATGTCTTCATATAATATACTAGGGAATATATTTGATTTTTATAAGATATTTCAATGCAAAACCAATTCAACAAAAAACAAACTACTAACAAAAAAACAAACTACCTTCCAGATATTTGAATATGTTTCTCTGGGATATGTCGAGCCATGGCGTCCAGTACTACAGCAAGAGATTGATGTACTGATTCACATTGATCATAACGGAACAGGTAGTATAGATCATTGAGCACATGAGCAAGCATTGCAGGTCTTCCCATATAAACCTTTGCAGATGTCAGGACTTGATCCTCGCTGGCATCACCTGTAATCTGTATAAAAAAAATGTAATGTGCAAATGATTAATTAAATTTTATAAAATTTGTCTATACCTCATTATTGGATTTTAAAAAAGCGCATAAATTTAATTGAAGGAATATTGGTTTTAATGAAACAATTAAAGAAAGCTATAGAAAAGGTTACAAGAAAATTTAATAAAAATAGTTAAAAAGTTACCACTTTAGCTGGAATATCATGCCACCTGCAGGCCCCATTATGTGTTCCGTAAAGCCCCAGGAAGTGCAGAGGCCTGTCCACTCGACTGTAAAGGCCAGGAATGTCACACCTCACAATAACTGGCGGTATTTCAGGTTCCTCACCTTCTGCTTCAGGGGGGGGTGTAGATCCCGTCCCAGCTAAATTAGTACCGGAAATGTCCAGAGACATAAGACGTGGGAGACAATGCATCATCCTTGCTAGCATAGTATTTGGATTCGGGAATATCCCCAACCTTTCGTTTGATTGAGACAAATCTAGGTGCTTTAATGAGTGCAGGGTACAAATCCATTCCACTAGTCCAGTCTCAATCCGTACATTGTAAAGGATCAATGACTCCAGAGTCTCAAGGCCTTGCAAAGCAAGCAGGTAATTAGATTGACTCAACTCAGATAGTTCCAAGTGCCTCAAGCAGTACAGAGGCAGTGTGAGTAATAACGGGAAGCTAGTTGCCCTGCGGCACTGAATGGACAGCATCCTTAGTTGTGGTATGGACAAGATGTAATCCCTCTGATATAGTGTATTCTGTGAAACGGTGTAACACAGAGGTCCAAATTTAAGAGAAACCAGATTTTCGCTATGATCATTGATCACATCGATGGCCTCCTGTGTCAAATCAACACAGTGAATTAACTCCACCGTTTTTGGTTTATGAACCATAAAGCAGAGGAGACCTTCCACGGTCACTGCCGCGTTCCGCAGCTTCAAGTTGATGATTTTTGTGCTTTCGGTGTCGCGAAATATATTCGCGATCTTGTCATCAATTACATGTCTCTCTTGGAATACTTCAATAAATTTTTCGCACACTTCTGCGGGAAGAATTATATCACTTCTAAGGCTGCGTATGAGGGTGTCAGGATCTCTTATCGAAATTGCGTCGAGATCACGCGCGATATTGTTTATACATATTTCTACGAGGGAATTTGGATTAGTTTCACAAATTTCAATTTCCTCTGCGTTCTGCGCCATTTTGGTTGGATGAATTTTCTTAAGGTGTAGAAAAATTACACGTTCTATGGCACCATTTTGCTCATTTCTTTTTTTTACTTCTGCTTACGTCGTGTCAACACTTTTATTAGACTGTTCACTTTATAAATTTACATTACGTTCTTCTGAAACATTATAAACTTGTGTAATACACTGCTAAACAAATATGGAACGATGCAATGCAATGGACGTGATCAATTTTCGCACAATTTAACCAAAATGAACAAAGAATCGACCGATTGGAAAGTTCTACTAATTTCTGTTCTGTCACAGATAAATACAAATGTTGCTATACTTAATTTATTTTGTGAGTAGTCTTTTTTTCATATATATGGCAATACTAATATATACAATCCACCAAATTAAAAACAATAAAAAATCTTAATTCCTTTTTCTAATTTTGTTAATATTAAGTGAATTTTTTGTTACAATGACAATTGAATCACCGCTAACTATTGAAAGTCGTAAATTTAAAAACCCGAAACAAAGAATTACAAACTAATTGGAGTTCTATTGTTAAATTCTTTTTACCACACGTAAAATTAACAAGCGAGTTCAAAGTTAACCTTAAGTTTACATAATTATTCGAATTATAAAAAACAAAACTGAGAATTTTATAATGTACATAGGTAATTTGTCTTCAAAATTTTATTTAAGTGTGACCAATATTAGGATTTAATGATAAGTAAAATGATAAATTGTTATATTAAAAAAAAAGTATAATTCCTTACCACAGCAACCTTTGATATCCGTTGAAATCCTCCACCCGTTGAATGGCTCTAAGATATCTTGAAAACAGGAATCTTAAAACCCCACGATTTATTCTTCTTAAAATGTCTGAACACTCTTTTTTTGAACTCATCGAAATTCTAATATAATATTTAAGTAGAATTTATGTTTATCAAAATCAATAAGGTTTTTTTTCAGAAAAACAATTTAATTAAAATAACTCTCAAACAAAATCACGGCTCACTTAAAAACACTGGGAGATGTTTTAAACATGAAAGAACACTATATCGCAAAGACGATGCGATACTGGCGCCAAATTGGAAACTGACGATTTACGTTCCCTGTCGTCCCTTTATATTGGGAATCGGCCATTTTGCACTGGCAACACACAAGCAAAAAGCACACTACTGCCTGTCTACCTGCGTAGGCGAAATCAATACCTATTCAAATTCAAGTTCGTCTTATACGTTTTGATACTCGGACAAATAATTTTCATTAGTATGATTAAGTTTTATTTTTTAAAACAATTTTAGCATGTCATCCCAATAAATGATTATTATATCTATACTGAAGACTAGCTGCTGCCCGCGACTTCGTCCGCGTGGAATTTAAACAGTACAAGACTTACGTTCGCTCATTATTTCAACCTAACAAAACTCTATATGCCAACCAGTAACAAAAATGCATATAGATTTTTCCATATTTCTATGCCCTGTAGTTTGTGAGCTAATTTTTGGCTACGCTTATTTTTTGTGTTTGCGATATCTTCTAAACTGTTAGTCCAATTGAAATACCTTAAATGGAGAGTTTTATTCTATATTAAATTCTCCTGACAACAAATGCATTTGTTTGGTTAAGGATTAGTATTGAAACCGAGAAAACAACCCCGCAAATAGCATATTACGTTTTTAATTCATTTTGTAAACGAAAAAGTGGTTATTGTAAGAAAATCGTTAAAGATATGTATGCCATCGCGGAGTTTTCTGTAGAACTTTTTGATATCTACAATTTTTTCATGCACCTTTTTATATACACTCTGACCGTTTAGGCAGCGCAAACCGAGAAAAATTAAAATGTAGTGGTTTTTTTGCGCCGGGATCCAGAAACGCTATTTAAATATAGCCTATGTTACTCACAGATTAAATTACCTCATCATCCACTTGCCCTCATCCCTTACGGAGGTACGGCACAGTATGTGCTGTTTTTGATACTGTTTTTGATACATCTCTATCAGCCGTCATATCTGAATCTACTCCTTTCTTAAGCATTTCCTCTTTCACACAATCCATCCATACTTTCCTCGGTAGCTATCCACATTCAATCATTTACTTAACACTTTCTGGTTTATGTCCTCATCATTTCGTCGCATAACATGTCCGTATCACACTAACCTTTTGCTTCTCAATTTCTCCACCACTGGCGCTACTTTCAAACTTCCTCTAATGTACACATTCTTAACTTTATCCATTCTTGTCACACCACACATCCATCTTAACATACGCATCTCAGCCACATGCAATCTTCTTTCATCCGCAACTTTGGTGGCCCAACATTCAGATCCATACAATACGACAGGTCTTATGATGGACTTGTAGATCTGTCCCTTAAGCTTAAGAGGCATTCTTGGATCACAAGTCACACCAGTAACCTGTCGCCATTTCATCCAACCTGCATTTATTCAGCTTTTTACGTCTCGGTCAACGCCACTGTCAGACTGGACTAGAGAACCAAGGTACTTAAAGTCGGAGCAGGAGCATACTGTGTGACATGAGCTTTATTCCTCTAATTAAATTACCTATCTAATGTTAAAAGAATTTTTAAATCGGGCTAGTAGTTTTTGCGTGAATCAAATACATACAAAAAATGCAAAAATACGAATCTTTCCTCTCTATAATATTAATATGGAAGTATAGATAAGATAGTATTAAAGATTAGTAATCAATATTTTTCAAGGAAAGGAAGCACCCAAGAATACACTTTAGTGCGATAGACCTCGAGAACTGTTCGAACATAGTAGTGAAATCAAAATCAGAGAAGTTAAACCATATTAAATATTATGTTTAATCAAGAAGCTTTGAACCAACTATACGATGCACACATGCATACTCTTCATACTTGTAAACTGAGTGGGCGGCATGTTCCAATAGGGAATTTCTATGTAGTGGTATAACAACTACATACAAAGATGATCCTTGCATCCCCCTACCCCTTTCCTCGATGTCACCTTAATTAAGTATGGCATTTATTGTCTATTTTCTGATTTCTGATAATTTCTTATGAATACGTATAACTTATTCATAAACCTTTTGTGAATCTTCCATCTTAAATTAAACATAATTTAGTCGTTTAACCCTTAATTCGACGAAGTATTTTTGTAGCAAAAATACTGATTTTTTAGTAAAGCCACATTTTTGGATATGAAATAAACTACTTAGTTCAATAGTTTTTTTTAAAAATTAGGTTGTTCTTCACCACACTGGACACTATCGGAAGAAGGGTTAAGGTACACAATGCAATAATCATTATTTAAGGTAGTGAATTCAAATTCATCCATTGACTATTTTCTTAAGTTAACACGAGAAATTAATTATTGCATTTAGCTAATTCAACGTTAAGCGTCGGTGGCGCAGTGGTAGTACTACTAGTCCTAGTTTGATTCCACTCATTTACCAATATAAAGCAGTGAGTTTCACAGTGGTGGAGCCAGTTTTAACATATCCGCACGAATGGGCCGCCTCGCCCGCTGATTTACCACGACCACACAGAAGACAGGTGTGGTGACAGGTGGTGTGAAGTGGGAGCAATTCCGCGTTTCATCTGATGAGTGTGGTGCCGGAAGCCCAACTTAAATCCCCTTTTCCTTCCTGCTTTTTTACTTATAAGAAAGGGATGGAAATTGGACGTGGACTTGACGCTAGAAGAGCCGCATAGGAACGGGAATTTTTTTTTATTTGCGTTCTCTCTTCTGTTAATTAGGGGTAGGCAATGCACTCATTTTATTAAAAAAATGTACCAATGATAAGCATCAGTGGCTCCGAGGTTAAGCACTCAACTTATCTGCAGATCCTAGGTTCGAATGTCGACATGTACCAATATTTTTCGATTTTCAAATTTCATGTGATCAAAGTTTATCCGACGGCGTTTATCATACGGCGAAGGCAGTGTGATGCAACCTGCACATATCTACGAAGAAATTCACAGATATGTTTAAATTCAACCAAACCGCAGAGAACTAGCGTGGTTCACTACGGCCTTATCACCCTTCAGTGAAGGCACAAAGCTTCTCAGTGAAGACATACATAGTGAGCTGATGTGCATTTATGTGTGATTCTTAGCTTGAAAGAAAACATCGTGGTGCAACCAAAGCTAAACCTTTGGTTAGTCTTCGGATTCCTCGATGTGGATGTACTGCTAATGGTCAGCTGGATACTTAACACAATTTGCATATTCCTCGATAGTTATATTATTTAGAGTTTAGAGAAGATAACCTTTTTAAGAATAACCATGTGTCATTATATTCTTAATTTTCTTCTAAGTGTCATATTTTTTTAGTAGTAGTTGTTCATATATACTATACTCTGTACTCCGTAGGACACAGTCCTTCAGTGTTATGTTGTAATTTAATGAGGTTATTATGTTGAGATATAGACTATCGCTCTTGAACATTTATATAATTTTAAAACACTTATGTACATCAATAATAGAAAGCCAAATGTTTACTTACATTTAATTGCTGTGCACATCTTTTTTTACATTGTCGTTTTTAAGATATTCCCTATGAAAATAAACATGGCGTCCTTTTTACAGTTTTGTGTAAGCGATGTTTGTTTGCTTACAAACTTTTAGTTTTTGAGTCCAAATAAGCTTAGGCACAACGTCGTTCTGTGTTTATAATTTAATAAACGTATGAGTAAAAAAATTGTTATTTTAAACTTATTTATTATTGCAGAAAATGATTGACGATAATTAACCTAAATGTAATTAAATTACAAAATATTTCTTGCAAGTAGTTTTACTGGTCGTGAAATAATAAAAACATAATTTATATTATGTATTATTTATTGTATTACTTATTTGCACATTAATTATTTAATTAAGGAGATTACAAACAGTCAATTTTCGAAAAGTGGAGATTATGTTTTCGCATTTATTTAATTTGATTAAATTAGTGAAGTAATAAGAGTTACAGCAGAAAAACGGCAGTAGTGATATATTTTGTAGTAGGAGGAAAATACATTCTCAGTGGAAGCAAAAAAATCAATGGTCTAATGCTGTGTTAATGGACAATATTATAAATAGCTCTAACAGCTAAAATTTAAGATAAAATTACGTAACATAAATAATTTTAGGTACCTACAGTTTCATTAATTGGCGCAAGAGTTAAACAATCAAAGAGTGCCGAGTTATATTTAAGCTAAAGATTTTTTAATTAAAAAGATTAGTAAGCCACATTCTTTAAATCCAAAAGGTTGTATAGTAAATCATTAATTTTATTAATGAAACTAGAGATACACGATTACTAGAATATCAAAAAGCATTTAATGTATAAATTTTGCCAGAGTCAATATTAATTACTATATACCTATATTATTTACACCGCCATTGGTAACTATTGAATATTTATTTAGACAGATAGTAACGTTCTGCCGTTTTGAGGTGTGGCAGTATAATTCCTAAGCACTCCGGTAGGGAGCGCCGTGAGGACACTGTTGACTTGAAGATGTGTTGTTCAGTGTGTTGCATTCAGATCACGGAGGCTGAGATGGTCTGCGAGTGGGTGGGAATTTTCTCGCAGAGGTTTTTGGTTCGGCCATTTAACCACATCGGTAGGAGAAGGCGGCAAGGTAACCGGCGGCTCCACGAGGACAGGAAAACCTCCTTCGCGGTCAGGCAGAATTTGTCCGATGAGTGGACCGACGCGTCGATACGCAAGCTGCGGCGCCGTGTTCTCTCTACTGTCTTGCAGGACTCTGACGCCCGCGCCCATACGCGTCACGAGAATGACAGGTGTTTCGGGGACTATGTCATTCAGAGCCCTCATTAATAACGGCGCCGACGTCTGCGAGGTGAGGCAGCCCGCGGCGCCGGTGACGCGCGCGTTCAGATTCTCCAGCACTGACAATAACTCGTAGTAACGATCGTCGCATATTACTGGGTTTTCTGTAACGAGGTATTCGTGCGATTACTACACAACATATAAAAATAGATCTGTGGAAGAGCAGCACATCCTCTGCAAACCCTCCGTAGGGACAAGGGCAAATTGTCGATGGAATAACCACATAGAGGTTTCTCGCTATGTCTATATTGTTTCTATTAATTTATCTGGCACACATAAACTGAGAATCGAATCTGATATTTTCAATTTTAGTAATGACTTAACATGAAACGAAAAATAGTATTTAAATAAAAAGATAGTGGCAACAATCGCTATGCGCAATAAACAAAAATGGTTAGGTTTACAACTATTTCGCTTGGCAAAATGGATACTATAACGTAATAAAGATTCTAAAAACAAATACACTTCTTTGGATTGAGTTTGCGCTACGATTTTGTTTTGTTTTATTTCCCCGACGAAAAAGGAAAAGGTAATTCAATACATTGCTTTATTTCACCGCTAAGCATTAATAACATAGCAATAGTGATGAGACTAACCTTGAAGAAAAATCTTCAGATAGCTGGGTATACCGTTAATTGTACATCGTGATTTCGTGGCAAGGTTATAGTTTAACGAACGAATTTGATTGTAGGAAAAGTCCGCCATACAAAGCGACGGTAGCCCATGGAAACCATTATCTAGTCCAGTAATATTGTTGTGGTGTGCGAACAATTCCTCCAACGATGGTAAGAACGTCTGAAAATAGTACACACCGCCATAAATTATTTATGTTTTATAAAATTTTACGCTTCAATAACACGACACTTAGTTTATAAAAATGAATTTCGCAATAGCTCGCAAGCTACAATTGTATTAACTACACCCTAGTTAGACAAACCTTTGATGTTTCATCAAGAGATGTGATTTGGTTGTTTGATACATCTAGGAGTTTTAAATCTTCCAATCCGAGTAGATCGTCTGCTGTTATGTGCGTTATTTGATTATTACTTATATTAAGTCTTAGGAGACCGTGCACGCTTATTAATGCTCCATCCAGACTGGTAATACGATTGTGGTCTAGGCGTAGTTCTAACACCATTGTTTCAACATCTACTAGATTCTGAAAATATAAACGACATGATATAAATACGTGCAAGAATAGTACGAAGGAGTTTTTCAATCTTATTTAACTTACATCCATATTTCCAATAATATGAGCAATTTTATTATGCGACAAGTCGATAACTGACAGACGTTTCAGTCCTTTAATTTCTAGCAAAGAGAATTCCGTCAGCATATTGTGCGTGAGATTTAAATAACGTAAAGACTTGAGAGGTCGCAGAGAACCATTTAATGACTTCAGTTGATTGTAAGCAATATCTAGATCAGCTAAAACCTCCGCTTCTGCAAATTCATCGCTCGCCAACTGTAAATTGAATATGATATCTATTGTTAAACAGTTAAATGTATTATTTAAAAATTCTAAAAATAGAGTACTTACGTATTCAATTTTATTAAACGACAAGCCAACCCTTTCTAGTTTCCGTGCATTTTGCAAAGCGCGGTCGAGATATTTAATGTTATTGTCGTAGAAATATAAAGACTCCAATGACGGCATAAACTTCATTTCTTTCGGTAAATTTTGTAGTTCGTTGTGTGCAGCGTGAATCAATACCAGTTTCTTGGATTTCTAGAAATTGAGAATTATTATATTTTTCATAGAAAGTAAGTACATAACTAATAAAAAATTTCTTACTAAATAGAAGTAATCGAGAAAGTTCTTTTGGTGTTACAACAGCGTTTCCAAGTTACTCTAAAGAAAAAGGATGTTATAAAGGATGGAGAATCGGAAAGGTTGCAAGCGGTAAGAGAAAGATGAATAGACCTAAACAAAAGATGTGGTTTTACAAAAGAGAAGAGTTGGGACTTTGTATCAAACTCTACCAAATATACGGAGGCGTTGCTAGCTAATCACATAGGCTAGGTCTAGGGGGCAATTACTTTTAATATGGTTTTATTTTGAAGTAGTTACTATGTCTTTTTTACATTATTCTCATTCGTTAGTCTTCGTTCAACGACCTTAATATACCTCATCTTACATGTCTCAGTTCAACTTACTTTATAGTACGTGGTTCTTTACTTACCAAGGGTAGTTCATTATCAATAGACTTCAAGTTATTTGCGTTGATGAAAATCCATTCCAAATCTTCCAATTCCCTCAATGCTCCATTCAATGTACTAAGTTTGTTGATGCCTAAGTGAACGTGTTTCAAAGCTTTGGGCAACGCATGTCTTTCTATCTTTGAGATCTGATTATCAGCTACAACAAGATGCTCTACTTCTTGTATATCCTGTAATATAAAAGCATAGCCTGTTTACAACAAAATATCGGTAAATTTAGTAAGTTTTTAAAATTACATGAGTCAACATTGCATGTTGCAAATTCAATACTGCATGTTTGTTTGTATTTACTTGTGTTAATTATTGAGTAAATTAAATCAAATCTGAATACTTTAATGATTCCGCATTTCCTACATAAAACTTACTTTGAAATCTTCTTCGGTTAATTTTGTAATCTTATTCCTGCAGAGATCAAAGGTCTTGACATGTGGTAGATGCCTCAAGACATGTCGCGGCATCTCCGTCAACACATTGTCTGCCAAACTGAAGTAATCCACAAGGTCCATCTTCGCAAACACGCTCTCCTTCAGTTCACTGAAATTAAGTAAAGAAATACTTTTAATATATAAAAATATCAAATCTTTTTGAACTGTTATATCGTTTAATCGTCCACCTCATCCCGCCCTTATAAGGAAAGAATGGAATGGGAAAGTGTATTTGGCAGAGGAGGAGGACATATCGGAGCGAATTCAAGCCATCGGTCGCTCGTTTCCTTGTAACTATTAAACGAGATGTCAAATTACAGCAGAATTCGAGTAACCAAGTCCTATTAGCTGCAGAATTTCGATAACCACACAGACAAAATTAAATTAAACTACATCAATCTTTTGTTACTTGGATTTTGATAGTATCATAATTGTGGTTCTTCGGGAAAGTAACTTTCTAAAGAATTGTAACCTTAGACCTTACGGCAATTACTGCTACAATATGAGCACATTGCTACATGTTGAATCTTCATTTAAGTCCACTTAGAGACAGTGATCATAATCAATTACAAACTCGACCTGCCTCTCAAATAAGTCTAATAATATTCGATTCATTCTTTATCTTACTGCCAAATACTGAAA
This sequence comes from Papilio polytes, assembly GCF_000836215.1. Lineage (NCBI taxonomy): Eukaryota > Metazoa > Arthropoda > Insecta > Lepidoptera > Papilionidae > Papilio > Papilio polytes. The sequence continues at coordinate 58,479 of NW_013527660.1, read as the reverse complement.
CGAACATAAATATTTTGCTTCGTAATCGCCGCTTACAATCTGATAGACGTCAAAATATGAATTTGGAGTTTAAGCGTGGCCTCGCTACTCTAGGATCTGAACGTTTAAACGGTAGATACTACTCAACTATTTTTTTCAATTGAATGCGGTGTCGCGGGCTACAGTTAGTATTGAATTATACGATTAACATGTTTTGTAAAGTTATCTTTTATTTACAACGACCTAGTGACCTAATACGTACTTGTATGTAGCTAAACAAGAAACGGCGCCAAGCTTTGAACAGTTAATATTTCAGATAAATAACCCTACATAACTATAATTGAAACTCGATTTTTGACTGACTTCCCAAAAGAAGAAGATTCTCAGTTCGTCTATATGTTTTTTTTCTTTACAGAATTTAATTCTGAATATAAAATTTAATCGAGTTCCGAACAGAACCCTGATGTAAACAGTTATCGATTTTTCCTATCTGGTATTAATTAATTCAAAGACATGAATAGCATTTTAGTATGCAAATGTAAGCTTCGATGAAATTGTTCAATAGACTAAGCAAAACTGGTGTTTTTTTATATAAGATGGCAAACGGGCAACCTGCCACCTTAACTCGCCAAAATGGCGAAGCGCCTGCTGCCCGTAGACATCTGCAATTGCAGATACTTTGATACCTTTGATTAATGGAGGAGGAGACTCACATAAGGAGGACCTCTTGCTATGCGTCTTCTGTACCGTCAAATCCACTTTCCCTCCCATTCAAAGTGACCAAAATTAGGCCTTAGGCATACAAACTCTTCAGACCTAAAGAGGAATTATCCCACTTAAACACTCACTTCGGTATGGTCGTGGTACTGCTAGGGGCGATCCAGTCCTACAGTGCAAAAATGTTAAAGCGGGCTCTACCACTGGTTATTTTTTATTATTTTAAGTATACACCTATCTATCAACACCGGTCAAAAAATAATAACAAGCTGACAAATATAAGTTTTATCTTGCCCTTTGTGACATCAGAAGATGAAACGTTATTTATAACTTTTCTAAGAGTGTTTTGTTCACGTTTGATAACGAAGACTCATTGAAAGCGGTGTCACTTATTGAATTTATTTTATCGACTTATTATGGAGTAATATAATCTGATCTTCTCATTTATTCCTCGAGTGTAAACAAAACTGTTTACCGATTTATAATACAACTAGCTATCGCCCGCGACTCCGTCTGCGGTATTAAAAAAAACAAAACTAAGTAGCCAACGTGTTCTTCCAGACTACCTTCTACATCTTTCCCAAATTTCATTGCGATCCGCTCATCACTTTAAACCACAAACTCTAACAAACATCCATCCATCCATACATCCATCTAAACTTTCATATTTGTAACATTAGTATGATTCTTATACCTATTAATTTTTCCACGTGCTTGATTGACCGTTTAATTAAGATTGAATACGACCTTTTTAGTAGCCGAACGTTTTAAACTACTGGCCATCTAGACAATAAAAACGAAAAAAAACACACGGGAAAAGTACAGAGTGCGAGATAGAGAAAGTAATAATGGGTTTACTTTCTTTAAAAGTTATTAGGACATCAGAATTTTTCGGGTTCTATGATGGGTGACAAACCAAACCCTTGATTAAAACGAGGTCAACAGTAAGTATTTATAACGATAAAACTGGCGTTGATCTTTACAAATGTTATTGCCACCGTTCAGTATTATTGAACAGCTGTAAACAATTTAACTCAAGCTACTTTTTGCAACACATGTTCTCGTCAAAAAACCCACACAAATGGTATTTAATTGTACAATTATATATTCTACTAGTCTTTGTCGCACCAAAATTGTCCATAATCTAGCAAAGTTTTTTTTTTCTTAAAAATAAACACTACACTTTTCTTCACATTATTTTTAACTGTGACTTTCACGGTCATTCGTTCGTATAATTTTCTTAAAAAGGAGTGTAAAGGCTTCATGTATTAATATCGTTGATCCAGTTAGCTAGAGAAAAATGTTTAACATTCGACAGTGGTAGAGACTTCTTTAAAAGGATGTAAGCTTATTTAAGTTTCTTGGAGTTCCTTTCGTTTTATAATCTAGGAAACATGTAGTTAGAAATTCAACCTTAACATTACTTGGCTTCGTGTATTTAGTAAACAATTAAAAAAAAGTTTGGAGAAAGTTGTAAATGTTTATTTTGTAATTGAAAAAGAGGTTTTCCTTTCCTCAGTTCAACGAGTCCTTTGTTTTTCGCTACCTCAATTATATAAATACTTATTACAAAGATGCTTTAAATTAGCAAAATAGTGTTTACTACGACTTCGCCAGTTTACTCGTATATAAATTATTGTCATACGAAGACCTTCGCCAATGTATTGAACAAATAATGTACACCATATTCAGCAACTGCAATATTATTTTATAATACTTAGCGTAGAACTCTGTTATAATCTTCATTTAAAACCTAAATGTGAAATCTAAAAGGTACTACGTTCATAATAGCTAAGGGTGCATTAGCAAAGTACTAGGAAACTATAAGTTGTAAATGGTTGGGAATTAATGAAGTTGTAAATTTTAAGCAAATTTTAATCCTAATGGATGTTGAAAGTTTTGTTTAATGTTTAGTAGAGCTTAAGGTTGAAGCCTTGTGAAGGCGTGTTTAGTGAGATTCGCGATATGCACGACACCGTCGGCGACCGTTTGGCGCCGCCCCAGCTTTGATAACCCCGGAACGTTGACCCGCCTTAGTGTTTACTAAACTCAACACTCATGCATCATAAGGCATTTGATGCATGTTCAATAGTGCAATTAATGTTTTATACGACTGCAACATTATCGTACGTCTCGAACGCTAAGAAAAAATACTATACAACGCATAAGTGATTTAGCATATCTTTGCATACGCGCTAAGTTACGTTACTTATTGACAAAATGTTATTGTTTATGTAGAATAATTATGTACGTTTTAGCGGGTTTTTTATGATGAACTAACGAAATTTTTTGCTTTTATTCTAACATGATTAACGAAAGTATTATAGGCATAAGATAAAAAAAAAATCACCCAAGCAAGTAACCTTGACATTAAGTGTTAGATCGTCCACCCATTTGACACATCGTTTACTTTGTTGTCTGTTGGTAGATTTGTGGTGTTTGTCTCAAAGATGATAACGCAACCGACTTGTGAACTTCGTAAAATAATCAGACTAGACGTTAATTATTATGAATTGTTAGAAAATTGCGTACTGCAAGAATCATTGATAATATCTTGTGTGAGTAATTTATGGAAGAAGTTCGGTATCGAGCATTACTAGCAATGTTAAACAATCAAAATTACCGCTATTCAGAGTCATCTGCGACATTTATTTGCGTACTTTTAATGACAGGAAAACGAGACAAAAGTATGAATATACTTTTTCTTTACTATCCATCCTCTCCCGCAACATTTCAAATTTATAAAATTTGAATCGTAGTTGAAAAGATCTAAATCATTTGAAGATTTTTTTTATAACATAAGATGGCAAACGAGCAATCGGCCACCTGAATCCGCCAAAATGGCGAAACGGCCAGAGCCCATAGATTAAGGATTAATTGATTTCGTTTAAGACATGTTTTAGTAAACAGAATTTGTAGTCGTAGTACTCATCTGTATTTCTCTGACTAAACTTTATCAATTCACCTCTATTTTCACGATGTCACTGTCATGTAACATTGTATTGCAGCTACTGCAATAAATATGTTATCTACAGCTGTGATGGAATCGCGGAGACTCGGGCTAATATACGCTACTCCAGGTTGATGCCACCTACTAGGATATGATGACATCTATGTCATCTAGATACACTATTCTATACTAATATTATAAAGAGGAAAGATTAGTATTTTTGGATTATTGTATGTATTTGATTCACGCAAAAACTACTGGGCTGATGTTAAAAATTCTTTCACCCATAGATAGGTAATTTATCTGTGAGCAAGATAGGGTATATTTTGTACAAGCTGTCGCCCGTAAATTTCGTTAGCGCGGATTTTTTTCTAAAGTCATCTATCACATTCTCGCGTGCATCTACCTTCTACCAGCTATCTTACAGTCAAAGTCCTATCAAAATCGGACCACCCATTGAGTCCTTCTGACAGTGCGGAGTTAAAAAAGTAGCCTATAACATGCCCGTCTATGTTAACTACCCTTCTGTGAAAGTCCGGTCGAAATCGGCCCAGCTGTTTCTGAGATTACCCGCAAGAAACGCGGCTTGCGAACAGACATACATATTTTAAATGCGATTTTTGTTATAGCAACGCAAATACGTCAATTTCCAAAAATTTGGAATTTTTCTTTTGGTATTACAAACAGACACTCCAAGTTAATTACATGTTGATACATTAGAAACTTTTCAAGTAGTTATCGAACAAAAAACGCAAATGAATGGTTAAAAGTAGCTGGGAAACCGACAATAAATGATTTAACACACCTTGGTAAGTAGGAGACCAACATGATGTTTCCGTGGTCATATGACTATCATACTGTCACATTACTCTAATATTTTATATTTACATATACAAATACGTAAAATAAAAACAGTAGTTTACTATCAGCTAAAAATAAACCTCGATGAAACTTGTATGTATGCCAATATAATAAATATTAGATTTGTCTTGTTTAATTACTCGTATGTTCTGTTTAATTTATTTGATAAGGTCGGCGTTATCTTCTTTCTAGCGGTGTCCTGTTTCCATCCGGGTTAGGCGAATAAATAAAAAAGTAACTTTAAACAAGCACCCGCAATTGTCACCACATCTAAATCACCACGATCCTCCTCATCTAGCCTACTTCTTATACATGTATCTATGTAGATATCTGTTTTGTGTAATTAACAACTTTCGCGACTCTATTTTTTTATATTATGAGGTGTCACGCGAGCAAGTGGCCATCCTTATCCGCCGAATTAACGTAGCGACCTCTACCCACAGACCACAGACAACCGCAATTACAGACGCGTATATAAAAAAAAACAAAAGCATGTGGCCAATATGTTCTTCTAGACTAACAAACGTCCATCCTTCAGTCTAATCTTTGGCATTTATAATATTGGTAAGAATATGACAAAAAAAACTTGTCCGAAGTCCTCAATACAAAGTACCAACGTTCAATCAAAATGTTAGTTATTTAATAATGCTTAGGAAACTAACAAGCATTACTTTTTTAACGCAGATAGGAGATAATATAATAGATTATATTTGTTATTTGTTGAAAAATAACAATATGTACAGATAAAATTATAAGCTGATAGACCAATCATAGAGCTACTTGATAGTCGCAATTGTCAATTTCGCATAGTGATTGACAAAATCAGATCTAATTATTGGCAAAGGCCTACCTTAGATCTTAGGGCATGTGCATTTGACACACTTATGCTTTGATTCACAACCAAGGTTAAATTAATTAACATCAGATGAACTTTATAAATATCGTTTAACCCAATTTTAAGTAAAAACCAAACTAGTTTTCACACGAATTATTGAAAATGGTAACGTTTTTAGCGCGTAACCTAAACGTCTCAACGAATGAGGTCTTATTTGATTCGTTTTTTCCCCTGAACGTCGTTGGTGTCACCTCATCAAAATATTGTCATATGTAATACCGTTCTTGATACATTCCATTCCATTCCATTCCACAAAATTCTAATGCCATTTAAAATTCAAAACGCTGTTACATATTTAAATATCTATATCCCGTAAGTGTCTCATATCTATAGTAAATCTTCCTTACATTCTTCATCATGATCTCTTTTTTACATTATAATATCGTGAATCATAATTATTATCTACTCCTTTCGTAATTGAAAACAGTGGTAAGGGATGTCTCCGACGTACAGACGCGTCAGACAAAATACGGAACTACATCAACTCGACGCGTGTTTACTCTGTGGTCGTGGCATTGCACCGAGCGAGCGGGTCATTGGTGCAGGAGTTAACACGCTCACTGCGTAACTGGCTGATATCGGCCTAACACGGTACTTAAGCTAGTGCGGACGAACTATGTCCCTCTCGATAGTGCAAAACTATTATCTAAGGTGTACATTACATTACATAAAATGTATTCATTCTGTTTCAGCAAAGTTATAGCAATTTAATCTATCCTAGTGCTGGTGGGTTTAGAAAGACCTGCTACACTGGCGGAGTTATCATTGGGGGCGCATATTGGCCAACCGTCGCACCAGATGAAGAATTATGATTTTACTTGTCGCAGTAAACGTGTTAATACAGCGGACTCTACCACTGGTATCGATCGCTAATTTTGTCTACGTCTGTATTTTTCATTTCCATACAAAATTGACGCATAAAATTGTTAGAGCAAAATAAATCTTCTTAAAATAGTTAATTATTACATGAATATATAAACAAATATGTTATTCTCAAATTTTACAGTAAATTTCTGTTTTGTATGTATTATTGTTGTATTGAATGTGATAAATAAGAAAAGTAATAAATGGGTTATTATACTGGATGCGTCACTGAGTAAGTGGATATCGCACGATACATTGCACTGACGACTCGTCTGCCATAATTATGTAAGTGCGATATGTAACATAAATTTATTGGAATTACGTACTGATTATAACGAAGGTCAACGACGCTACGGGATTTCTATAAAACATTATGGTTTTTATAGCGATTGTGCAGTGGTTAAGCACCTCACTCGTAATTTACAGTTCCAGGTTCGATCCCCGATATGTATTGTTAAGAAGAAAATTAATACCGTGCTCTAGAATTGATGCAACACTAGATTGTCGGCATAAACGTCACGTCCCTAGCTGACAGCTGTCAATGTCATGAGAAGGATTGGAATATTCGCTCGCATTCCTGACGAGATCTCTAATGCATTTTTAAATTAATATCGCTAGTTAACTGTTAAGTTATGTTAGTTTTTTTAAAATTATCAATATGTTTTCGAGATTTTAATTTTTTTTGAACACATTGTGTTGCAATCTGCATAAATATGTGCGAAGTCAACCACATCGCACTTGGTCAGTCTCGCTGACCAAGTCCTAGACCTTAACTTTTATAGGTTCGAGCCACTTTAGCCTAAACATCTGACTTTTTATATATACGCTACTAGCCGAATGGAAAGTAGAATTTTTTTTTCCGAACCAAACACCCAACTTCCTCTATTATACGCTTTACGCTCAACAAAAGAGTATATTAATCTAATGATATTTCATTGTCAAAATTTAGCCCTATTCGAACGCAAGGTTTAGAGGAATAGAAGAAATGTATTACCATGTATCATTCTGCAGCGCATTTTGATTTTGAGCGCTATGTGTACAAAACAAGAGTGATTTACAAGGGTTCGCATACATAAAAAACTACGTACAACTATGTGATAGTCCAGTATATTAAAGACTCAAAATTTTCTAGAACACACATATATGACTAACTAAAATTCGTTAAGTTTGTTGATTTTTTCTTTGCGTTTCGACTCTCTTGACCCTTTTAAAACGTATTGTAGTTTCTGTTTTGTTAAAGAGTAACAAAAGAGATGGTACTATGTTTTAACAAATGTCGCGGCAGTAGCAACGCACGCTTAAGTTGTCATTTTTTGCAAATACCCCGGCGTAACATAAGACGGGCGAACAATCACGTTCGGTCAGGCGAGCGCTCTTCGTTTAATTGGACTCGTTTTTTAATTTAATTACCCTTTGGCCCATGTCAGAACGACAATTACGGATCGTTCGACTCAACAATATTGTCTTTGACCGTCTCGCTTCCCAAAGATTTGCTTTGCGAAAATAAAATCGCAGCAATGTGAACATCTTTGAACTCTCCAAAATGTTGTACAAACACTCGATTAAATATTCATTTATTAGTTCTCTTAATATATTTCTATAAATTTACTTTAACATTGATTAAATCTATTTAAAACTAATTTATAGTGTTTAAAAATAGCTTTTAGGATAAGAATAAGACAATTTTTTAAATTATTTTGAAAGAAAAGGTTTGAAGGTTTACTCTACACTACACAACACTTAATTACGTGAAGTAAATGCTGGATTATGTCCATGTCATAAATAAAATAAATATGTTACTATAAAATCACAAACTCCGACGAATCCTGAGATTTGCCACCTGGTTATGTTGAAAGTCCGAAAAGTCTTGTGTTATTTCGATTGTTTACCACAATATTTCCTTCAAATAGCATTGACGTTAAGCTTTTAAGCTGATCAAATATTTTTTTCTAAAAAATGATGTTAATTAAATAATTTAAATTCGTAAAAAAACTTATGTTAAAATTATCTTAAAATATATAAGTTAGTTTCAAAATTGAAAAGCGTCACATGCAGCGGACAACATGTAGTTATGCATTAAAATCAACACCTAACACCAGTGAAAATACCATAACCACAGAAGATAACACCTTCGGGGTGGTGGACAATTTTTTAAACTGTAAATCGTGACGCAAAGAATTTTTGCATAATAAATTGGAAATCGATGGCCAGTAATGGACCGAAGTGGAAAAAATTACCAAGCCAAGTCCCACAAAGGGCTGTAGAGCTTAGGAGGAAGTTTAAAAATTAAAACATGACAATTTATTAATATATCTAGCATAAATTTTCAATGTTATAGGTACATCTCAAAGTTGACAGCAATCGGTGCATTTATAGGAACATATAAACGTATCACGTAAACATAATAAAATAATTTTCTAAACAATCATTAGGTTATCTATGTAAATCATAGAGTAACCTTCCGCACCCGATAATCTATAGATCAATCCATCATAGATTATTAGTTTGTTTTTTTCTCCTTTTATAAAGCAAAGGCAAAGAATTTATTGCAATATCTTGTAAAAACAACCTTAAAACGTCATCAAAGCAACAACACAACATAAATCCATATCCCTCAGGAATAGGCAGAGACGCCGTTTAGATTCTTCCGCCTATCATAAAAAATATTTTAGAGATTGTAAACATTTTTTTTTACATAGAAATCATTTAACAATATCAAAGTATCAAACCTAGTAAAATTAACAACTACCTTATAGAAGTCAGATAAATTAAGTATGTTTTAAGATTTTTTTATCGCTCTATTTTTTAACCCTTGTTAATAGCCTAGTCCTTTAGAAAAAAAGACAGTAATTTCAAGAAATTTAATAATAAATAACTCTCCTACAGTAGTAGCTGTAGTGTACAATAAGAAAATTTTATTTTCAATCAATGGTTTCGGAGTGAACCGGATAGACAATTTTAACAGTGAGCCCGCCTCGCACGAATGGGCTGGCTCGCCCGGTGTAATACCACGACCACACAGAAAACAGGCGTGAAGTGGAGGCAATTTCGCGTTTCGTCTGATGAGTGTGGTGCCGGAGGCCTAATTTTAGTCCCTTTCCCTTTTCTTAAGAGGAAAGGATGGGAAGGAAAAATGGATTTGACGGTGTAGGTGATGCATAGGAAGGGGAAATTTCCTCTTTAAGTGCGTCTCCTCCTCCGTCAATTAAGGGATGGCAATGCATCTGCAATTGCGGATGTTCATTGGGAGCGCTTTCCATTTAGGTGGATTCAGGTGGCCGCTTGCTCGTTTGCCACCTTATAAAAATAGAGTTGGAACAAGCGTACGTCTATTACAATAGCTTGTAAATGATTTAGAAATCCATTTAAGATAAACATGAAGTTTATTCATCTAGAAGATATAAAATGAAGTTATAATGTAAACATGTTATTTTTTTCTCAAACCTTGATAAAAGAAAATTCTTTAATTAGTAACCTGTTTGTTATAAATAAAGATTTAGTTTAATGACTTGCATGCGCCGATTGACAGAAAAATATTTACTCAAATGTAACAAACACAAGGAATATCAGTATTGAATGAAGGTGAAATAGGTATTGTATGAGATAAATATGGCTGAATAAAATAAAGGAGATCATTACTTTAGGTATAAGATTCAATCCCGCACAAATATGTTTGTCGTTCAATAACTTTATTATATCTATGAGGGGTTTTTCCTCTAAAAAATTCCTACTTTACAGATCAGTACATTAACAGTGGTAGAGCCCGCTTTAACATCTATGCACAAATGGGTCGGCTCGCCCGGTGCACGACCACACAGAAGACAGGCGTGAAGTGGGAGCAATTCCGCGTTTAGTCTGACGAATGTGGTGCCGGAGGCCCAACTTTATTCCCTTTTCCTTCATACCCATTTTTTTATAAAGATGATTTGACGGTGGGGCAGACGCATAGGAAGAGGATATATCCTATTATGATATATAAAAAAATCAATTAAACATAGCCTTACCAGGCTAGGAGTAGGCAACCCGGTTACAACATGTTTAAAACATGTGCTCTTTAATATAATGTAGGATTTATCAGGAAATCTGATGAGGGAAGGTCATCACTTGTGATGCACTTGTAATCTACCTATTGTAATCTAGAGATTACATGGATAATAAATTTGTAACGCGCGAACGTATTGAAAATTAAACAAATATTAAATGTCAAAAAACCTAAAAATCACGAGTCAGTTCAAATCTTTCTTCAGGTGGAATCGTGGTAAAGTGTTAGCTTAACAAACATAAAAAATCTAAGCAAACAGCCGTTTTGATTTAAATTGAATAGCAATATAAATGAAAAAAATCGTCGTTTATTTCAGTTATCATGATTGGGCAATCAGTTTCAAGGATATTAATTTGTGAAAAATGATGAGATTTGTTTTTTTTTATTTTTTAACTATTTATGTCCTGGTCTTTATAATAACGGGGACCCAAATAAAAGTTCTCCTTTCGCCAATGATTTATCATATTTGTTATCTTAGTTAATATTAGATGGATGGATGGATGTTTGTTAGAGTTTACAGCCTAAACGGCTAAACGAATCTCAATAAATTTTGGCTTAGATATGAAACATATCTGAAAGAACACATAGGCTATTATTTTTTTAATTCGCGGCAACGGACTCTCGTGCGAAAATATGAATGCGAAAGTTTATGTATGGATGGATGTTTATTAGAATGTATCTCCGGAACGGCTTTATTAATCGTAATAAAATTTGGCACAGGTGTAGAACATAGTCTAGATAAACATATAGCTTACTTACTTTTGTTTTTTAATTCCGTGCGGCGAGTCGCGGGGAATAGCTAGTAAGTAAATAAAATCAAAACAACCTATGCTTCAAGTCCCGACTACGTTCTATCTATTATTAGCCAAATTTTATCCACATCAGTTTAACGTTTTTGTAGTTTCGCGAGAAAAAACATACAAATGCACGGTTTAATTTTCACTATAGTACACCTTTTTGTTATAAATACATGAATACCTATTAACATATTTTGTTTAATATTCTATGATCGTTAAATCGCTAATTGCGGCAAACAAGACGCGTTTATTATAATTTGTTAGTGCATTAATGGGTAAATACAGTGAATCGACAGACTAAGATATCATTCAATTTTACTGCTTTAGAGGTGACCTTAGATAACCCTGCAAAATATCGCTACTCAATGGTGTTATCCCTGTATGTATGTAAATGGACAACAATTACCTACATACTGTATACCTATATTATACAATAATGAAGGAATTTATATCCAATTTCGTAATAATAACAATATATTTGGATATTTGTCACATTGAAAATCTCGCCTTCGCTGCGACTTTGACCCTTGATAATGAGAGAATAACAACATATATGTAGACATCTAACCAAAACGTGTACGATCACATATCACACTGTTTTAGATGAGTCATAATTTAACTAATTTAATAAATGGCGGTCAATCAAAAAGGATAATTTGCCGTTTATTGGAGACGAAATGACGTTAACCGTATCACAGATTCGAAATATCTGCAAATAAAAGTCGGTGGACAGCTAGTGAACTTCTCGATATCAAAATTGCAAAGGACATGTTTATCGCGAAATCTCGTGATAGCACCGTGTCCGTTACCCTCGTGTTTGCGTCCACGTTAAAATTCATAGTTGCGGAGCTGATAAGCAAATACTGTTTCAATAATAAAGCTATTTCTCAAAGGAAATTTACTGGGCGGTGATTGTAATCTTACCCCGATGTGGATTTTAATATTTGTTTTTTTTAAGAGCAAAGTCGCTAGGTTAACGATAGCGGGAATATTGTATCAACAGTTTGGTTCTGTTCACAACTACTTGATGTACACCGGCGGACTTGGATGAAAATGTTCTTTTGCTTTCATCAGGGTAGTATTCGTGAAAGTTGTAGGACTTGCCTCAGATTGTCGAAGTTAAGTTTGAGCCTGGTGATGGAGAGGCCGAGCTCTCGGAAGCTGTGGTGCTCGATGCCGATCATCTCCGAGTAGGAGATATCGAGGCCGATCTTGATCTCCGGGCTGAACTTGTTGGTGAGGGCACGGGCGATGTCCTGATAGGTGGCGATACGCTGGCAGAGGACGACGACTGCGCCAGTGCCGGTGTCTTCGCGGCGGCAGGTGCATGGGGATATCTCCCGGCGCAGAGCGCAGTGCAGGCTGGCGCCGGCGCCGATCTGGCCGGCGAGGACGCAGAGTAGCGCGGCGGCTAGCGCGTGTGGGTGCGCGAGCATCGTGCGTGCCGGCCGAGGTTGCACGCGCGACTGCCGACTCCAGCGGCTAACACTAATGTACCGATAGTCCGATACGACCGCCAGCTTTACTGAGCACTGGCCGTGCGCCCTCCGGTCCCACCCCGCCACCAACCACTAGAGGAACCACTCCCCAGTCCCGCACCCGACTCCCGGTCTATGCTCTCCACTCTGATAGCAATCGCACCTATTGTTAATCACTGCCCACCGGGCTTAGCTCACTAACACTTTCTAATATCTCTGTCTCACTTGCACACCTTGCAATTTCTAATACCACTGACTATTTTTAATTCGTACCCGAATAACAGACGCCGTCCGTATGCTACTGACCATGAATACAAGTCATTGACGGATACGTGCATACATATTGATACCGAAGATGTATACAAATGGTTGGAGACCACTACAAATTCATACACATGATATGCCCATATATACTATGCGTATACATATGCGCATACGCACCTATATTTGTTAAAGTTTAATTACTAATATTAAATAGGTAACTTTAACAATCTAATTTGTTAGTCATTTTAAAATGATTGTATAAATTAATTTTATTTTGGATGTTTTTCTGAATTTTGCACTAAGTTAAAAAAGTGTTAAAGTTGAAGGTAATCGAGTACTTATCGTTCACTGGCGTAACCATTATTATTTGAAAAAAATTAAACATGCGACATCTAGCGGCAACTGCCTGAACTAAAGTACTTAAGTGATATCAATGCTCGATAAACAAGTTCGATTAATTCCAATAAGATCTTACTAGCGACATCTTGTGTTTTAAACTGACATTAAAGCATTATAGACCATAAACCAAAAACCGTCATTATTCTATTAATAAATGTATGTCATCTAATGTTAGTTATTTTGTTATTATTTTCCTTAGTTAAAAATTAAAGAGCTTATTGTATAAAGAAACAGAGAACGAAATGACTGAACCGTCTCCAAATGTCTAAGCGCCTGACAAAATTTTGGACAAGAAGCAGTGCGTTAATACAACACCTGAGAGTAGTTTTTGCTATTTATTTTTGTTCTGTGTCCCACATGTATCTTGGGTTTGAGCCTCAGCCATCTTCTGCAACAGTTATCTTAGAAGTTAAGAAAAGTCTGGAATCCAAGTTTAAATAATAACTTATACTGAATAATCTTATTAATATTATAAATGCGACAGTTTTAAAATGGACGGATAGATGTTTGTAAGAGTATGTAGTCTAAACGGCTTAACCGATCTGGATGAAATTTTGCCTAGATCTAGAGCATAGTCTGGACGAACATACAGGCCACTTACTTTAGTTTTTTTTTCTAATTCCACGGACGGAGTCGCGGGCGAAAGCTAGTAATGAATTTTTTGAACATTATTCACTAAATCTCATTCGTTACTAGTATTATAAATGAGGAAATTTTGAACATAGTCTGGAATAACACAACTTTTACTGTTTTTTTTTAATTACGCACGTACGAAGACGCGAGATAAAGCTTGTATAGTAATAAATCATTTTGAGATGCCAATCAAAATTCTAAAGGTATTTATTTTTGAGCGCTATATCCGTATCCTGGTTATAGAAAACCATCAAGTTGTATTTAGTTTTGATTATATACTTGTCATTATATACTGTTATGTATCATATGTATTCAAATGGAAATAAAAAATCTCTCGAAGTGTTTTGACCTTCGGGTTTTATTTACTAACTTAGGAGTATCTAAGTTATAATGTAAATTAAATGTAGTTAAGACAAATCTTACTTCTTACTAATATTATAAACTAGCTTTCGTCCGCGATTTCGTCAGCGTGGTAATAAAAAAATAACTATCCTCTAGATCTATGCCAAATTTCATTGAGATCCGTTCAGCAGATTAGGCTACAAACTCTAACAAACATCCATCATCTAAACTTTTACATCTTAATAATCTTACTAATATTATAAATGCGAAAGTTTAGATGGATGGATGGATGTTTGTTAAGGTTTGTACTCTAAACGGCTGAAAGGATTTCGATGAAATTTGGTACAGATGTAGAAGATAGTCTGGAAGTACACATAGGCTATTTGTTTTTTTTTTTAATTCAGCGTGGACGGAGTCGCGGGCGAAAGCTAGTAATAAGTAAATCAGTGTTTCATAGATATCATAGTAATATTTGTTCCATACTTCCTATATTTTTAGTTAGTTTTCCATGTTTTGTTTTTTGTTTTTTTTACCAATTTCGATAAATAAAGAGATGGGTCTCGTTCACCCGGACTTCAAACTAGTTTGTCAAAAATACCAAGAATACGATTATTTAACAAAATATTAATAAGCAAATAGATAATGACCGTAAGCTCATAAAATGAACATTTAAAAAAAATCGTTTCGTTTACCTTAGGTAAATGTATACTATTGAGAAAATAGATTTATATTTTGTATGTAACGAATACACTAAAAAACTGCGGGGCCGATGATAACAATTCTTTTGTAATTAGAATTTTAACAGTGGTATAGCCCGCTTTAATACCTTCGCACGAATGGGTCGGCTCACGGCTCGCCCGGTGCAATACCACGACCACATAGAAGACAGGCGTCAAGCTATTCCGCGTTTAGTTTGATGAGTGTGGAGCCGGAGCCCAAATTTTAATCCGTTTCTCTTGCTACCCATTCCGTAAGAGGAAGGGATGGGAAAGAAAAGTGGATTTGACGGCGGAAGAGACGCATAGAAATATCCTCTTTATGTGCGTGTCCTCCTCCGTCGATTAAGGGTAGGCAACGCATTTGCAATTGCGGATGTCTATGGGCAGCGGTCGCTTCACCATTTCGGCGGTTTCAGGTGGCCACTTGCTCGTTTGCCACCTAATAATATATAAAAAAAATAGAAAGCTACATTATCACATAATATCATAAGCTATATTTATAATACTACTTTTTTAAACGAAATTTCAAGCAGAAGCATGTATGAAACATACAAAAGAATTCTCTATATCAATTTTTCAATTAATACTAGATATACTTTGCAATTCAAATAGTAAGGTTGAAGTTGCAAATAACGAAACAAGATTATTATCATGACAATCTTTTATGAATCTATAGCGTAGGATTCCACTGATGTTGTACTTATTATTACATGCTAGCTGTTCCCGTGCGGTTTGTTTTCCAATTTATTTTCCCCTAAGTTTAATAGCGTGAGGTCTAAAGCGTGACGTAAATGTAGGGCTTTTTATAAAAAAAAGAGTTATTCAAAAATTTACTGTAATTGTTGAAATCCTACAACACGTAGTAGAGTGTGTTTACGCTTTATTATATTAGTAAAGATTGCAGTCTCTATTTTCTCATAAAGAATGAAAGGGATGACAATACGATCACATAAGTGTCGCAGCAGTCGAATTCTACGGTGATAAATGCTAGTATTAGTGAATTAGACATTTGAATTGTAATGTAAATTAAAACTTTAATTTATTCTTTTTTCCAGTTCACGGCCATTGTCGGCATTGAGATGACCATTTGTTGGATAATTTGCCGTATATTTGCAACACAGAGTATTGAATTTAAATCGCGCGTATCGCTGGACGACACGATCGTTGTTCTGTGATTGACACTATCATATATAATTTACTGTTTCGATACTCCGTAGGCAAACGGGCAAGAGGGCAATCGGAAATGATGATCATGATTTTTACAATTTTTACAATATGAGAATAGTATGGAATAAAAAGAACGCGCAAGAACTTGGTCGTAACTGGTAGGTTATAAAAATAAGATTAACACGACTCCTAATGTCAAAAAAAAAATCATGCTAAAAAAAAAGATAAATTATTAGTAAAACGACTTGTATCATTTTAAAATGGTCGTAAACTTGCTTAGTATAGTTTTTATGTTGAATGTCGAATAAGACTTGAGGATAGCATATGGTAACAAGTGTAAACTCAGCCGCATGTCACCTTAGCCAATTGTTATTTATTTGTATTTGCACGTATATTAAATATTTGAAAAAGAACGCTCTATCTATACCATTATTATAAAGAGGAAAGATTTGTATTTTTGGATTTTTAATATATCGGAATAAATAAACACTACTGGACCGACTTCAAAATTTCTTGCTCTATTAAAAAGCTATGTTGTAACTGAGTAAAATAGGTACTACTTAAATACTTTTTTTTTAATTTCACGAGGTCGAAGTCGCGAGCAACAGTTAGTATCTCATGTATTTGAATCTCTCTGGTTTATTTGAATGTCGTTTTATTGAATTTTATTTGTATTTTAAACAAATAACACCACACCAATATTATGTAAGTATGGCAAGGTTAGTATTTTTAATTAGTTAAAACGTCGACTTCTCCGTTGTATGACTTTAAGATTTATTAATTTAGACTTTTAAATTTGTTGATGGGTGAGGGTGAGGTGAGGGGGGGCTTGTCTATACTTATATTATAAAGAGGAAAGATTTGTATTTTTGTATGTATTGTAATAACTAAAAAAAACAGAGCTGATTACAAAAATTCTTTCGCCATAACAAGGGTACGTTAACATTGGCCTTATTTTTTATTATTTTTTTTTAATATCACCTGGACGAAGTCGCGATCAACATCTTGTATATAACATAGAATACATAACAAATAATCGGGCATCTAGACGTACGGCTGGTCTCCATCCTTTCATAGTTGAAGTGCTGCGGGTTCCAACGAAGCGATTCGAGACATCGTTTCTCGTGCGCACAGCAAAGAAGTGGAATAAGTTGCCGGCGTCAGTGTTCCCGTCAAGTTATAACGTCGGTGCCTTCAAGAGTAGTGGGAATCGGTACTTACTAAACTAACGCGGACCATTCTTCGACCACATCTTCACTTTGGTCTAGGTGGGATAGTGGTCGATCCCGTGGCGCCCCACACATTGGCCAGGAGGGAACGCAGGGGTTTAGTGAGGTATGCCCCCACTATGGGGGGAGAGTCCCACATAACTCACGTGTCTGCCCCGAGGCATGGAGTATGCGTAACGCATTCCCCTTCGGAAAAAAATGGTGGGATAGTGGTCAAGCGCTGGTTTATACATGATAATAGTTAGACTAGGTTTAATATTATTAATCAAAGGACCGTTTCTATTATAATCATGCCAGTCCCAGATATTAGATGTCAATAACAGTTTCCGTTATCTACCGATTGAATATTACTGCTACCAGGTATTCTGTAATTGGATTCATACTACAAATAATACACTCGTCGCCAAAAATAAGTAGTACATATTATTTTTTATTATAAATTATTATAACCATATTTAGGAAACAAGCCTTTTAAGCTAATTTATATTACATACTAGCTGTTGCTCGCGACTTCGCCCGCGTGTAATTAAAAATATAGCCTATGTTACTCAGTGATAACATAACTTTTTAAGAATGAAAGAATTTTTGAAATTGACTCAATAGTTTTTAAGTTATTTCAATACATACAATAATACAAATATTTACTCTTTATCATATTAGTATAGATTGAAAAATTAAAAAAAAACTATCCCTAGTGATTTTTCTAGCTAATAATAAAATTCTGAAACGAACGTATAACAACTGCAACCGAACTTATTATGGTTTTAGTTTTTTTTTTTTTTATACAGAATTACTTGAACTTAAACATACCAGGAACTTGCAAGCTACGGGCGAGTTTGTTCCCATCCTTAAGTGTAACAAGCAAGTTATCGTTTCAATACTCCCAAAATGTTACAATATGCTAAGTATAAGTCTAAAAGTCTATGCTATATTATTGTATATTTTTCTTCACTTCATAAATAACATTTTTTTCGTATTCGTAATTTGTATAAAATTGTCGGTTAAGCAGTGAATTTGTATAAGCTGAAACATGTTTTTTTTCGTAAAAAAAATCAAGGAACATTAATAATTTTGTCACAGGTTAATGACCTGGGTCGTAACAACACGGCTCACATAATAAAAATCATTTAAAATTGATAGGACTGGTAGTAGTCGAAAAGATTGTATTCATATGGAAATAAAAAAAAAACCTTTCATCTGTCCGAATTAATTAAAAAGGCATGATTTGGAATTTTCATTCCAATAAATAGTTCTCAACGAAAAAATAATCGAGTCAAGTAAATACATATTTTTGTCTTTTTTTATTTTACTTTATAATGGACAGATTACGATGAAAATATCTATTGATTCGATTCAATTTCATTTCAATTTTCAATACGCGAATAGAGATGGTATCGATCTGGGGGTTAACCCAGATTTGTAAAGGATGTGAAACTACAGTGGTCTAGGCCATAGAACACCAGTCACAGAGGTGACACTTTTAAAGACTTAGGAATGATTTTAACGTCTAATAGCCCAATTAATGATGACCATGCTGGCGTCCGTTGGATACTCTTTGTCTGCTGACGACATTTAAGGTAGCGACGATCAATAAATATTATTTGAACAACTAACATTTATCTCTCTAATTGAAAAAAAGCGACGACATTATCCATAGAATATATTAAAATTCACTTTGATAATATCACTCTTTTAAATATTATAAATGACTTTCAACATTTGATAAATCAACTAGAGAAAACATTACACAAAAAACGAGCAAAATACGCTACGAGATATTACCGTGAGTCTACACTACCAAGACATATGTATAAAAAAATCTTTGTTATCCCTGTCATTTTATTTGAAAATGTAGAGATCACAATATGATTCTGTATCTGGTTGCAGCAGTGAAAACGGAAATGAAAACAAAAAACGACTTATCATGTTAAAAATTTGAATACATTTTTAACGTCTACAGTCTTTAACGTTAAAATAAATCAGAAAGAGACAAATATAAATAACAATATAGGACCAAAGACTCAAGAGTGTTTTTATTATAATTTTTTTAGAATTACGAAACGATGCTAGTTAGGGGCCTTCACTACACATTTAAAGGCCGGCAACGCGTCTGAGCTTCCTCTGGCGTTGCTGATGTCTATGGGGTGTACCAACCCGCACTTGGCCAGCGTGGTTGACTATGGCCTAGTCACCCCATACTTAGGGTAGGCTCCGAGCCCCTCGGTGGGGACATATAGTGAGCTGGTGATCATGGGTGTGGGATCTAATAATTTTAGCCGATCTTCAGCTCGTTTGTCTCATTCTGCTATAGAAAATAGTTCATTATAAAATGGTAAAGTGTACCGAGACTAATAATTAAAAATCTGGAGCATACTGGGTTATATGAGAAAAGGCAAACAGTGGGTCACATAACTTTTTGTTTCTACCGTCGATACATTTATATAAGAAATGTTGTCTCTGTTTTTTCCAAAGTGAATGAGAAGGACAGCGACATGTTTCTTTATACTTGCTTCATCAGCTCATCAGTATTGCTTTATGTGCTCGTATTTGAATACATGTCTCAATTTTGGTGAAGTGTATGAAAGAGATGGCTGTAATGATTAAAAGAAATATACATTTATACCACTTTTATGTATCAATTAAAGATGAATAACTCGTTTAATTAGTAAACTTTACAGAAATGTTATTAAACGATATGAAAACACCTTAATCTATAAATATGTGTGCGAAAACCGGTTAGTTACCGCATCTCAAGGCGGACGTATTATCAAAATGAATATTGATTCTTCGAATGAACTCTTAAAAGTCAAACAAAACAACTTAGTTATCCTAATTGTTTGTGAGGAATTGTTACAGACGCGGACGCTGAATAAAAAACTTTATTTAATTTAGATTTTCTGGTTACCTAGTTTATATCAGAGAAAAACTATTTGTTTTCATAGCATTATAATTGATTTCGTATATTTATAAAATTCGCCGCCAAATGAATCGATGTCAAGGTTGTCTTGAAGGCAGTGTTAATGCGTTAGATAAACTAAAGCGGATTTTATGTCAATGCATATCTTCATACTGTCCTTGGATATATTCGTATAAAATGTACTTATTATTCTAAAAATTGCGTATTTTCGTAAACAATAAAATTCTAATACCACTCAATGATTTTTGCAATGTACTTATTTCTTATTGCGCAAGATACGTATAACTAAGAATGCTAAATAAAAATATTAGATAACGTCATTCTACGAAAAATATTTCACAAAAGAGTCACCAAAAATCTTTTTTTTTTTTAAATATAATTAAGACTTACTTTTCTTAAATACTAGTTATAGTTATATTTCTACACAATAAACCACAATTCATTTGGATTTACCAAAACCATTTAAAAATTAATGACATCCATAAAAATGTCATATAGAAATTATTTTACTGCCGTAGCCACTACATAAAAAAACATAACCTTATGAGTCACAAAACATAATTAAGCTTAAAAAATAATATTTAACTAAATAGTAGGAATGTTCATTCAAAGTTTTAGTATTAAGGTCATTTTAATTCTCAGGTAAATATTAAAAAAATCATGGTTATGTGGTTTAGACAAGGATTTTTTATTATTAACTAGCTGTTCCCGTGCGACTTCATCCGTATAAAATTATGAAAATTTTATTTTATTGTTTACATGTGTCAAATTATCAATTGTAAATGTCAAAATGACATGACGATGACAAACCTTGGGAATCTTGCTTCCTTGATGTTGGCAGCAACTTATGGTTTCTTTCACACATTAGGGTTTTTATCCAAAATATTTACCCCCTAAGTTCAATGGCGTGAAAATATACAGCTTAAAGCATGACTTAAGAGTAGGGCTTTTTATTAAGAAGAATTATTAAAAAATATGCTGTGATTGCTGACATCTTAGGCAACAAAGAAGTGTGTGTTTACGCTTTATTATAATAGGACTATAGATATAGATATAATTCAGACTCTTCACAGGCATTCATTACCAATTTACAATGTCTGATATATGACTGTTATTGTTTTCAACATATTTTAAACATCAGTGAAAGTAATTCCTTATTTATACCAAAAGGTCAACGTATTTCTGCTCAGAATGGTAAGCGAAGGTTCAGTTAATACCATACATGTAGATAGTGACCAGAAGACATTGAACTTTGACAATGAACGTCATTTTAGTCACATTTATTGACAGAATACCTGTACTGTGACATTCTTCCAGATCCATCTAATATCAAGCAACTGTCTAAAAAAGAGGTTATATACGAGAGAGAAGACAATCAGAAAAAAATCTGTCTATCGTCTTCCCCGTTAAATTATTCAGATCATTATTCTGCCCTTTCTCAGGGTCGGCACAATCTATCAGCCGAAATATGTGCAAATCTTAAGCATATCCTCCTTGTATAATATACCACTAATATATACTACGGCAAATATTTTGACTTTAAACTATACTGTGCTCACTAGACTGGATAATATTTATAATCATATGCAAAACAACCGTCAGCAAAAGAGGTGTTAAAGTGTAGAAGTCAATACAGCAACCGTATCCATTGGTTTTCGGCAATACCCATGCATTTTAGTACACCGGAAATGATGTTGATAACTTCACACAATGCATCCATACATCCTTCGGCTTTCCCTACCCTTGTAGCATTCAATCTTAGTACTTTTTTGACCGACTTCCCTAAAGAAGGAGGTACTCAATTCGTCTGTATGTTTTTTTTTATTTTTTTTTATGTGTGTTACGGCATAACTCCGCCGCTAGTGGACCGATTTTGACAATTCTTTTTTTATCCGAAAGGTGATGCTTGCAGGTGGGTCCCATTTTTTTGTTTGATTTTTGGAGTCAAAGACTACGACGTAGTTAAATAGTTTAGCTCAAAATCGCGCGACGAAATTTAGGGTCATTTTTGCTTTCTTTGTTTATTGCTCATTTTGTCTTGGCGATAACACTAAATAGCTATAAATGTACGTAAAATGTTGCATTTTACAGTTTTTATTGACATCCTAAATTGACCAATTGACATTTTAATTTAAATAATAAGAAATATGAATCAATTAAGGAAGTCTAGTTGACAAAATGACTTACATATGCCCTTGATTAACTTTAGTTTTTCTCGTATGTCGGTACTCTTTGATCTATAACTTCTTTTTATTCCAATTAAAGGTTTAGACAACTTAATACCCTTGAAAAGGTAAATGCATTTAAGGATTAAGTTGTTATTCGTTAGACATTTTTTACTTAAGAGCGGGCGCACACCTTTAAGTAAACTATTCCACAACTGTTGTGCGATTGTCGACTGTCGATTGTTTCGGAGCCCATTCAACTGTTTAGTTGCACAACTAAAGATCGTATAGTATGCGCACCTCCATGTAAGATTATAGGAATCAAGAAACTAAACAGTTGTGCGATAGTTTAGTTACAAGTGTGCTAAGTACACAAATAAAACAAAAGAGTTCTGGTCTTACAACCTTATTGTTGTCAGTTTATGTTTATAAAAATATATACAAATCTTAATACTAAGAACTAAGCTCTACTTACATAAAAACTTTAAAAGAAATATGAGAATAAAAGAATTCAACGCAATTTAGTACAAAGTTTCTGTTAGGATACGACACTCGTATTAAAATGTGATATTGTATGGATGAAATTGTTATCTTTTATCTGAATTTCCGCTGCCGAAAGGTTTCTATTAAATATCTTTTTTTTTAAATGTAGCAGTAGAACTTTCCAGTTGACTAAGCAATAGTTATGGATAAAATAATTTTAACACTTCATATAAAGGTGGAAACCTATTTCATTTATCGAAATTCATTTTATTTTGACCTCTGATATAATACGAAACAACTATACAAGATGAATCATTTCCAACATAAGGGCATGCATACACTAAACCGGATATTGAAATCTTTAAATTCAACATTAAAAAAGTCGAAAAGTCTATCTCAAACTCTTCAATATTTTAAAGACAGCGAAATGTGTACACCACTTTAAAAATAAATTTAAAGACTTGATATATAATTAAAGTGTATGTATATGTATATGTAAAGCCGCGATAAATAAACACGACTGTAGTATTAAAGTACTGTAAGTGTGGTCAAGCCAGCTACAGCCTATTGGCAGGGACGTAACGTGAACTGAAGCCTTCTAACGTGAAAAATACTCCTCCAATCAACTTTAGTGTATACCACGCCTTAGCACGAATACGAGCAAGACGTTTGCACTATGGTTGGAATTATAGTCTAGAGAGATTTCTAGTTTTTTAAATTATCGCTCATTTTATGAATACAGAACAATTTTGTCGGTCTAGCTAGCTAATAATTTGCTTAATTAAAACTTTAAAAATCGTATGCGTTAATCAGTGGAAATTTTTATTTATTTAAAAAAAATCGCTTTGCCAAGGTAAAGACAGAAGATGTGGGAAATAATTTGTAGAAAATCGAATACAGTTAGCATATTATTATCAAATGTAACTAATATTTGCATTCCAACTGAGAGTACGAATAGTTGAATTGCGGGATTCGAACCCAAAACCAGATCGGATTTTCGTACACTTTTAGGCTATTACCAAAACGGATTAAACAAGATGCATAGTTGAAAATTATACGATTCAATGGATCGATACATACCTTAAAAGTCTGTAAATACAAAGCAATTTTGGTACTGACACTGGCTTTATTTTATAGACGTATGTAGTTGCATTGAAAACTCGCTTAATAAGTCAAAGGTCATAAAAGAGCTGTTAATTTCGAGACATTTATTTTGGAAAAGGCTACGAATAAGGATGTTGAACTATAAGAAACACGATTACTTTGCACGCAAATATTCAACCAAGTTATATTCACGCAAAAAAAACACTTAATTATAGTTAACACGCTTTTACCCGAAATTCCGTCAGCATGGAATTAAAAAATGAACCTTAAGATGTCATCTGCCAGATTATATTCTACATCTATGCCAAATTTCACCGTGGTCGGCTGAGCCTTTTTTTCTGAACGAGTTGTCACCGTTTGCCTTGAGGCTTGTGCTGGCCGAACGCGGATGGAGCACAGCCTGAGCCGTTTTGGAATGACATTTTCTAACCATCCAGCCATCCAAACATTTGTATTAATATCAGTAAGAAGTAAGTAAAACTCAAAGACCGTAGTTTTTATCTTTTTGATGAAAATAATAGTGTCTGTTAACACTTATAAGTGAGAAAGTGCGTTATATTTTTTTTCTGTTTCAATAACGTGTTCTAAGGATTCGTAATAAAATAGTAATAAATCATCGTAATAAAGACGAGTTACGGATACTTTGTATCCGGTTTGTATCAAGACAATATAAACCCACACAACTTAGTGCTACTCGTATATTAACTTACCAATGATACAAAAATCTATTTTACTTCAATATTAGTTTGTTAATAATTGTTCATATGCTTTCCTAATCTATTGATTTAAACAATAAGGGTATTTTAAGGACCATAGAGCTTAATACTCTTTGTAACTTTTTTGTTTGAACGATCGCATGCACTTTATTAATCAGTTCAGACAATTGAATTTACTTGATTGTAAGCATAGTAATGTTATAAATATGTAAGTTTAGATGAATGGAATGCTAGAGTTTACCACCTAAACAGCTAAACGGATCTGGATGAAATTTAACTTAGATGTAGAGCATAGTCTAAGCCACTAATTATTTTTTTTAATTCCACGCAGACGGAGTCGTGGGCAAAGGCTAAACTATACTAATTTTATAAAGAGGAAAAATTTGTGTTTTTGGATTTTTTATTAAAAATTCTTTCACCGTTATAAAGGTAATTTATCTGTGAGTGACATAGGCTATATATTTTTTTTTAATTTCACGCGGACGTAGTCGTGGGGAACAGATAGTCTATACTAATATTATAAAGAGGAAAGATTTGTATTTTGTATGTATTGAAATAACTCAAAAACTACTGTGCTGATTTTTAAAATTCCTTCACCGTTAGAAAGGTAATTTATCTGTGAGTAAGATAGGCTATGTTTTATTTTTTTTTTAATTTCACGAGGGCGAAGTCGCGAGCAACAGTTAGTAAATAATAATTTTAGTAAAATCCTTTGTTACAAATGCCTAGTTACAATTTAAATTTGATTCCGCAAAGTGCAAGTGCGTTGGTTCTCAAAGGTATTGAGAAATGGGCGAGAAATTTCTCGTTACCGGTTTTCGGGTACCGACTTGTGCGTGACATAACCTTGTTATTGGACATCGGTTATCCGGCAAGGCATCTTCGTGTCAGGTATATAAGACAGGTCTTGCCGAGCTTGCGACAATCGTGTAGACAGTTGCCGACATAGCAGTATGATCGCGCTTTGGGTGCGTATTGTGTTTTTACGTATCGAATTATTGTGTTATACGACATTTCGATAACTTTGTTTCAATTTTCGTTATTAGATTTGTACTCGAGGGACGCGTCCGCGATTGGTTTGCTCTGCGAATTCTTAATAATGTGACCTTTTTTCGTTAGTTTGTATTACTTCGTTTTTTCAATTTAAAACTTACTTTTAATTTAATTGGAATACATTTATGTTATTTGTTAATGACCTCTCAAATAGTTATACTATAATGTGATTTTTTTTTGTTGATATCTTTTTGAAAGTGGTTTACATGTTTCGGGATTTTTTAAGTGTTAGTACTTAGTTTTTTATACGGATATCTGAAAAGTATGTATTGTAGAAGTATTATTTTTAAAAACTACTTCTAACTATGAACAAAACGTCGATTTCGAACGATTATCAAGTAGTCAAAAGTAGATTGAATTCGAAAATTCACGTAAAATAGTAAATAATCAAATCAACCTTGTAATCTTTACCAAAAATTAATTTCAATGAAACGGTTTAAAAAAATTATGTGTATATTTATAAAAAATAATTCACACTATTTGCTAATTCATTGAATCACAAAAAAATACACAAAAAAAAACAAATGTCACTCAACCGCTAAATATATTAACATATGTTGATGATAGCCTTGGATATTCAGAATTACCTAATCCACAAACAGTTCAAGAAAATCCCAATTCACAAGTTTTTTTTTCATTTAAATAAACAATACTCGACACTAAGTAAACACACCTTGATGTTAGTAGCAATTTAAGCTTTGACTTAATAATTACGTCATGAAGAGGATATAACTATGAAGTCTTCATTATTTTTTTTTACTTATCCAAATTATCTGTACCAAAAGTGGAATGTTGCATTTTCCTGTTATTTTATTACCTAAGAATATTAAAAATCATTAAAACGCAACAATTAAATGTGGCATTATATTTTTCTTATAATAAGTGTCCGCGCGGATTTTAAAAAACCTTTTAATAAATACGTAGCTTATGTTACACAGTGACAATTTAGCTACCTAATGGTATAACTTTTAACTGTGCGGTTAATTTTTTCAAACATACATAAAGTTTGAACTGAACTGTTCAGTTGTAACTGTCAGTTAAAACTGAGCCAGCTTTATAGGAATTATTACTTTTATCATTTGTAAATTACCGTATTTTGCCAATTTTTTACATGGCTTTTTATTTAATTCTTTTGCATAATATTCACCAAATTAGACTAAACTTGTTTATTTAAAAAAAAAAAATTTCTTTTCTCATTCCTTAATGAATTCGACTCGGACGTTTCGATTGGTGCGAAAAAATCTACATTTGTCTTGATAATACATTCCAATCAGAGTATCTATTACGAATATTTGCGTGGCCGTTTTCGGAACGTCATCAAAATTCGCATTAGAATTGTACAGCGCCCCTATCAAACGTAAAGTACGCCAACAAATCTCGTACAAATTATGTCTACGTTACGAATATGTTCTTTGCACTGTCACACTAATATTCGTCATAGAACCTCAACCTTGGTGAGATAAAATTTGATGATATAATTATGATAACAAAAACAAAGTATTAATGCTGGCGGCGACACAAAATTCCTGTCTATATGTCAAGGTGTGTAAACGGTGACCAAATTACTAATACATCCAATAGTCAAGGTGTCTGAAAAACTTTTTATATTAGGTTTCTGGAATTTCCACTTCCAATCTAGCGATTTGTAAGCGTTTGGTTTACCCATATTTCAACGGAATAAAATTCAAAATACGTAGTTCGGAAACGCATTTTATGAAAAACTAACGAATATTTAAAAGTATCTCGGAAACCGGTCATTAATAACTTAAAAGTGCTACATACATATAACATGATTAAACAATTCAAATAAAATGACAGATTTTTTTTTCTAAGCAGACGAAGCATGACGCAAAAGCTAGTATAGCAAGCTTTTACCTTTTATTCTCTTCAGTGAACATTTATGTTAGCTAGGGTAAACAGGTGCATGCATAATAGATGTAACTACGTCATTTCATATAAGACTGAACACCCACGCTCCTTCTAAAGATTAACAATTCCAACTATAAAATTATATTATACTAGCTTTTGCTTGCGACTCCGTCCCGGCGTATAATAAAAACAATGCCTTTGTTATGCACTAATGCCGTAGCATTTTAATAATGAAAGAATTTTTGAAATAGGCCCAGTAGTGTTTGAGTTATTTCAACACATAAAAATACAAATCTTTACTCTTTATGATATTAGTATAGACTTATATGCTGCATGATAAAAATATCTTTCGTTATATCTTATAAGTCTCTGCTCGTTAATTATTAATATGGTTTAACTACAAAACACGTATAAAATCATTTGAAATCCCTCTTTAAAAGTTATGGTGGTTTTGGTATAAGGGTTCCAGTAGTAAAAACTGAACTGAACTGTGGTAGTGGAAAAGTCCTTATTAGTGGTCTAGGGTGAGTGGATATATGCGACGCGAAAATGCACCCCAAATTTTCTTAAACTAGTGGGTATCTACATTCGTCTCATGATTGGAAAAATAACATATTTGGTTATTACAAATTTGTACAAATTTTACGGGATTTATTTTTCAATGTATTTTTAATATAACCGTTATCTACATAATTAATATACTTTATTATAGTATTTTTCTCTATTTATATTTTGAGCATACTACTGACATTTTCGAAACATGTGGGTAAATAGGTAAAATCATTTATCTATTTTATGTTTGAAAATTAAACACACAAATACAATATATGTATAACATTTCTCGGCTCTAGTAACTATGTAAAATCAATGTCAACAAGATAATTAAGAAATTGTGAATATGCAAGTATCTGTTCAACCTTATTTATAACATTTTAAAATTTATATTAAAACATATTTATAACATAAATTAAGTTTACATATTAATTCGGCCATGTAAAATCGTTAACGCCAGCTCACTATATGTCCCCACTGAGGGGGCCTGCCTCCCTAAGTTAGGGTGACTAAGCCTTAGTCAAGACTGTGTTAAATAAATAACGAATTTTAAGAAATAATAAATAATTTTAAAGAACACAACTTTACTTCCATTATTATAGTCCAAACTTTTTTTTACTGCATTTTTAATAATGCATGAGTTTGTTACAGCGAACTTTGAGTGTATTCAATTTTGAAAATTAAAATTTAACTACCTTTTAGCTGCGATTCCGTCTTCGGTGTGTTCTACGTCTGTGCTAAATTTCAAAAATCTTTATAATATTAGTACGTACTAATAAATATTTTCAGTGTGAATTTAATATTGAGATAACTTTCATAGTGTTCTTTGATAGTAAGAAATTAAATTTATATAAATTCCAAATCAACCTAACCTATTAGTCATACTTTAACGAGAGTTAATCGTCTAAGCATTGACCTTTGTCCGTATAACTGTATTTAAACCAGTTGCCTATTACAACACAACTCATAAAACTAGTGTATGCTTGTTAAGTTGGCTTACAAAAAATAATAAAACTGACACATACTTCCTCTGATCCCGTTTTATAAACGACATATTAAAGTCCGCGAAAGTTATCTGGCCCGAGTAGCCAGGTGTTACTACGGTTCTTGCAGAAATTAATAATTTAAACTAACCCTAATTTGGATTAAATTAAAAAAATAAATGTTAAAAAATCGAACCGCAGCGCTATAATTAAAGATTGTTCAATTTACAATTCAACATTCATACATCAACAAATTTTATGCACTCGAGAAAGCAATAAATAAAGTTTTATGGACAGATTTATCGTTGGAAATATTACCAGTATCAACTCTATAGATTCTAGTATTATTATTCTCGAATGATATTTCAGTTTTAGATTTAGAATATTGCCGGAGCCGGTTCTTAGAAATTAATTGATTAAAGGCAAAATAGGATCTGCTGAGGATCTATTTATAAATAACCATGAAACTCCCACAGAAGTGTCTAGTGAAATGGAAAATGGGTTCTAGTTTTTATTACTAACTACATTCGATATGTATGCATAGAATCAGCAGACTTTATATTGTTCTGCCCTTTTTTATTCTACTCGTGTAAAAAAAACCAAATACCCTTAATAATAAAAAACGTTATTATTCCTTGCGCATTTAATAATTGCTAAACCCTTTAAAAATAATATCTACCACAGCAGTGTCTTCTAATATAGATGAATAGTTAAATATCGCCAACTCTATTCACACAAATCGATAGCCGATGTACGTTCTTAGTTTATTTACGATCCCATAGAATTAAATTAGTGAATGCAAACGGCCTTGTAAGAAAGTGGTTAGAGGTCGTCGCCCCCTAGAGTCACGGTCACTGCTTGCGCAACACGGTCAACGAGAGGCATCTCAACCTCTTATGTAACTGACAAAACTTGCCAGTGCACGGATTATGTCGTCACACGCCTATCAGTAATTATAAGTTACTAGCGGTGTACCTCGCAGTGTTGCACGCATTTATTTTTAATTCTTCACGCCTAAAATTTTCTACATTACAATTAGATGTTTATTTTTCGAGATAATACGAGAGTCCAGTGGTTGTAATAAATAAGACAAGCGTTGCCTATGAATTTGAGAAACGAAAAATATTGAAGCTAACATAATTTTTTTTGTTATAGGTTTTAGCTGTTATCGGAGTGGTGGCGGGTGACGTGGGTCTTGGTTACCACTACAAGGTACCGCAGACGTCGTACGGCATTCCCACGTATCAAACCGGCTCCAGCAGCGGCGTTTATAACACTGGTCTGAGTGGAAGCACCAGCGGCAATAACTACAACAGTCAATACACTGGCACCGTCGGTGCTGGTTCCAACTATTACACTGGTCAAGGTGCCAGTCAAAATGTACAAAGCTCAACTGTCGGATACAACAATGGTTACCAAAACGGTTATCAACCAGGAGTCCAGACTACCGGAGGTTCATACAATACTGGATCAAATTCGAACTATTACCAAACCTCAAGTTCCGGTGTGGTAAGACCCACTTACCAAACTGGAGGCGATTACTCCGCTTTCAACCAGTACCAAACTTCTAGTCAATATCAAACATCGGCTGCTGACAAGTACCAACAATACTACAACGTTATCCAACAACAACCAGCCCAAGTATTCAAACATTACTACGTTCATGCAGCGCCTGAGGAACCCGAAGTTCCCAAAATTCGCCAACCCATTGTTCTACCACCAGCGCAAAAACACTACAAAGTAATATTTATCAAAGCACCAGCGGCGCCCGCACAAGCTCCTCAAATCATTCCAGTTCAACCGCAGAATGAAGAAAATACTATTGTCTACGTGCTTGTCAAGAATCCAGAAGAAGCGAAAAACATTGTCATACCAAAAGTAGAACAGAAACCCCCAACTAAACCAGAAGTTTACTTCATCAAGTACAACAATAAACAAGATTCTCAGGTGATTAATGACATTGTTAGCGACTTAAACAAGGGAGGCTCTGAAGCAGGATATGATGCACTTTCAGACGAAGCTGGTGCAGTGTCTGGAATAAATCAGGGAATTGTATCAACCTCTCAAGTCGGACAAGGCCTGTCACAGAACCAGGGTGCAAGTTCAGGGTTTGATTCTTCATCCCTTGGCTCAACGGTATTCGGATCTGGATCATCAGGATCTGGTGTTTCTAGCTCCTTTGGTACTGTCCCGAGTACCGTTGGTACATTCGATGCAAGTTCGACTGCAACCACAGGTACTTTTGGATCAGGTCTAACTGGCGGTGCTAACTATGGGTCGACATTCGGATCAACATTCGGTTCATCTTCGAATAATTTCGGATCCGTTTATGAAGGTGCTAAGGGCGAAGGTCTTAGTATTGCGTCTGCTGACACTGGATCCTCCCAAAATGGATACGACAGCTCATCGGGATCTAGCGGATACGAGACCTCGTCCGACTCTAGTGCATACGATGCTCTATCTGGATCCAATGTTTCTTCAACCGCCAGTACCCTTATAAATTACGACGCAAACGCAATTTCAACAAGCCAAGGTGTACCTCATGAGACTTACGGACCGCCAAAGTTCAAAACTCTGTAGATTTTAATCTTAACATAACTAAATCGACTCTCTTATTTTAAGTATTTTTGAATAATAAAAAGGAAAACATTTCATATTTCTTTATTATCTTTACCATCCTCACAAGTCTCAAAATTACATTGGAAAACTCCCAAACTTATACAAAGTTATTTTAAACCTCAAGATAATATATAGAAAAATTATTTGTACTTTTCTTTGTATGTAGCGCACTAGCTCAAACACAAGCGTACCGATTTCAAAAACTCTTGCCATCAGAGTACTACATTATCACTAAGTAACATTAGTAATTTTTAATACTTGATTTTTGTTTATTCTCCGCGGACGTGGTCGCGGGCAAAAGCTAGGCATAGATAAAGCTGTCGTCGTGTTCAGCTATCACATTACTAATGGATTAGTTCTTTCACAATACCCTATTGTTGTTAAAGTTGGAAATAGATTCCACCCGTCACCGCCGCGACGGAGCGTCGTGTCGCGTCGCCCACTTGCTTACCTTAAGATAATTTATAAATAATCATATACCTTATTAAAATTGTAATTAAGAAGAGACAATATTTTTTTTAATTCATATCATTGTTATTTAAACTTTCCACAGTTTGATAGCTGTTAAAGAAAAGATAAATATTTAGTAGCAGGTTTTTGATTGTATCCCACGCTAACCTAACTAACGATTTGTCTTTTACACCATAGCAAAATTATTATTTTAAGTGGCCACTATTATTTGACATTATAAGGGCATAAAAAAGATTAGTAATAAATCGTTTCCGCTCTCACCGTAGTTAAGGTAAGCAAACACGAGTAGACTGCAATATTAAAAAAGTAAAGACAAAAATTTTAATGGAACATGTACAAGATCACTTATGTTATTTTGTTAATTCCATACCGATATACCTCCATATACAAAGAAAATGTCGCAGGCGGTGAATCGCGTGGGCTCTAATTTTCTTCTTTCAAGAAGCCCACGTCCAGACAGGAGAGAAATAACTAAGAAATAGAAAACCGTTTATTATAAATTTATGCGACTTTAATTCAGGGCAAGCAACGCGCTGAAAGCTTTCAATGTTCATTGAAAACGTTACTCGATGTAAATGGGATCTTAATTATGCGGCGCCGATATTCCTGGCCGTGGGCGGCGGGCACCTTCGCTTCGTCTACGTACCAACTACGTCATAGCTTTATATCCAGGCTTCTTCGCTATCAGGTGATTGTAATTGAAGTTGGCAAATGATTGGTATTTTAATATTCGGTCCATCCGCATAACTTCGCTGCGTTATCGCGTATTCATTTGGTTCATTTCGATTCAATCTCACTACCCGGGTGGATGGTAATGGCAGGCTGATATTATGAATGGGCGTTATTTATGAATGGCGGGTCTATTTCAAGGCGATGGCGCGTGACGTCCTAATGACGGCTAGCCTGGCGCTGCTGGCTCCATTGAGCGGTGCCGCGGTATTCACATGCACTTTTGTCGGAGGCCCGCGGAATGCCGGCGCCGGCGCCATCTTGATTGTTCCGATCATTCGCCCAACGGGGATCGAAAGCCGAGTCACTAGTGTAACCATCATTAAGTAAACAAATCAATAATCAGCAGAGTAAAGTTTTTTCTTTTCCTAAGTAAATATATTTCGTATATGACTAAAAAAGCAATTAGTTCTAAAACCTTTTATTGGAGCAACCAGTTTCAAAACAAATGACTTCAACTTATTAGTACGTGTTACAAAAATAGTTTTTCTAAACTCCAATAAAAAAATCCCAAACACTTTTGATATTATGGTCGTCCTACTTAGGCGCCGGGATACGCGAGCACTATCAATTGCCCTTCACTCTTGAAATCAAATCGCACAATGTTCTATTTATAATTGGACGAATATATTCTGGAACAGTTATCTATGAAATGCATTATTTATTGAGAAAAACATGACATGGTAACATTGAAAGTGAATATACATTCCAAGTGGAGCGTCTTTGTGGCGTCTTGATATTTTGGTATGTGGCATATTATTTTTAACGTACAATTCCATTGATATACCTAACTATACCACTTGTACAAGCGTCAGTAGTACAGTAGTTAAGAGTCTGATCGGCCCGAAACGTGAAGCCAGGTTCGATCCCCGCTATTTAGTCATTTTAATTCGATTTTCGAATGTCACGTGTACATCAATTTAATAACGTTCATAAAATTGGTTCTATGTGAACCTAAACCGTAAGGTTAGGACAACAGAATATCGATTTATGATCTAAGAAATTGTATAATATAGAATAACTGTATTGCATTTAAAAATAGTACCTAATCAGTGGGTCTTAGTTTCAATTAATTACTAGAACGTGTGTGTTTTTCATTTAATAATAAAAAAATATATATTAAAAAATAAGCAGTCTTTGAGTAACATCAAAGCTTACTAAAATGAATACCGCCTGATGTTTGTTGCAAACGAACTTCAGTATGCCGAGCATCCGAGCGCTAATTAAGAGGATTGTAAAATCAATAGTCGAGAATTCACTTTGACGGGATGGAGCTCCGACTACATAAGCGGCTTGCGAGAGTTGTTTTATTCCCTTTTATGCTGATGCAGGAATATTATTTCTTATTTTTGTCGATAGCAGATATGTCTACAAAAGCCAAAGAGGAAGAACACAAAAAGTATGCATCGATTTTGTTAAGGGGGATATGCATAAGAGGAGAGTGAGTGAAGTTATGACACCTGACAGAGATATATCGAAGAGCAGTATATACTGTGCCAACCATCCGAAAGTACGACGACCCAATTTTAACTTCATTTTCCATAAAAGGAAATTATGTCTTAAGTGTTTTTCTCCCGTGTGTGCCCGTGTTAAGGCTGAACGCGGTTGGGCGACCGCCCATGGCGCAGTACAGTATGGGGCGCCAAAGTCAGCGAATTACACAGCCTCATATAAGTCTGTTACTCCCCCCCC